>NC_080163.1:46083858-46395194 GCF_950295315.1 Erinaceus europaeus
AGATGACTAAGTTAAAATACCTGTTAAGATGTTAGAACAGGGTCAGGCACAGGGGAAGCATTAAATAATTATGAACCATTATTTAAAAGCTGACAATACAGTGTCAGAGCACACTTTGAATGACTGGGAAATAATTTGCTTCTCTCCATTCACCTCCTCACAACTCTCCCAATTCATCTTCTGTCCCATGCTACTCTCCTCTTGATACTTTTCTGCTCCTCCTCACTGATTTTTCTTTTCTTCTTTCCTTTTTTTTCCTCCCTCATTCCCATGCTGAATTAATAAACCCCCTTTCCATCTCCTCGAGTTGGATAAGGCTGAAATTCTTGTAACTCAGAAAGTCAACAAACTGCAAAAGACCGACTACTGTAAAATGAATCTACCTAGTGTTTAATAGTTATGATTTATTTTTTTCTAGTTCAATTTCATATGATATATGCTTAGTATACTCAGTTAAACTAACTTCTGACTAAGTTGATGTAAGAAAAAGACATGATGGTGGAAGTTGTAGATTTTGCTTAGTGTTACTAAGAAAAACAGCAGACTCTTATATTTCCAGACTTTTCCCAGAACAAAGTGTCACCTGAAAACACTTCTGTGTAGCTACAGTGATATCTATGTCCCCATCAGCTCCTAATGATTACTGTGGCAGAGAAGAATGGGCTGTTATTTGATGCCAAATTGAATCTGCAGATTCAGTGAAGACTAGAGAATTATTACAGTGACTCTGTATGTGTATGTCTATCTGTGATTTTTAACACTGATACCAAGTAAGACTTACTTTTAATTTCCTTTTAAATATTAGGATGTTTCAAAATGTCCACAGTTACTGATTAGGTCACTGTGTTTTTGATCTTGATGACTGAAACTCAACAAATTTTTTAAACCAAAAAAATTCATCTATGGGGCTCTAAGTGAACTTTTTATATTCAAGATGTCCACTCTCACCATAGGAGAAAATATGGGTACTCTTCAGTGCAGTGTCAATATTTTTAAAGGATTTGTTGCCCTTTTGGTTGTCTTGGGCCGTAACTCCACATGAGAAGAACAGAACTGGCTATATTGTCAGCATAGATGTCACCCCAATGTCTGATCTCCTAAGAAGCACGAATTTCAAGATTGTCCTGCTTTTTATTTTACTGCCTTTCAGCCACTAAGTTGCAGATGCTACTATGATTCTGTCCTGAACACCCTGGGCTGACAACCTCACCGATATCTCCTGGAACACCCATCTCTCCAGAGCACTACCCCACTAGGGAAAAGCAGAAACAGGCTGGAGTATGGGTCGACCTGCCAATGTCCATGTACAGTAGAGAAGCAATTGCAGAAGACAGACCTTCCACCTTCTGCACCCCAAAAGGAATTTTGGCCATATTCCCAAAAGTGAGGGTGGGGAGGGGGAGATAATAGGGGAAGATGACCAGGGGACTCTGAATCCCAACTTCACTGGAACCCAAAATGTTTGTCACCAAGAATCTTTTTGTGGGGGGGTGTTTATTTTTTTATTTTTAATTTTTATTTATTATTTCTAATTATTTCTTTTAAATTTTATTTATAAAAAAGGAAACACTGACAAAACCACAAGATAAGAGGGGTACAACTCCACACAGTTCCCACTACTCCATATCCCAACCCACCCCGATAGCTTTCCTATTCTTTATTCCTCTGGGAGTATGGACCCAAAATCATTATGGGGTACAGAAGGTGGATGGTCTGGCTTCTGTAATTGATTCCCCACTGAACATGGGCATTGGCAGGTCAAGCCATACTCCTAGTCTGTCTCTCTCTTTCCCTAGTGGGGCAGGGCTCTGGGGAAACGGGGCTCCAGGACACATTGATGGGGTCGTCATCTAACTACGGAGATCAGGTTGGCATCATGGTAGCATCTAGAACCTGGTGACTGAAAGAAGAATTAACATATAAAGCCAAACAAATTGTTGACTACTCATGAACCTAAAGGCTAGAATATTGCAGATGAAGATTTGGGGGTCTCTGTTTTATAGATAGTTAGTAGGCCTATTTTAGTTATATTCCAAACGGTCCATGACTATACTAGTTTTTTTTTTTTTTTCCTGTGCCTGACATCTGATATGCAGGTGGATCCAAGTTATAGTCTGGGGAGATGATGTTATGGCTGGAAAAAGGACTAGAAAGCTGGATCAGGAAAGAGAGTAGCTCCAAAATATGGGAAAAGTATATAAATATTGTGGACTGTAAACCCCATAAATTTGATCTGGGGCCCATATTCAGCATAGGAGCCTATGTAACCTCTGCATCTCTGTAGATCTGAGCTCACATTCTGTGGTCATGAGTAGGAACATTCCAAGCTGCCTCAATTTCAGGACCCATCTTCCTCAGGTGGAGCATAGAGTATGTTGTCCAGCCTCCCTTTGGAGGATGGAACATTCTCTGATCCACATTGAGGGCATGGTCCTACAGGGGCTCCCAAAAGGGGTCTATTGTGTTGTTCCTGATGGTGATAACCAGTGACAATGGAGAGAGGGATCTGTTTGAGGTCTAGGCCCATCATGCCTGTGTGGGAATCCCAGGACTCCCCGACTAGGGCCCCAGATGATGGGGTGGCCTGATAGTGACTAAAGAGTCATCATTAAAGTATGCCAGTCTTTTGCCCTTATTCAGCTTTTGTAGTCCTTACTTTGATATGGTTAGCTTTGGAGTGACTGACTGAGGGAAGTGTAATAGGAAGTAGGTGAGGAGACTATCTGGGTCTAAGTAGAAATGATTTCATTAGGTACTTTATGGTGTCTTTTGGGTCTTTCTACTTGCTTGCTGCATATATTGATTGACTCACTGCAGACTATTGTGCACTTTTGCTTTCAAGTATATATTTTGCCCGAATTTATGGATACATGTGTATGTATGCCCTATCTCATGGGACCTGGTCTACATCTAGGTTTTGGAACTTTGTTAGGGAGTGAACCACCCGAAATGGAATTAAGGACTCCTATGAGAAAGGAAAGGTCTTACCCAAGTAATGAGGCTGAAGGGTTGACATTCCATGCCTGACATCTCTGGACGCATTCCAAAGTGAAGCATGCTGAGGTGGCACTCATTG
The DNA here is from genome assembly GCF_950295315.1 of Erinaceus europaeus. NCBI lineage: Eukaryota > Metazoa > Chordata > Mammalia > Eulipotyphla > Erinaceidae > Erinaceus > Erinaceus europaeus. Next base: position 46,086,935 of record NC_080163.1, read on the forward strand.
CATTGATTAGGCTGGGACCAGCAGATGCAGTATCTGTTGGTATGAATTGAGAGAAGCACGCAGAAAAGTGAGTCTCACCCTGGAGGGTATATTTATTTCTTCCAGACCCCAGGGAGGGTACTACCAGTTTGATTTAAAAAAAAAAAAAGTTCCAATTCTGCCTTGGTAGGTAATCTAATTCTCCTTTTTTTAATTAAATGTCTATTTCTGGGCTCTTTAAGAGAGCTTATTCTGATAATTAAAACCAAATTAAAATTAAAACCCAGGAGTCGGGGCAGTAGTGCAGAGGATTAAGCGTAGGTGGTGCAAAGCGCAAGGACTGGCATAAAGATCCTGGTTCAAGACCCCGGCTCCCCACCTGCAGGGGAGTCGCTTCACAGGCGATGAAGCAGGTCTGCAGGTGTCTATCTTTCTCTCCTCATCTCTGTCTCCCCCTCCTCTCTCCATTTCTCTCTGTCCTATCCAACAATGATGACATCAACAACAACAATAACAACTACAACAACAACAAAACAAGAGCAACAAAAGGGAAAATAAATAATTTTAAAAAATTAAAACCCGGGGAGTCGGGCTGTAGCTCAGCGGGTTAAGTGCAGGTGGCGCAAAGCACAAGGACCGGCATAAGGATCCCGGTTCGAGCCCCCGGCTCCCCACCTGCAGGGGAGTCACTTCACAGGCAGTGAAGCAGGTCTGCAGGTGTCTGTCTCTCTCTCTCCTCCTCTCTGTCTTCCCCTCCTCTCTCCATTTCTCTCTGTCCTATCCAACAATGACGACGACAACAACAATAATAACTACAACAATAAGACAACAAAGGCAACAAAAGGGAATAAATAAAATAAAATAAAAAATTAAAAAAAAAAATTAAAACCCAGATGGCATGGGCTGACAAGATATCTCACCTGGGAGGGGATCTGCTTTGTCATGACCCAAGATCATGTAAGTTTCTTACTTTCCTTGGAATTCTTTTTTTTTTTTTTTAAAGATTTCATTTATTTATTCATGAGAAAGATAAGAGGAGAGAGAGAAAGAACCAGACATCACTCTGGTACATGTACTGCTGGGGATTGAACTCATGCTTGACAGTCCAATGCTTTATCCACCTCCAAGCCCACTCCTTGGAATTCTTTATTTGAAAATTGATACCTGGGATAAAGGTGGATAATTCTAGAGATATATGCCCCATATGATTCCAATTATACAAGAGCAGACACAGATCAGCAGTTCCCAGGGGCTGCAGGTGAGGTGACAAACATGATAAAACTTCTTGGGGGATTGGAAATATATCACATCTTCATGGTAGGTATATTTGAGCCCACCCCCAGACCTCCAAAATAAAACACATCATCAAAATGTACATCCTAAAAGAATAAATGTTGTGAATAGAAAGTATTTATTAATAAGCTCTACTCTGAATGAAACATGACACAAAAGCACTGTCATGAGGGACAAAGGCCAAAGATAGCGCATCCTAGTGAGAAAAGCAGTAGGCTTGAAGTCAGAATCTGATTTCCAGATTCACTGTACTGCTCACTTGCACTTAAGATATCCCATTTATTTGGACCTTGGTTTACTTATATGTAAAATGAAATCTGTGTAAAGTGTTTTAATTTCTTACAGACAGAAAAAAATCACCATTTTAACATCATCTGTTTTGTTTTCCTTTTCCACACACAGATGTTCAGGGAAGCAAGAGAATGAAACAGCAGTTATGTTATCTTCAGGCTATTATGTTTTAGACATAAACTGCATTTCTTTCAGTGTTATACCTGAACATATCAGAAATGAGGAATTATTTAACAAATACTAATAAATCACTATATCATGACTCTTTTGTAGAAACTGGAAAAGGGAAAATATTTGTACGAAGATTTCCCAGAGCCTCATGAGAGTGAACTGCTGAACAATTGGGTTGGATAGGCAATCTTGGAAGGTTGAGAGGAAAATATTACTTTCTTGAGGTCTCCAGAATTATCTAAAATGAATTTCAATATATTATCATTTATCGCAATAGTTATGTATTACTATGTATATAATGTAACTAATATATACTAGTAACTAAAATTGATTGTCATATAAAAATAAAAACTTTTTAAAGATGAAAATTTTGACACCTATGTATAATAATGCATAGAATAAACAGTTTTTTGGGGTTTTTTTTTTTGCCTCTGGGGTTATCACTGGGGCTCAGTGCCTGCACTACTCCTGGAGGACATCCCCCCCCCACTTTGTTGCCCTTGTTGTTAATCACTGTTGTTGTTATTATTGTTGTTGTTATTGCTGTCATTGTGGTTGGCTAGGACAGAGAGAAATTGAGAGTGGAGGGGAAGACAATGAGGGGGAGAGAAAAACAGACACCTGCAGACCTGCTTCACTACTTGTGAAGTGACCCCCTGCAGGTGGGGAGGCGGGGGCTCAAACCTGGATCCTTACGCTTTGCGCTATATGCACTTAACCCATTTCACTACCACCCGGCCCCCAGAATAAACAGTTTTAAGGAGTTTAAAAGTCATTAGTAATAATTATTATTATATATATTACCAGAGTACTGCTCAGCTCTGGCTTATGGTGATGCGGGAGATTGAACCTGGGACTATGGAGCCTCAGGTATGAGAGTCTGTTGCATAGCCATTATGCTATCTACCCCCACCCAATAAGTTTTTTTTTAATTAGAGACAGAGAGACAGTCTGAATGAACAAGGACTCCTTCAATGTGGGCACAAACCTGGGTTGTGCAGATGCCAAAGCAGTACACTATCCAAGTGAGCTATTTTGCTATCCCTGAAAGTCACTTCTTCTTCTAGCGTTTGCCCTTCTTCCATAGTCAGTCAACAGCGTCAGGTTGAGCCTGATATAAAGTATCGAGACCTCCTTTGAATCTGGAGAGGTGGCAGTCGTTGACTATGAAAGTCACTAATGAGTATTGAATCAGGTCACTCCAAAGGAGAAGGAAAAAACAGATAAATTTTATTCCCCCTCTTACAGTATTCTTCAGATGTACTATCCTTCCATTTTTCTACTGTCACTAAGCCTGCATTCCTGGTTTTCCCTTAACAGCTCTATGGAGCAAATAGTATGTAAGATGTGTGGGCCTGGAGATCGTAACAACTATTGGAAACAGACCTATCAAAGTATAAACACAAGTATACAAACACACTAGTTTGAAAACATTAATGCATATGGAAGCCTTGAAAAATGTTCTGAAAGTCACTGATTTATAGAAAGTTCAACAAGAACTGCCCACAAAGGAAGTTCCTATTTCTATTTCAAATATAATCTTCAAGTTTATATTTCTACATCCTGAAACAGAACAATTATCTGTATTTCAAGATCTGTACTTCAGAAGGGGGGAAATTTTTTTATTATGATTTCCATTATTGTGAATCGTTTGGAAAAGAATAGAGTAGTAACCGTCAAAGCTGTAAACACACTGGCTTGGTATCTCCCCGAGGCAGCCTCCATTTCAGTGAAGTAATGCTTATACTATGATCCAGTATCAAGGAATTGTGAATTTAGACTTTAACTAATTTATGATGTATACAGACCACTAACAACCTTGACAATCGACATGATCTCTCATTTCCAGTAGTAGTATTTAAAAGGAATTCAGGTTAGGGGCCAGTGGTAGCGCAGCAGGTTAAGCGCACATGGTGTAATGACTCTACCCAGATTCTTGTGCAGGTCCTCATGCTTAGCACTATGTGTGTTTAACCAGGTTTTCCACCACTGGGCCCCTTAGGCTTCCATTTTCTAAAACTCTACAGGTTCAAGTGCCTTTTTTAGTGCACTAATTCCTCTGCTTTACAGTTTTCCTAATCTGTACCCTAAAGTTCATATATCTAGATGTGCTGTCTCCTCAGACTCAAATATTTAATTGCCTACTAGATAAAACTTAAGGTTAGGGAGTTGGGCAGTAGCACAACAGGTTAAGCGCAGGTGACACAAAGTGCAACACTGGCTTTAGGATCCCGGTTTGAGCCCCAGCTCCCCACCTGCAGGGGAGTCTCTTCACAAGTGGTGAAGCAGGTCTGCAGGTGTCTATCTTTCTCTCCCCTTCTTTGTCTTCCTCTCCTCTCTTCATTTCTCTCTGTCCTATCCAACAATGACGCCATCAATAACAATAACAATAAAACAAGGACAACAAAAGGGAATAAATATTTTTTAAAAACTTAAGGTTAAACACACATTTCAAATATTAAAAGCCCAAGTTATTTGATTTTCCATTCCAAAACTAACCCTCACTTCCCCCATCTCAGTAAATGACACTACCAATCACCAACACGTAGAAAATAAGCTGAGGGCTATTTAAAAATTAACATTCCACATCAGAGGTAGGCAACAGTGCACCTGATTAGCACACTTTATCATGTGAGCTCTCTCCACCCCCATTCTCACCAACACATGGGAGAACAATGCAAGGGGAGAATTTGTGTTCATCTTTCTTTCTCAGGGAAAAACAACAGACACATAGGCGCAAAGCTCCAGCGAAGGCCTAATTGTAATAACAAAACAAATATAGTCAACAATATTTATATACCTTTCCCATATTTGGGAGCTATTCTCTTCCATGATCCAGCTTTCTGGTCATTTTTCCAGCCATGACATCATCTCCCAAGTCCACCTGCATATCAGATTTCAGACTTGGGAAAAAAAAAACTAGTATAGCCACGGGCCCTTTAGAATATAACTAAAATATGCCTACTAGTTAATCTACAAAACGAAGATACCTTCCCCCACCCCAACTCTTCATCTGCACTTCTCCAGCCTTTAGGTTCATGATTAGTCAACAACTTGTTTGGCTTTATCCGTTAACTCTCTTTTTAGCCACCAGGCTCCAGATGCTAACATGATGCCAACCAGACTTCATGGACAGACAACCCCACCAATGTGTCCTGGAGCTCTGATTCCTCAGAACCCTGTCCCACTAGGGAAAGAGAGAGGCAGGCTGGGAGTATGGCTCGACCTGTCAACGCCCATGTTCAGTGGGGAAGCAATTACAGAAGCCAGACCTTTCACCTTCTGCATCCCACAATTACCTTGGATCCATACTCCCAAAGGGTGAAAAAGGAAAGCTATCAAGGGAGAAAATGGGATACAGAGTTCTGATGGTGGGATTTGTGTGGAGTTGTACCCCTCTTATCCTATGGTTTTTGTCAGTGTTTCCTTTTTATAAATAAAATAAAATAAAAACCAAAAAACATTGAGTAAAAAATAAATAAATAAATAACCCACAGCTAAATCCAACACCCATTAATGCTCAAAACACTACAAAAAATGGGAATAGATAGAAAATTCCTCAAGATAGTGGAGTCCATATACAACAAACCTACAGTCAATCACACTTAATGGACAAAAGTTGAAAGCATCCCCCTCAGATCAGGGACTAGACACGGCTGTCCATTCTCACCTTTACTTTTCAACATAGTATTGGAAGTTCTTGCCATAGCAGTCAGGAAAGAGAAAGAAATAAAAGGAATACAGATTGGAAGGGAAAAAGTCAAAACTCACTATTTGCAGATGATATGCTAGTATACATAGAAAAACCTAAAGAATCCAGCAGAAAGCTACTGGAAACCATTAGGCAATATAGCAAGGTGTCAGGCTACATAAATCAGTGGCATTTCTTTATGCAAACACTAATCTGAAGAAGAGGATATCCAGATTTCACTCCCATTCACTGTTGCAGCAAAATCAATAAAATACCTAGGAATAAACCTGACCAAAGAAGTGAAAGACTTGTATACTGAAAACTATGAGTTGCTATTGAAAGAAATAGAAACTAATACCAAGAAATGGAAAGACATCCCACGATCATGGATTGGAAGACTTAATATCATCAAAATGAATATTCTTCCCAGAGCCATATATAAAGTCAATGGAATACCCATCAAAGTTCCACCAAGCTTCTTTAAGGGAACAGAACAAAAATTACAGTCATTTATCTGGAACCAAAAAAAAAAAAAAAAAAAAACCGAGAATCACCAAAACAATCTTGAGGAAAAGAAACAGAAATGGAGGAATCAAACTCCCAGATCTCAAACTATATTATAAGGCCATCATAGTCAAAACAGCCTAGTACTGGAACAAAAATAGGCACACAGACCAGTGGAACAGAATTGAAAACCCAGAACTAAACCCCTATCCCTACGGACATCTGATTTTGATAAGGGGGCCCAAAATATTAAATGGAGGATAGAGGCTCTCTTCAATAAATGGTGCTGGGAAAACTGGGTTGAAACATGCAGAATGAAACTGAACCACTTTATTTCACCAAAAACAAAAGTCAACTCCAAATGGGTCAAGGACCTGGATGTTAGACCAGAAACTATCAAATACTTAGAGGAAAACATGGGTGGAACACTTTTCCACCTAAACCTCAAGGACATCTTTGATGATACAAACCTAATTGCAATGAAGACTAAAACAAAAACAAATCAATGGGACTACATCAAATTGAAAAGCCTCTGTACAGAAAAGAAAGAAAAGAAAACATCACCCAAACAAAGAGACCCCTCACGGAATGGGAGATTTTCACATGCCACACATCAGACACTCTTGTGTCGTCTTGTGTGTCTAATAACCAAAATATAAAAAGAGCTCACCAAACTTAGCAACAACAACAACAACAAATGACCCCATCCAAAAATGAGCAGAGGATATGAACAGAATATTCACTATGGAAAATATCCAAAAGGCTAACAAACATATGAAAAATTGCTCCATGTCACTGATCATCAGAGAAATGCAAATAAAGACAACATTGAGATAAATCACTATTTAACTAATATGAGAGGGGAAAAATGATTGAATGTCTCAAATTTTTAATGCACAAACCATAGGCTGAGTATATGTTCCTTCAATCTAAGCACTTAAGAACTCAAATTGATTTATTAAAAAAAAAAATTCAAATTGACATCAGACTGAGTTTTAACAGTGATCTCAAACTGTTGATACATTTCTAGAGAGTCAGGCGGTATCCCAGAGGGTTAAGCACACGTAGCACAAAGCGCAAGGACCGGAATAAGGATCCCGGTTAGAGCCCCCAGCTCCCCACCTACAAGGGAGTCGCTTCACAAGCAGTGAAGCAGGTCTGCAGGTGTCTATCTTTCTCTCCCCCTCTCTGTCTTCCCCTCCTCTCTCCATTTCTCTCTGTCCTATCCAACAACAACGACATCAATAACTACAACAATACAATAATAAGGGCAACAAAAGGGAATAAATAAATACAAAAAAAGACCAAAATAACATTTCTAATAATGACTTGTTCTTTGAAATGTTTACTCTCCTTAAAGTTTAGACCAGGGAGAATAGAAGCAACTGGTGGCATTACTTTATAAGATACAGCTATATATAAATAGTGGCAAAGGACATAAATTATAAGGTTGTGTATGATACAGCATATCCTAACAATAGGATTTTCAAAGTTAACCCAATTGCCAAATAATTTGATTATAGCAATAACTATCAATTGCCTTCTTAAACCTTAAGACAGCAGGAACCTCCCACTTCCTCTATAAAGCCCATATTTTCCCCAGTCCTGGAACCTCTAGTTTGGGGATCACTTTCCTGCATGTTCTCTCAATTCATACCAACAGATACTGCATCTGCTGGTCCTAACCTAATCAATGCAATGAGTGCCACCTCAGCATGCTTCACTTTGGAATGTGTCCAGAGATGTCAGGCATGGAATGTCAACCCTTCAGCCTCATTACTTGGGTAAGACCTTTCCTTTCTCATAGGAGTCCTTAATTCCATTTCGGGTGGTTCACTCCCTAACAAAGTTCCAAAACCTAGATGTAGACCAGGTCCCATGAGATAGGGCATACATACACATGTATCCATAAATTCGGGCAAAATATATACTTGAAAGCAAAAGTGCACAATAGTCTGCAGTGAGTCAATCAATATATGCAGCAAGCAAGTAGAAAGACCCAAAAGACACCATAAAGTACCTAATGAAATCATTTCTACTTAGACCCAGATAGTCTCCTCACCTACTTCCTATTACACTTCCCTCAGTCAGTCACTCCAAAGCTAACCATATCAAAGTAAGGACTACAAAAGCTGAATAAGGGCAAAAGACTGGCATACTTTAATGATGACTCTTTAGTCACTATCAGGCCACCCCATCATCTGGGGCCCTAGTCGGGGAGTCCTGGGATTCCCACACAGGCATGATGGGCCTAGACCTCAAAAAGATCCCTCTCTCCATTGTCACTGGTTATCTCCATCAGGAACAACACAATAGACCCCTTTTGGGAGCCCCTGTAGGACCATGCCCTCAATGTGGATCAGAGAACGTTCCATCCTCCAAAGGGAGGCTGGACAACATACTCTATGCTCCACCTGAGGAAGATGGGTCCTGAAATTGGGGCAGCTTGGAATGTTCCTACTCATGACCACAGAATGTGAGCTTAGATCTACAGGGATGCAGAGGTTATCCAACCTTGTGGTAGAAGACATGTAGTATGCATATGCAAAGTTAAGAAGTTGCTTCCCCAGAGCCCTGCCCCACTAGGGAAAAAGAGAGACAGCAGGTCCGGGAGGTGGTGTAATGGATAAGGTGCTGGACTCTCAAGCGTGAGAGATAGGCTGGGAGTATGGATCGACCTGCCAATGCCCATGTGCAGCCGGGAAGCAATTAGAGAAGCTTTCTGCACCCCATATTGATCCTGGGTCCATACTCTCAGAGGGTTAAAGAATAGGAAAGCTATCAAGGAGTGGGATGGGATATGAAGTTCTGCTGGTGGGAATTGTACCCCTCTTACCCTATGGTCTTGTCAGTGTTTCCATTATATACATAAAAATAAAAAATAGCTGAATAATGCTGTCTCTCCTTTTCATTAAAATAAAAAACTAATACATAAGACCTTACTTTTGTGTCCCTCCCCATCTCTTCATTAAAAGTATTCTCTCTCATGAATTGAATGTATTAATGAAATGGTATCCTTTAAACACAGCTTTACAGAATTTAATGACTGAAGGAGAGAAAATGCAAGATCGCATAAAATTTAGTTTAATGGTCTCTGGAAAAAAATTAATTTTACTAGTTTGAAATCAAGTTAGATGAATTCTGAGACATATATATGTGAAGGAGAAAGGGTATGTTCAATTAATGGGATTTCTGGCTGCTTGCCCAAGGAGATTCTGAGAAACCTCACTAGGTAATGCTCCCCGCCCCACCTCTGCCGCCAGCAAGCATGGTACAGCTCTTTTCAACAATAAACTAAATACAGGAGGCTTTATTGCTCTGCTTTGCATTGTATCATTTTTTACTCTCATTGTCTCCCCTTGTGATTGGCTTGCTTTGCTCCTTCTGTTCTAAAAATTACTTAAAATCCCAACTTTTCCTGAACTTCCTTCCCCTTTTCCTGATCTTAACCCTGATTTTTTCATCTCAAGTAGCAAAGCCAGAGAGCAAACCTTTTGTTGTTGTTCTAGCATACTGAGTTATTGGCCATGAGAAGTAAACTGCTGCTTTTCTCTTTTAAATGCTCATACTTTACATATCCTCTGATTAGGTTACCACTGACACTCTCAATTCTCTTAAGCCAGTGACTCCAAATAGCCCCGATTTCTGAGGGGTAAGGCTGCTTGTCATCTCTCCCCCCTCTCCCTCCTTAAACAACCAACGCAATCCTCCCTGCAGCTCCAAGCATGGAGACATGAGCGCAGCCGCATATACCCAAGGCTGACAAGGCGGGCATTCTGCCAAGTTCTGCAGCATTACTCTCCTTTCGCCACACCTTCCTCAGCTGGTGTATATTGGAAGAGCTGGGTAAATTAATTTCCCCCGAGGCACAGAACAGGGTGCGGACTGCGTGGGAGGGAACATTTAAGGGACGGGAAAATGCAGTGTACTCGCCCTCTGCTGGTTTAAGATCTAAACTGTCACTGTCAAAACAAAGTGGGAAAGAAAAGGCAATTAGTTGGTCTGACACGACTAAATTACAACTAAAATTCGATTTAATTTAGCCATCCGAATCTGTCTATCTTAAATAACTACTTGTTCTGTTATTCCAGCTTGCTGCCCCAACGTTGAGATTTGGATTCTCACTCTAAATCCTAGTCTTAGTGTGTTATGCTGTTCTGAGCCTATTTTCATTTGCCCTTGGAGTTTTGCCATTCTAAGGGTAAGAAACAGAACAAAAAAAACAAAACCCACCACCCGTGGGTTAATTTTGGCTAATTTGTTGCTAGGAAACGGAAAATTAACACCTAAACCTTCACTTCTACAGCACACCTGCGCCTCAATAGTCTCTGCCTAAAGTAATTTACTGCGAACAAAGACAGCAGCTGTTTGTGGTTTTGAGACTAATTAATTGGAAACCAATGCCGATAAAAACAGTTCCTATGTCATTTTCTCCGGTAAGCTGAAAGGCTTTGTGCAAAATGAAGCATTAGCTACCATAATTCACACGGACTTATTTGTTCCGCCCTTGCTATTTTACGCATTTTGTCGGAATAAACCAACACACAGAGATTGGGTAATCTTGTTGTTTGACGCACAGTAATACCACAACATTTGCAAAAATGGACTAAATCCTGCAGGTGGGGTGGGGGAATGGAATTTTGCAGTAAGAAATATCATAAAATGTCAACAGATTCTCCTGTCAACCTAAATGTCCCAAATCCAAGAATTCTTACCACCCCCCCTCCATATCCCGCACAGTAAATTAGTCAGTCACACGGCTCTAGATTCAGAAGGGATTGGCCAGCTCCTTTGTCAGGTGAGAATCTCCGCAGCGAATCATGGGACTAAAAGGGGCGGTGGTGTCGCTGTCCGCGCCCGGGGTGCTGAACTATAGGCGTGGCTAGAGAGGGTGCCTTTACATGACAACTTCCGGTAGGGCGGGGTTGGACTCGAGCAACAAAAGTGTGGATCCATCTGCCACCTGGTGGTAGTGGAGGATAGATTTTAATGCTTTTGATAAAAGTTTAAAAAGAACTTTGCATTGAAACCCCAAATTCTAAAACAAATTATTATAAGTCACTACTCAAGGAAATTGAAAAAGACTCAAAGAAGTGGAAAAATATTCCACGTTCATGGGTAGGAAGAATTAACATCATCAAAATGAATATAATACCTAGAACCATATACAAATTTAATGCTATCCCCATCAAGATCCCAAACACATTTTTTAGGAGAATAGAACAAATGCTACAAATGTTTATCTGGAACCAGAAAAGGCCTAGAATTGCCAAAACAATCTTGAGAAGAAAGAACAGAACTGGAAGCATCACACTCCCAGATCTCACATTGTATTATACAGCCATTGTAATCAAAACTGCTTGGTACTGGAACATGAATAGACACATTGACCAGTGGAATAAAATTGAGAGCCCAGAAGTAAGCCCCCACACCTATGGATATCTAATCTTTGACAAAGGGGCCCAGACTATTAAATGGGGAAAGCACAGTCTCTTCAACAAATGGTGTAGAAAAAAATGGGTTGAAACATGCAGAATGAAACTGAACCCACTATATTTCACCAAATACAAAAAAAAAATTCCAAGTGGATCAAGGACTTGGATGTTAGACCAGAAACTATTAGATACTTAGAGGAAAATATTGGCAGAACTCTTTTCCACAGAAATTTTAAAGACATCTTAACAAAACAAATCCAATTACAAAGAAGACTAAGGCAAGTATAAACTTCTGGGACTACATCAAAGTACAAAGCTCTGTAAAGCAAAAGAAACCACTACCCAAACCAAAAGAATGGGAAAATATCTTTATATGGCATACATCAGACAAGAGCCTAATAAACAGAATATATAAAGAGCTTACCAAACTCAACAACAAGAAAACAAATAACCCCATCCAAAAATGGGGAGAGGACATAGACAGAATATTCACCACAGAAGAGATCCAAAAGGCCGAGAAACACATTAAAAAATGCTCCAAGTCTTTGAATGTCAGAGAAATGCAAATAAATACAACGAGATACCACTTCACTCCTGTGAGAATGTCATACATCAGAAAATGCAGCAGCAGCAAATGCTGGAGAGGTTGTGGGGGTCAAAAGAACCCTCATGCACTGCTGGTAGGAATGTCAATTGATCCAACCTCTGTGGAGAACAGTCTGGAGAACTCTCAGAAGGTTCAGCCATAGTTCCATCTGGCTCAGCAGATCTGTAGTACAGAGGAAGCAGGTAATTTCAAGAAATGGACTTACCCTATGATCCTGCAATTCCTCTCCTGGGAATATATCCTAAGGAACCCAACACACCCATCCAAAAAGATCTGTGTACATATGTTCTTAGTAGCACAATTTGTAATAGCCAGAACCTGGAAGCCACCCAGGTGTCCAACAACAGATGAGTGGCTGAGCAAGTTGTAGTATATATACACAATGGAATACTACTCAGCTATAAAAAAAATGGTGACTTCACTGTTTTCAGCTGATCTTGGATGGACCTGGAAAAAATTATGTTAAGTGAAATAAGTCAGAAACAGAACAATGAATATGAGATGATCTTACTCTGACGAAGAAGTTGAAAAACAAGATCAAAAGAGAAAATACAAGCAGAACCTGAACTGGAATTGGCGTATTGCACCAAAGTAAAAGACTCTGGGGTGGGTGGGTGGGGAGAATATAGGTCCAAAAAGGATGACAGAGGACTTAGTGGGGGCTGTATTGTTTTATGGAAAACTGGGAAATGTTATGCATGTATAAACTATTGTATTTACTGTTGAATGTAAAACATTAATTCCCCAATAAAGAAAATTTTTTAAAAATCATGTTAAGTGAAATAAATCAGAAACAGAAGGATGAATATGGGATGATCTTACTCTCAGGCAGAAGTTGAAAAACAAGATCAGAAGAGAAAACACAAGTAGAACCTGAACTGCAATTAGCGTATTGCACCAAAGTAAAAGACTCTGGGGTGGGTGGGGGTTGAGGTGAACACAGATCCAAAAAGAACAACAGAGGACCTAGTGGAGGTTGCACTGTTATATGGAAAATTAGGAAATGTCAAACTACTGTATTTCCTGTCAAATGTAAAACATTAATTCCCCAATAAAGAAATTTTTAAAAATTCTAAAACAAATCGGGGGGAATGGGGGTATTTAGAACCTTTTCCAAAAATATTTGAGCCCAGGACTTCTGGGGCCACAGGTATTAATGTCTGGCGGACTATCACTGCAGCTATCTCCCTAGCAGACATCTACCTAATTACAAAAGTCAAAGAGTGGCATATTGCAACAAAGTAAAAGACTCTGGGGTAGGTGGGAGGTGTTGGGGGGAGAATACAGGACCAAAAAGGATGACAGAGAATCTAGTGGGGGCTATACTGCTATATTAAAAACTGGGAAATGTTATGCATGTACAAACTATTATATTTACTGTCGAATGTAAAACATTAATTCCCCAATAAAGAAATTTTTAAAAAAATCAAAGAGAGGGGGTTGGGCGGTAGCGCAGTGGGTTAAGCGCATGTGGCGCAAAGCGCAGGGACCGGCGTAAGGATCCCGGTTTGAGCCCCCGGCTCCCCACCTGCAGGGGAGTCGCTTCACAAGCGGTGAAGTAGGTCTGCAGGTGTCTATCTTTCTCTCCCCTTCTCTGTCTTCCCCTCCTCTCTCCATTTCTCTCTGTCCTATCCAACAACGAATTGTGTCAACAAGGGCAATAATAATAACCACAACAAAGCTACAACAAGGGCAACAAAAGGGGGGAAAAATGGCCTCCAGGAGCGGTGGATTCATGGTGCAGGCACCGAGCCCAGCAATAACCCTGGAGGAGGAAAAAAAAAAAAATCAAAGAGATATAAGGAATAGAGAATTTCCAGAATATTCTCTCACCCAACAGTTTACAAATAAATTCAAATTTCCCCCGTTTTTATTTCAAAATATCTTGTTATCAGATAAGTACCTGTATGTTTCAATGCTGAGGTTACTAAAATATTTAGAGTATATTTTAAGTCAAATTTAAGCTGATACTACAACTTCACGTTAAGTTTCCAGAAGAAAAATATGTCACTTATGGTAACCTCTATTCCATAAATAGTTCAGCATCACTCTTCCTATCTTTTGAAACAAATGACTACTAGACAGATGAATACAGATATAGTCCACATATAGTACATAGAATATACAGCTGTGTATGTATATTAAGTGACAATTACATAGATGGATGAGTTAAAGTGTAAAACCAATTCTACAATAGTGGGAATAAAATAATGTTCTTTCTCAAATACACAAACTTACCAGTTACAGGGGAGAGAAAAATAATAAACCAGTCTAGATCCAGGAAGTATACTTGGTTTTGCCAGACAACCTAGTTAATCAGTATTCTTATATTTTTTCAACACTTTTCTATCAATCTCAACAAAGAAAACATAGTTGTTATTTCTGCTTTAGAGCAATAAATAATTATTTCAAAATATCAATTCCAGTTAAAATTTAGGTACTGAATTTGGGATTGTTACCTGAACTATCTTCACTTATTAAAAGGAAAAACTGATTAAAATTTAAAAGGTAGAGGAATTATTACTTTAACCTAGATTCCATTCAATTAAATTGGAATGATTACCAAATATTTGTCTGATTTTGTGGAAAGGTACCTGTAGCATTTCCAGATTCCCATGCTAGGTTTCATGAGAAGATATCTACCAGGATCAGCATGGGAAACAAGAAAGTATAAATGAGGGCATGAAAACCATCTGTTTAAAATAGGGTGTAATATAAATCTGGTCTGTAAACAGCACTGGATTGGACTATAGCTTCTCTTATTACTGTGGAAGACAGTAACGTTATACACATACACACATGGTGAACAACACCAGGCCTTGCCATTTAAAGCAACAGATGGTAGATCAAAAGCAGTTGCAGTAAATTTAATGCTATTTATATAAAGTCTAAAATTGCATGTGATCTCAATGTTTTAAAATACACAATGCTTCTCTAAAAATAGGCAGCTTTTCGGATTCAAGGAATACATATGAAGGAGGGAACCCCAGATATTAATGTTATAAATTATTATAACGATAAATGTGGAAAAGCAACAGAAAAAAACAAATGGAGAAACCCAACATTCTTTTTTTAAAGATTTTTTAATTATCTTTATTAGATAGAGATAGCCAGAAATTTAGATGGAAGGGGATGGTAGAGAAGGGAGAGAGATAGAAAGACACCTGCCACAGTGCTTCACCACTTGCAAAGCTTTCCCCTTGCAAGTGGAGGCTGGGTGCTCAGACCTGAGTCCTTGCACACTGAAACATGTGTGCTCAACCAGGAGCACCACCATCCAGCCCTGAAACCCCAATATTCTATTAAGCCCTTTTTCTTAAGAGATGTTGGAAGTAGTGACAAAATTTTCAGCAGAACAATTAGAATAGCTTTTAACCTAGACTAATCTTTTAAATAGAAAATACAGAATCTGGGGTGGGGGGTAGATATAATGATTATGCAAAGAGACTCTCGTGCTTGAGGCTTCAAAGTCCCAGGTTCAACTGCTAGAACCACTATAAGCTAGAGCTGATCAGTGCTGCTTGAAAAAAAAGATACAGAATCTCAGAGGGCAAAACATGGTGTAGTAAGAATTTGCTAACCACTATGATGTTCATTGCATTTATCTGACTTGCCTGAGCAGATTTTCAAACAAAATGTCACTCAAAATGTCATTAATTCCAAAATAAACTTTATTTTAAAATATTTGTTTATCTATGACATAGAGAATGGCAGAAGGAGAAAAGAGAGGACCAAAACACACAGTTCAGTTATGGCATAGGTGTTGCTGAGGATTGAATGATCCTATGGGTTCTGGAACACATTTAAATCCATGCTCATCTAAGTTTTCTCCCTGGGTCTCAGATTTATTTTTAGAGAAGTTTTAGGTTCCTACTGAAACTAACCTGGAAGCACAGAGTCTTCATGTCTTTCCAGATCTACCCTATGCCCAGTCTCATTCACTGGTAATATCCTGCATCAGAGTAGTGCATATAAAAGATGGACCAGGGAGTCGGGCGGTAGCACAGCAGGTTAAGCACACATGGCACAAAGCGCAAGGACCAGGGTAAGGATCCTGGTTCGAGCCCTCGGCTCCCACCCCACCCCCACCCCCGCAGAGGAGTCACTTCACAACCAGTAAAGCAGGTCTGCAGGTATCTATCTTTCTCTCCCCCTCTCTGTCTTCCCCTCCTCTCTTGATTTCTCTCTGTCCTATCCAATAACGAAGACAGACAACAATAATAACCACAACAATAAAACAAGGGCAACAAAAAGGGAATAAATAAATAAATAAATAAATAAAAAAGATGGACCAGCATATTGTTGTCTCTAAAGTCTAGAGCTTACATTAGGTTTCACTCTTGGTATTGTACATTCACTATACAGTATCATACAGAACACTACCCCTAAATCCTCTGGCTTCTTCACTAAAACCAGAAAAATGCAAAGATGCTGCCTCTCTCTGCTGCTTACACCCATCAGAGGCAGGGTCCGATTGTGGCACACCAGGTAGAGAACACACACTACATGCAGAGGACTCAAATTTAAGCTCCCAGTCCCTACTATCTTCTGGACAGAAGCTTCACAAGTAGCAGAGCAGTGCTGCATGTATACCACTCTCTCTACTCCCCCCACCTCCATTTCTTTCTGTATCATAACAAGACAGATGGGTGAGGGCATCATAATAGTGATGCAAAGAGACGCTCATGCCAGAAAGTCCCATGTTCAACCCCCTATACCACCATAAAGCCAGAGCTCTGGAGAAAAAATACACTAATTACACAAAAAGAACAAAAATGAAAGGGAAAAAAAGCCACTGGGGATGGTGACATCAACATGCAAACACAGAACCCAAGAAATAACCCTGGTAGAAAAAAGAAGGGGGGGGGAGGGTAGTAGGGTAAGGGACTACAAGTTCTAGTTACTGCAATCAGACAAGAAAAGGGAATAAAAGATACACCGATCAAAAAAGAAAAATAAAGCTATTTTTATTTGTATATGATCATCTATGTAGGAAATCCAAAAGAACTGACAAAAACTTCTTGTCATTATAGCAAGGATATAGAATACAATATTAAAATATAAGTCATCACTTCCTGTAAGTTAGTGGCACAGGCACTGCCAAATGAGCTGCTTGACACAGTACCAGCTTCGCAGGAAGTTCAGCACAGCTGGACTCTCCAGGCCAAACTGATACCATCTTACCTCCTACCATGTATAGGGCTTGGGATTAAGCTCTGTGTGGTCTTAATAATATTTACCTATGGCCAGGCTCAGAGCCTGACCAAGAACAAAAATAATAACAAGACCTGTACTGCACTCTGTGGTGAATATAGACAGAGAATTTGAGACAGGAGAGTGTGACAGGGAGTGAGAGAGACAGAGAGATACCTGAAGCCATGCTTTACCACCTGTGAAGCTTTCACCCTGTGAAAGGACCAGGGGCTTGAACCTAGATCCTTGTGCACTGTAATGTGTGCAACTTAACCAGGTGCACCACCACCTGTGCCCCCCTCTAGTCCTAATGCTCTCTAGTCCCTCCCCTCTCTCCTTTCCCAAAGTCCTTTGGTTTGGTGCAATACACCACACCCAATCCAAGCTTTATTTAGTGTTTTTCCTTTCTTGTCCTGGTTTCTTAAATTCCACATGTAAGTGAGATCATCCAGTATTTGTCTTTCTCCTGGCTAATCCAACTTAATATGACTCCTTCAAATTCCAACTAAGATGAAGTAAAGGAGATGATTTCATAATTTCAAGCACCTGAATAGTATCATATATATCTACATATATACATATATATATATATATGTATTTTCTCACTTAGAAAGTATGAATTAACAAATGAACATGCCAAAACAATGGTAATCAAACTATTCATTGAATTTTTTGAGAACTATGGTAGTTATCTGGGGGATGGGGGACACAGAATTTTGGAAGAGGGTATGGTTAATATGTGTGCATAAGCAATTATACTCCTGAAATCCTATACTTTTCTTAACCACTACTAAATCACTAATAAAAAGTGAAAAACAAAGAAAGTAAGGTTTAAGCTTTTTTTTTTTTTTTAATTGGCAGTTACTGTTTCTATGGAATCAAGCATATAAAATGCTGGGTGTAAATGGGAAAATCACTTGTTTTGGATCATGAGCATGAATGACACAGTGTCAAAGGCAAGTTCTAGTTCTTATACTGCCGTAGGTGGCAGTGCAAACTGGGAAAGTAATTTCATCACTCAGGCCTTAATTTCTTCATTTGCCAAAAATAAGGGAGGGATGGACCTCATTTCTCAGGTACTCAGAATTCTTTTTTTAAATACTTTTTTAATGAAAGAGGTACAGAGAAAGGGAGGAAGGAAGAGGAAGGAATGAAGAGAAATTGGAGGAACAGAGGGAGGGAAAGAGAAAGAAAGAGACAGACTGAGACAGTGACTAACCAGAGCACTGCTCAGCTCTGGCTTATGGTGGTGCTGGGGATTTATCCTGGGACCTTGGAATGTTAAGTCTCTTGTGTAACCATTATACTATCTTCCCTGCCCATTTCATAATTCTTGAATATTCTATGATCTTCTGATTATACAAGGTTCTTGACAAAAATTCCTCAAGTTTCTACCAGGTCATTTTCCATATATTAATGTAGCCTATCATTCCATTTCCTTTAAAATTTTAAACCAAACATCTTTCTTCATTTCCTTCATTTGGAAGCAGGGTAATATACTGGTTAAAAGCACACACTTCAGAGTCAGGCAAAATGAAATTGGATTCCTGCTCTAATACATATTAGGTGAGGAACTTTGGAGTTACAATGTGCAAGGATCTGAGTTCAAGCCCCAGGTCTCCACCTGCAGGGGAAAAAGTTCCATGAGCAGTGAAGCAGTACTACAGGTGTCTATCTTCCCTTTTAAAAAATTTAAAATGTGTAATAAAAATACTAAAAATGTGTACCATACAGAGTCGGTGCAGAATTAAATTATATAATGCACATAAATAATAAAGTACCAGTATATAGAAATGATACTTAGAAATTTTTATAGTCATATGAGTGATAAATCAGCTGCCTAATAAGTATTTAAGAATTCTGAGGATAAAAAAGGATTTGGGTGAATCAAAACGCTAACTGGTCAGTTCCCCTATCAGTGTATCTAATGGTTTCCAAGTTCCTGAAAGATAATGTCCTTTACTTTTTCTCTTGCCGTTCTGCTTTCCTACAGACTTTTCCCTCCAAGTTCCCACCTCCCCACCCCTTATCCATTTGGTTAAGAATCCAGAAGACAATAAAGGGTTACTTTTATTTTACTTATTTATTTGTATTTTATTAATTTATTTTGAAACTCTCATGGTCTCTGGACAGCTGTGTAGAGAAGCTCACTCCTCTGTTTGTTGGTTGCTGTGGTGGCCCCAGCCTATCTGCAAAGGATGACTTAAGCTTGATGACTTCAGTTTGAATGAGTATTCTCATTGGCTTCTCAATTCCCAGGACGCTTTTTTTCCTGAAAGGAAATTAAAAGACGTGTCTGCCGTTGCTTTAGCAACAAACTTTCAACCTTTACCTAACTCTCCGGAATGAGAACATAGCTATTAATACATTCGAAAGGTTGGGGAGTTGAGTTGCTGAATGCAAATTTTCTTCCGAATGCAAATTTTCTTCCAAGTGTAAAACAGTTTATCAGGCTTGGTCAGCCATTGGCGGCGCTGCAGTTAGAGGTTAGGAGCGAGCAGTGGCTGTGGAACCTGTAGACGGAAAAGTGAAATTCAACAGGTGGCTGCGGCTTCAAAGACAGCGCTTGTGTGGACAGATGGCGTTTGTTCACAGAAAACTCTGGCGAAGCAGGCAAGTGGGATCTCTTCTCGTTTTTCTGTTTGTGTCTGTAGGGGGTGCGGCCACCATTCGCTACTCAGTGGCGGAGGAGATGGAGAGCGGCTCGTTCGTGGCGAATGTGGCCAAGGACCTGGGGCTGGAGGTGGGGAAGCTGGCTGCCCGCGGGGCGCGGCTGGTCTCCGAGGGCAACAGGCTGCATTTCCGGCTGCACCGCAAGACCGGGGACTTGTTTGTAAAGGAGAAACTGGATCGGGAGTCACTTTGTGGCAAAGCGGACCCATGTGTTATGCACTTTGAAATAGTCCTGGTGGACCCCCTGCAGTCCTTCCGAGCTGAAGTCAGGGTATTTGATATCAATGACAATGCCCCGGTATTCCTCAACAAGGAGCCCGTTTTAAAGATTCCTGAGAGCACTCCCCTGGGCTCCCGTTTTCCACTGCAGAGCGCTCAGGATCTGGACGTTGGCCTCAATGGGCTGCAAAACTACACCTTGAGTGCCAACGCCTATTTCCACCTGCACACCCGCTTCCGCAGCCACGGTCCCAAATATGCGGAGCTGGTTCTGGATAAGCCTTTGGATAGGGAGGAGGAGCCAGTAATCAACCTGACAATTACCGCTGTGGATGGCGGGTCCCCGCCCAAGTCTGGCAACGCCCACATCCGCGTGGAGGTCCTGGATGTCAATGACCACGTGCCTCAGTTCTCCCGCCTAGTGTACCGCGTCCAGGTCCCCGAGGACAGCGCCAACAGCTCTCTGGTGGCCACCGTGACAGCCACGGACCAGGACGAGGGCTCCAACAAGGCGATCACATACTCACTGGCACAAAACACTGAAGCAGTTCTCCAGACTTTTCAGATTGACTCGCAAACTGGAGAGGTTCGACTACGAAGACCCCTTGATTTTGAAGCTGTTGAGACCTATGACATTGACATTCAAGCCACGGATGGTGGAGGCCTCTCGGCTCACAGCAAAGTCCTGGTGGAAGTGGTGGACGTGAATGACAATCCTCCTGAAGTGACTGTTTCTTCCGTTTCGAGCCCTCTCCCGGAGGACTCCCCACTGCAGACTGTGGTGGCCCTTTTCACTGTGCGAGACCGAGACACTCGAGTGGGAGGGAAAATCACCTGCTTCCTCAGAGAGGACCTCCCCTTTTCAGTCAAGCCTACACTTCGTAATTCTTACTCTCTGGTCACTGATAGCAGTTTGGATAGGGAGAGGGTTTCAGGCTATAATGTCACCCTTGTTGCCATGGATACAGGACCACCCAGTCTATCCACAGAGACTGTGCTGGAGGTTCTAATAGCTGACATTAATGACAATCCCCCAGAATTTCTGGAGGACTCCTACATCTTGACTGTCCGAGAAAACAACAGCCCTGCTATTTTTATTGGTAAAGTCCATGCTGAGGATCGTGATGTGGGCAAGAATGCCCAAGTAACATACTCTCTGCTGCCTCCAAAGAGTGGAGACCTGTCGGTCTTTGCTTACATTTCCATAAACGCAGACAATGGGAAGCTCTATGCACTAAGAACCATGGATTATGAAGCCATTCAAGATTTTCAGTTTGTGGTAAAAGCAACTGATGGGGGCTTCATGTCACTAAGCAGCCAAGTTACTGTCAGAGTGGTTGTCCTGGATGACAATGACAACCGCCCAATGATTTTGTACCCACTGCAGAATGGCACCTTTCCCTGCAATGACCTGGTGCCCAGGTCTGCAGAGGCAGGGTACCTGGTGACCAAAGTAGTGGCTGTGGATGGTGACTCAGGTCAAAACTCTTGGCTTTCATATCATCTGCTAAAGGCCACTGACCCTGGGTTATTCTCTGTTCAACAGCAAAATGGGGAAATTCGCACATTACGGCAGATATCTGAGAGAGATCCCATGATGCAGAAACTGATCATTCTTGTGCAGGATCATGGTCAACCAGCTCTTTCCACTACTGCCTCACTCAACATTCTGCTGGTAGAAGGCTTTTCTGAGCCCTACCTGCAGTTCAGGGATCCATCCAAGGAGCCCACAAGGGTAAATCCAACCACTAAATATTTAGTTATTTCCCTGGCTGTGCTTTCTTTTCTCTTCCTCCTCTCTGTCACAGTGATCTTTGTCATACACATCTACCATAAGATTACTAAATACAGAGAAAAGTTCACAATCCAAGAGCACTTCTATGATGACTGTAATTTCCCTAACAACCTAGTACAAGGAGGAGCCAATGGATCCTTAACACAGCCTTGTCCCTATGAAATGTGTTCAGCGACAGGCACTAGCAATAGTGAGTTCCGATTTCTTAAGCGCTTTATGCCTAACTTCCCCTTTCCACATGGCACTGGAGAGGTGAAAAGAGAGGCTGGCTCCAGTTTGCCAGCAAATTCTAATAGGAAGAGGTCTCAGGGGTCAGGGGGCCATGCCCAAGGATCTGATGACTATATGTAGCTCATATTCATGCCTCCCCTAGAAGTTCACTAATCTTGGCCCTAGAAATGCTTAGATTCATAAAGGTATCTGTTATTTTGTTCTTAAATTATGAGGGTATAAAGTTATACATGTATAAAGAAGAGAATGAACATCTACTTTTGATATATCTGAAAGTAATTAAGTTTGAGACGTAGCAATAGTTTAATATTATTCAGAAATTTCTAGACCTTTGCCCCTTGAAAGTAAAGATTATCTTTAAATCAACATCTTGCATGCCATTAATCATAAACATGCAAATGCTTGATGACTGGTGGCCTACACAGATAATCAGGTATGGAAAGGTAAAGAAAAAAAATAGATTTGGACTTACTTGCAAATGTGAATATAGGCAAATATAAAGGCTAAAGAGATTCAGTTCAAGAATGTTTCCCAAAATTATGTTAGAGGTAGATTTCTTTTTTTTTAATATTTTATTTATCTATTCCCTTTTGTTGCCCGTGTTGTTTTATTGTAGTAGTTATTATTGTTGTTGTTATTGCTGTTGGATAGGACAGAGAAGTGGAGAGAGGAGGGGAAGACAGAGAGGGGGAGAGAAAGACAGACACCTGTAGACCTGCTTTAACGCCTGTGAAGCGATTCCCCTGCAGGTGGGGAGCCAGGGGCTTAAACCGGGATCCTTACACTGGTCCTTGTGCTTTGCACCACCTGCACTTAACCCACTGAGATTTTATTTATTTATTTACTTATAAAAATGGAAATATTGGCAAGACCAGGATAAGAGGGGTACATTTCCACACAATGCTTACCCCCAGAGCTCCATATCCAACCCCCTCCCTTGATATCTTCCATATTCCTTATCCCTCTGAAAGCATGGACCCAGGATCATTGTGAGGTACAGAAGGTGGAAGGTCTGGCTTCTTTAATTGCTTCTCCAGAGGTAGATTTCTTAATAGTTGTTTTGGGCTAGAGACAAGACTCAGATGTCAATATGCCTATTCCCTTCCTTTTCAAAGAAAAGTTATTTGAATGTAGGGAATGAGAGATGGATGAGGTACTCGCTTGGGCAGCACATATACTAAAATTGGAACAAAAGATGGATGAGGAATAATATGAATTAGAGTTGTAGTTAACAAGTTCTAGTGAACTAGGAATATAGTCCAGTGGTAGAAATCATGCCTCACATGTATGAGACCCTGGGTTTGCTCCCCAAGAGCACAAGAAAAAATGCTTTTATACAACTATAAGAAAACATTAAAGAGAATTCATTATTATTCTAATTAAATAGCCTTAGGAAAATATATATTTTCCAGATAATACTAGACTCGATTGAAAGCCATTGTTTTCCTCAGAGCATCCTGAAATTATGGAAGTAGAGCTATTTTTTAGCAACTCATTGACAAAATGAAATGGAGAAACAAATTAGTCTTCCTTGTGATCATCACTTCAAAAAATTTTTAAATCTTAATATTTACTTAGTTTCACCCTTTGCTTTTTCACCTTCTTCACAGTACTTATGTGACTTTAACATATATATTTTATTAGTGACTTACTTATAGTGGTATAATTCCACACCACTCCCACCACCAAAGCTCTCTGTGCCCCCACCCCAACAGTAACCACTATAGTTCACTCAAGGTCATAGTTAGCAGTTGAATATATATATATATATGTGTGTGTGTGTGTATAATATACACATTATATATGTAATATATATTGTATATATTTTCCCTTTGAAGTTGCATGTGTTTTAATTCTTTATATCCTACTTATGAGTGAAATCATCCCAGTTGTCCTGCTTTTTTCTTCATGATTATTAAAATTATTAAATGTATTTGTGAGAGAGGAGAAGAAGACAGGAGAGAATGAGACCGAACACTGCTCAAGTCTACACAGGGTAGTACTGGGGACTAAACCTGGGGACTCAATCATGCAAGTCCTGTGCAGGAATGCTGAACATTTTCACCTTCATAAGCCAAGTTAGGTTCTCTCATTTGTAAAATTAACCAATGTTGGGCTTTGAACACATTTCAGAAATGTTACCAATACATTAACTAGGCCTTAAATGTTTTAAATATTACTTTAATGAAACTTTCACAAGGGCCTTATTTTATATAAATGTGTGTAAATCCAGATCCATGAGGACATACTGAGCACATGTACACACTTATTTATTTACTTTTGCCATCAGGGGTTTCATCACTCCAAGCAAGCAGACATTTTTATTCACAGAGAAAAAGACAGTGAAGGAAGCACACCAGAGCACCAAAGCTTCCTCCAGTAGTAAGGGCTGAGCTCAAAACTGGGACTCACACATGGCAGAGTGGCACATTATCCAGGTGGACTATTTTGTTGGCCTGAGGGAGTAATATTTATACCTGGAATCCAAAGGGAAAACATTTCTTCAGATTTTTTCTCTTCATAGAGGTTGAGATAGAGAGGAAGAGAAAGAAACAGAGTGAAGAAGAAACACACTTGAAGCATTGCTTCACTACTTGTGAAGCTTTTCCCCAGCAGGTAGGGGCTGGGAGTTTAAACCCAGGTCCTGGGGCCAGGTGATGGTGCACCTGATTGAGCATACATGTTATAAAGCACAAGTACCCAGGTTCGAGCCCCTGGTCTCCACCTGCAAGGGGAAAGCTTCACAAATGGTGAAGCAATGTTTCAGGCGTCTCTCTGATTTTCCCTATCACCCCCTTCCCTCTTGATTTCTGGCTGTCTCTATCCAATAAATAAAGATAATTTAAAAAATAAAATAAGATAAATAATAAACCTAGGTCCTTACACATAGCAAGATGGGTCCACTAACCAGCCCCAGAACATTATTTTAAAAACAGTTTTCAAGGGTCGGGCAGTCGGGTGGTAGCGCAGCGGGTTAAGCACACATGGTGCAAAGCAAAAAGATCGGCATAAGTATCCCGGTTTGAACCCCTGGATCTCCACCTGCAGGGGGCTCACTTCACAAGCGGTAAAGTAGGTCTGCAGGTAGTTTATCTTTCTCTTCCCTCTGTATTTCCCCTCCTCTCTCGGATTTCTCTCTGTGCTATCCAACAACAACATCAATGGCAACAATAACAATAAAGACAACAAGGGCAACAAAATGGGAAAAAACGGCCTCCAGGAGCAGTGGATTCCTAGTGCAGGCACCAAGCCACAATAATAACCCTAGAGGCAAAAAAAAAAAAAAAAAAAAAAACTTTACAAATATGCCCAATCACATGTATTGATGTAAGCTTCATCTTTAGAATTATGACATTCTAATGTCACCTCCTATGTGCATGCCAGAATACAATAAATTTTACTGCTAAGTAAATTTTCAAAATGTTGGACATACATGGAGCTGATTTGGTGTCTTCAATATTTTCCATACCCGTTTCTAACTATTGGGTTGTCAGAAAAGTCATGATGTATTTTTGCATAGAAAATACATCATGGGAGTCGGGTGGTAGCGTAGTGGGTTAAGTGCAGGTGGCGCAAAGCCCAAGGTCCAACATAAGGATCCTGGTTTGAGCCCAGACTCCCCACCTGCAGGGGAGTCGCTTCACAGGCGGTGAAGCAGGTCTGCAGGTGTCTGTCTTTCTCTCCCCCTCTGTCTTCCCCTCCTCTCTCCATTTCTCTCTGTCCTATCCAACAATAACATTAATAACAACAACAATAAAACAAGGGCAACAAGTGGTCCGGGAGGTGGCGCAGTGAATAAGGCATTGGACTCTCAAGCATGAGGTCTTGAGTTCAATCCCTGGCAGCACATGTATCAGAGTGATGTCTGGCTCTTTCTCTCTCCTATGTTTCTCATTAATTAATAAATAAAATCTTTAAAAAAAAAAAGGGCAACAAAAAGGAATAAATATTAACAAAAAAAAGTTAAAAAAAAAAAAGAAAATACATCATGACTTTTCCAACAGCCCAACAGATGAAGCAAAGGCAGAGTAACAGAGTATTGTTTTAATATATTAAGTATATTCTGTAAATCACTCATTTGGAGACATTTTTCTTCTGTAATAGAGAGAATAGTCTTCTAATGTGTAAATCAGAGATTTTAGTGAAAAAGAAGAATTCTAACTTTAATGGGTAAATACTTATTAATCAAAACATTAAATAAGCGTTACTGGGTTAACTGTATTGGATTACATAATTTATTTATTTTACCACAACACTGCTCAGCTCTGGCTTATGTGATACAGGGGACTGAAGTTGGGACTTTGGAGCTCTGAGAATGAGAGTCTCTTTGTATAACCATTATGCTATCTCCCCCACCCCACAATTTGACTTTCTCAAATGCAGTTACTCACTTCTCTAACCGAGTTACCTCTAAGAGCTCTTGGTATAAAAAACTCATGATATCCTGGTTCAAGCCTCTGGCTCCCCACCTGCAGGGGAGTCACTTCACAGGCGGTGAAGCAGGTCTGCAGGTGTCTTTCTCTTCCCCTCTGTCTTCCCCTCCCTCTCTCTATTTCTCTCTGTCTTATCCAACAAAACAATAATGACATCAATAACAATAATAATAACTACAACAATAAGACAACAAGGGCAACAAAAGGGAATAAATAAAATAAATTAAAAGCTCATAATAAATATTGAATTAAAATATTGGGCCAGGGAAGTATTAGTGCAATAACTATACACTGGACCCAGTTTAGGTCCTAGGCTTAGTCCCTTGTACCATCATATGTCAGCACTGAATAAAACTCTGGTTGCTCTTTAAAATAAAACAAATATTTTAAAATTATATTAAAAATATCTAATTAGTTGAGGCAATTGCTTCAATTGCCTTTTTAACTTTGAAATGCATAGATATATATATATATTTCTACTGGAAGCTTTAGTCTACAAAGAATTTTAAAACTTTTATTGAGATTTTAGAGATTTTCTGTATAACCTTCACTAACCACTTAAAGCTAGCATCTCATATAATCAGTTATCAGTTACTGAAATTAAGAAATTAAACGTTTGTACAGTTCTATTAAACTGCAGACTTAGTTTTCACTCATTTTTCCCTTTTTCATGTATCCAATCTGGACTCCCAGAAAGCATTTAGTTATCGCTTACTTTTAACAACTCTAGCAGTTTCTTAGTCTTTCCAAGTTTTTCCTAACCTCAGAACTGTTGAAGAGTACTAGCCACTTTTAATATGCCTTTATTTTTGTTATTGTTGTTTACTGAGACATGACTGACATATAGCACCAAGTTTAAGATGTATGGTGTTGGAGAGTGGGCCCACTGCCTGGGAAGTCCAGGCCGTTGTTTCCATGATGTCTGAGTGGGTCGACCCCAAGCTCTCCCCTCACCAGGTGGAGACAATGACAGGTTCCCCTGACCTTGTGAACTAATGACAGACAGCTTCTCAGGATGGGGGCTACCTTTCTGCACATCCCCCTCATTTCCCCTTAAAACAAAGGCCATGAATTACTGTATATTGTGTTTGGCCAAACTTGGAAACCACCTCAAACTCGTTACTCAACTGCCCCCACTCCTTTGAAGTACCTGTAATTTACCCCCGGGGAAAATTGCATTGTGAGCTTGTGATGAAACCTTGTATGGTAACTCGTCACTTGTAATTAAACAGTTGTAGGTCAAAATGTAACTATGCATTGTGTTGCTTTGTGTTTAATGATTACCTTAACCTTCTCCCTGTGCAATGGGTATATCTGCTTGCTTTCTCTGTCAATAAACGAGTTGCCCCACTGAGGCTCTCCCAGAGCTGACTGCTTGTCTCTCTGAGCACTTGCCCTTGCCACATGGAGCTACCCCAGGACTCCCAGGGGGCCGCTCTGACCTTTGCTGTCAGTGGCCAGGGGGGTGGGGGACCCAGAGTGGCAGCCCACAGTATGGCATAAGGACTTGACTCATGTATATAGTAAATGATTATCACAATAAATTAATGCAAATTTCCCACAATTTTGGACT
Source organism: Erinaceus europaeus (assembly GCF_950295315.1). NCBI lineage: Eukaryota > Metazoa > Chordata > Mammalia > Eulipotyphla > Erinaceidae > Erinaceus > Erinaceus europaeus. Next base: position 46,115,023 of record NC_080163.1, read on the forward strand.
GTGTCTTATGATGATATCAGAAAGAATGTCATGGAAGTGATGGCTTCCTTCTCTATAGATCATATGGGGGCAGAGGTTGGGAGAATATGATGTCATATCAACTGATGCTAATCTTTTTTTAATTGTAATAAAAACAAACTTTACCATTTTGAACATTTTGTTAAGGTGATGGTAATCTGATCATCAAATTAAGAGAGTCTCTGCCAAGTTATTTAACTTTATATAAAGTTACCATTTTTCCTTTATAATTAATACTTGGAAAAAAGACAGTTTGAAACTAGGCATATGTTACATTTCTGCTTAAACTTTTGTCCATTCATTATATTACTGGGTATTTTCTGTGGCAATTAATACTATGGCATTTGAATAGTGTTTTTCCATTTCCATTCTTCCTTTTTTTTTTCTTTCTTTTATGGGGGGTGGTGATGTGATTAATGGATTACAATACAGTTTCTTTTTTTATTAATTCAAATTCTGTGAGAATCACTTGTCATTACTCCTTCCACTTATTCTGTCATTTATTTACACATGAATGTATGAATACTTACTATTTATGTCATAATACAATACTGTCACTTATTATTCTAGCTTTTTAAAGAAATTTATTTTATTTATTAGATAGAAATAGAGAGAAATTGAAAGGGAAAGGGAAAGACATAAAGGGAGAAAGAGAGATACCTGCAGCACTGCTTCACCACTTGAGAAGCTTTACCCCCTGCAGGGGCTTTATCCTAGTGCACACAACCAGGTACACCAATGCCCAGCCCCCACTATCATTTATTTTGTTTAGTAAACTGGCTTATCTAAAATGAAGAGACGTATCTTGAGATGAATTATCCACACATGACATATTTTAGCCAAAATTAGTATTTCCTGGTAATTCTATAAGTACTATTTTATTTTTATTATTTTATTTATTTATTAATGAGAAAGATAGGAGGCGAGAGAGAAAGAACCAGACATCACTCTGGTACATGTGCTGCCGGGGATTGAACTCAGGACCTCCTGCTTGAGAGTCCAATGCTTTATCCACTGCGCCACCTCACCTCCTAGACAACTATTTTTATTTTTTATCTTTATTTATTTATTGGATAGAGACAGAGAGAAATGGAGAGGGGAGGAGGAGATAGGGAGAGAGATAGACACCTACAATACTGCTTCACCACTCACAAAGCTTTCCCCATGCAGGTGGGGACAGGGGGCTTGAATCAGGGTCCTTGTGCATTTTAACATATGCACTCAACCAGGTGCACCACCACCCAGCCCCTATAACTATGTTAAATAAAAATAAATTTCTTTAATCTTGTTAAGGCTTATTCAAAATAATGTTTTAACTTTAAATGGAAATTATAACTTAATTTAAATTTTCAATAAAGATCTAAAACTATCAAGTTTTAAATTTAATCAAAGATTAAATTGATATTAAAATAACATCTAAATTTTATTATGTAGACATGTTTGTATATTTACAAGCTACATATAATAGAGGTGTCATTTAATAGATTTTATGCTGAAATTAGAGATGTGTGAGAAAAAAAATCTGGTTTTATTTAATTCTAAAAATAAACATCATACTTGCTCTATCATGCCTGTGTCTGTTGTTGTTTTCTACTTAAAGATAAATTCTTTTCATTTCTGGAATCAGAATTAATTCATATAATTTCATAAGCAAACTTGGACTGGTGTGGTGTATTACATATACCAAAGCAAAGGATTCTGGGAAAGGACCAGGAGGGAGGGGGCAAAGAGAAACCTGGGGTCCTGTTGCATGATGATGGAAAAGGACCTACACTGGGTGAGAATGTTATAGGAGATGAGAAATTGTACCCATGAATCAGCAACTGCACTACAATCGACTTAACTCTCCCAATATAATGGTAGTATTTTTTTTTTCTTTCTTTTTTTTTTTTAAATTTATTTATCCTTTACCAGAGCACTGCTCAGCTCTGGTTTATTGTGGCGCTAGGTATTGAAACTGGGTGCTTGGAGCCTCAGGCAGGAGAGTCTCTGCATAACCATTGCGTCTTCAACCCCGCCCAACTACGTACAATTTGTTAAGGGATTGATTATTCAGGACAATAAAACAAACATGGAGCAATTCTTCAGTTTTTCTTCATTTGCATTCCAGTCTTAATTATGCTCAAAACTCTTTTTTTTTCTTTTCACATTTGCAGTGCCTCAGAGTCCCTGAGTCAGACTGCCTTACAAAGTAAACCCGGAAGGACATACTCAAACAGCAAACTGGAGCCTGGATCGCTTTAACACACAAGATGATCATTATTTTCTGTAAACTGAAAATATCAAAGTATGTGACTAATCAGACATCTACTCTTCATCTAAAATTTTTACTTCGTTTCCAAAACTATGTAACACTTTCCCCACAAAACTTTTAGAAACTAAAAAAATAAATAAACTTTTAGAAACTACTTTTCTGTCAAACTTAAACCCTATTTAAAAGAGTCTATTAAAGGACAGTTTAAGACCACCCACTGGTTATTTCTCCCCATTCAGTAACTGAGCAGTAGAGATCTCAGATGTCTTTAGTGGTAGCTACAGTGCTTCAGTCCTCAGCAGAGAACTGCCAGATTTCTGAATATCTTCAGACAGTCTGCAACCTCAAGTTGAGTAGCAGTAAACTTAGGATCTGGAGCAATCCATTCACCCTGAAATCCCTCTATGGTCACAGCCTTCTCAACAGTGAGTGGCCTGCTTTCCATTTTTCAGTCTATGCAGGATTTTTTTTATGAGCAGAGATTATGTATAATTTCCCAAGGGTGTTCACATGACATGGTGTCACACATGTGCAGAACTTCTGGGACCAGCATCCATAAAAGTACCACTGAGAGCTCCCTCATATCAGGGGAGGGTAATGACTACATAATGCAGTCTGTGTTGCACAGAGCAATGGTATGCAAGCTAAAACAGGTTACTATGCACGAAGACCTAAGTTCAAGCCCCTGGCCCTCAGGGGGAAAGTAATATGGGGGAAGTAATGTATGGGGGAAAGTAATGAAGCAGTACTTCTGGTGTTTCTCTTTCTCTCTCCTTCTCTATGACTCCTTCTTTCTCTATTTCTCTAACACATACACACACACACACACACACACACACACACACACATTGCCATTGGGAATGGTGGATTTTTCCTTCAGACACTGAAGTCCCAATGATAACCCTGGTGGCAAAAAAAATAAATACATACATATACACATATATGTATATATATATGAAATAAATAGTCCAGAAGTCTATGGGAAAAACAACAAAATATCTAATACTTATGCCCTGGAATCCTAGAAGTAAAGGATAAAGACAGTAGGGTTGGGGAAACTACTCAAAGAAATAATGACTAAAAACTCTCCAAATGTGTCAAAAAAAAAAAAACTAAAACAAAACATAAGCTTGGATATCCAAGAAGCTGAGCAAATCCCAAACAGGACAAATCCAAAAATACGGATACCAAGACACATGTAGGCAAATTTATGTAAACTAAGACAAAGTCTTGTAAGCAGTCAGAGAAAAATGACACCATACCTACCTCTAGGAAGAAAATCATGAAAATGACAGGGAAATTCTCATTAAAAAAAACTGTGGAGGACAGAAGAAAGTGATAGAATATTTCAGTGAATAAAATATCAAAATTATAAACCCAGAATCCCAGTGTAAATATCCTTCACACACAAAGTAGACATCAAGACACTCTCAGATGAGGGAATACTAACAGATTTTTGACATCAGTATCTCTAAAAGAATGGCTTCTAAAGGAAGTTCTGTAAACAGAAAGGAAATGATTTAAAAAGGAATCTTGGAACATCAGAAAGTAAGAAAAAAACAGTAAAAATGAGTGAACACAATGGGCATTCTTTCCCTTGAGTTCTTAAATTTTGCTGAAGCAAACCCTATCTGATGTAGTCCTAAATACAGACGGATCACAATAATACTGTGAATGAGTAAAGAGACATAAAGGCAAATGCCATTTCTATAATTAATTCAATAATTCATTCAAACGAGTAAAATGATGGCATCAGTAGCCTGTGACAAGTTATCTACATACACTGTAATACCTACAATAGTCAATGAAAAACCTATATAAAGCAATATACTCAGGGGCCAGGTGGTGGTGCACCTGGTTGAGCACACATGTTACAATGTGTAATGACCCAGGTTCAAGCCCCAGGTCCTCAGCTGTAGGAAGAAAGCTTCATGAGTAGTGAAGCAGTGCTGCCAGTGTTTCTCCTTCTCTCTATCACCCCTTCCCTCCCAATTTCTGTCTGTGTCTATCCAATAAATGAAGATAATAAAAAAAAAAACAATATATTCAAAAACATAAAAAATTCATCAAAGAGAATGAAGATGTCAAAATCTGTGGGATACAAAACAGTGCTAGAAGGGAATTACAGTACTAAATTCATGTATTAGGATAGAGGAAAAGTTTCAAGTCAATAGTGTCAAGCTAAAGCAAAAATAAACACATGGCATTACACTAAAAAATAATCCAATTGGACCAAAGAATATGACAGATCCCAAAGAAGATGTACAGGTGACCAACATGTACATGAAAGAAAATATTCATCACTTATCAGGGAAGTGCAAATCAAAACCACAATGAAAAAAAAAAACTAAGTCATGTTAAAAGTCAAGGCTACTTTGTACTCTCTAACTCAATACAAGAATTAAAAATAAATGAGAGATGGTCATAAAATTTCCTTTGGATGTTAAAAAAAAAAAGGCTAAAAACAATTTGGCAGTTCCTCAAAATAGTAAAAAATAGACCTAGCATATAATTTAGCAATTCCACTCCTATGTAACTTTCTAAAGAACGTAAAAACACTAATTTGAGGGTTAGGAGAGATAGAGCACAGGTAGGGCACATGTCTTCCATGAGTACAACCTAGGTTCAAGCCCCAGAGCTTACCTAGTGCTAAGGCAAACTGAACCCTGCTTCAGTTTGAAAAGATATTTACTCTTGTTGATTGCAGCATTATTTACAACAGTCAAGATATGAAAAAAAAATGAAGTACCCAACTATAGATCTGGATAAGGATGTACTAATACACACAGTAAAATATTCAGCTATATAAAAAGATGACATCTTGGAGCCCAGGAGATGACACAGTAGTGGGCTTGTAGGCTGATAAGCCTGAGGTACAAGCATGAAGTACCAAGTTCAATCTCCAGCATCAAATATACTTGAGTAATACTGTGGTTCTATCTATCCATCTTCCTTCTCTGACATATACACACACAAATAAAATTAATCTTTTTATTATCTTTATTTATTTACTTGATAGAGATAGCCAGAAATTGAGAGGAAGGGGAAGACAGAGAGGGAGAGAAAAACACCTGCAGAAAGACACCTGCAGCACTGCTTCACCACTTGTGATGCTTTCCCCCCCTGCAGGTAGGAACCAGGGGGCTTGAACCGGGGTTCTTGCAAATTGTTAACATGTACACTCAACCAGGTGTGCAACCCCCCATCCCCTAAAATAAATTTTTAATAATAATAAATGAAATCTTGCCATTTTTCAAAAACATGGGTAGAATTAGAGATTATGTTGAATAAAGTCAAAAAGAGGAAGACAAGTTACTGGGCTACTGGATTTTAATCACATGTAGAATATAAAACTCATAGTCAGCAAAATAACTACTTGGATAGTGCACTACTTTGCCATGTATGTGACCCAGGTTCAAATTGGGACCTCATCACACTGGAGGAAGTTTCAATACAAGTGAACTGACTCATATTCCCCACCCCCCTCTGTCTTCAGTTTGAGACAGTGAAGCTCTGGCGATAATCAGAAAACAAAAAAGGAACAAATATAGTTAAACCAACCAAACCACTGGATTCTAAGATTTTTGAGGGAGGGAAGATGGGATCAAAGGGTGAAAGGGATCCAATGAGCTGTGGTGGAGAGTGTGGCAATTTGCACTTGAAGAGATGTGAACTCATACTTCTAAAAAATATACAGTGTTGTAAACCAACATTACCCCAATGAATGACAAAGAAAAACAGAACTAATGTGTTTATCAAATAACAAGTTAAAAGAAAAATCATGACAAAAGAAAAAGCATATGACAAAATTCGACACCCAACATGTTCAAAACCCTCAGGAAAAAAATTTGAAACCGCAGTAATGGGGAAACTACCCAGTTTGATAAAGATAAGCAGCACTTATAGTCACCTGAGAGCTGGAGCAGTGAATAAAGTTTTGGTCTCTCAAATATGAAGTCCCAAAATCGATCTTCAACATCAGATGTACTAAAGTGATGCTCTAGTTTTCTTTCTCTCTCACACACTCTCTCTACCTCCCCTGTCTCTCCCTTTAATAACATAAAGGTTACACATGAACTTGCAAAAAAAAAAACCAAAAACCCGAAAATGTAAACAAACTGTCTCTCAAAATTGCACCAAAGTAAAAGGGTGGGGGAGAGGGGATGGGTAGATTTTCAGCTTCACTGTAGGGGGCTGGAGCTCGGGCTAGGAACATAGACCTTTGGTGGTAGGAATGGTATTAACATATACTCCTATTAACTTACAGTCTTGTAAGTCACTATTTATTCAATATGACAGGGAAATAGACTGAATGTCTTAAGTTCTTTAAATGCACAGATTTCAGTTGAGTATATATTCCCTTAGTCGAAGCACTTAATCTTTCAAATTTGTAAACTAACTGAATTCTGACACTGTGCTTAAATTATTAAAGCATTTCTAAGAATAACTTTTTTTTGAAATATTAAGTCACCTATAATCTTAGACCAGAAGCAAACAGTCCTGTCAAATCTAAGATATAGTTATTTGTAAATAGCATTAAATGACATAAATCATGGTGAGGTCTTGTATGGTACAGTAAATCCTAATCATGGGATTTTCAAAGTAAAACAAGCTCTCAAATAACTTATAATAATTATCTATTGCCTTCTTAAACATTAAAACTGCAAGGAAGGGCAACAAAAGGGAAAATAAATAAATAAATATTAAAAATTAAAAAAAAAACTGCAAGGAACTTTGCTTAATCTCTTTAAAATTCGTATTTTTCCCAGTCCTGGAACCTCCTGGACTTTGCTTGTATTTCTTCATGCTTCTCTTGATCCATACCATTTGATACTGCATCTGCTGACCTCAACCAAATCAATGCAACCAGTGCCGCATTGTTTCACTTCATGTTTCACTTCATGACATGTTTCACTTCAGACTGTATCTAGAGACCCCCAATCCTGAGATGTCAATCCTCCATCCAACTCCAATACTCTCAGGAGACCATTTTTTTAACACACAGGCTCTAAAAGATTCCTCTCTCCGGGGGTTGGGCACAGCGGGTTAAGCGCACATGGTGCGAAGCACAAGGAGCAGCTTTAAGGATCCCAGTTTGAGCCCCCAGCTCCTCACTTGCAGGGAGTCTTTTCACAGGCGGTGAAGCAGGTCTGCAGGTGTCTGTCTTTCTCTCCCCCTCTCTGTCTTCCCCTCCTCTCTCCATTTCTCTCTGTCCTATCCAACAACGAATGATATCAACAACAATAATAACCACAAGGCTACAATAAGGGTAACAAAAGGGGGGAAAATGGCCTCCCGGAGCAGTGGATTCATGGTGCAGGCACTGAGCCCCAGCAATAACCCTGGAGGCAAAAAAAAAAAAGAAAAAAAAGAAAGATTCCTCTCTCCACCATCATTGGTCACTTCCATCAGGAACATCATCATAAGCCCTCTTGTGGGCCTCTATAGGACCTTGCCCTCAATGTAGAACAGCAGTGGTAAGGACCACCCCTCTCTCCAAAGTGAGGCTGGGTCATCTTACTCTGCCACTCAAGGAAAACTGGTCCTGAAATGAGTGCATCCTAGAATGTTCCTAGTTGTGACAATGGACTGCAAGCTCAGACTGCTCTCACTACTTGTATTCTGGGAGAATTCTGGAAGTTTTAGACAATGAAAGAAGGCAAGAAAAGGGAATACAAGGCATAAAGGTGAGAATGGAAGCAATAAAATTGCCACCCCTTTTAAAGATGACATGAAGAGGTACAAAGCATCATTTACAATAATACTCTTAGGACTAAAATGATTTCAACAAGCTTACAGAGTTACCTGTAATATACAGAAATCAATTGTACTTCTATAAAATGGAGATGAGCACGTGGAACTGAAATTAAAAAGAATATCACTTATAATCACGTAAAGGAAAATTAAATACTTAGATGCAATTCTAACAAAAAATATACAGGTCTTATATGCTGAAAAACACACAACATGAAAGTAATCAAAGAAAAGCTTTAAATGGGGGGGTATGCTGTGTTCATGAACTGGAAACCTCAATGTGACCATTCTCAAGCTGATATGTAGGCTATTCCTATTAATGGTTTTTGTAAATATAGATATGGTTAATCTAAAATGTATATGGAGGGGCCTGGTGGTGATACACTTCATTGAGTGCACACATTACAGTGCGCAAGGTCCTGGGTACAAGCCCTTGGTCCCCACATGCAAAGGGGAAGCTTTATGAGCAGTAAAACAGGTCTACAGATGTCTCTTTTTCTCTCCCTTCTCTACCTCCCCCTCCGTCTCTCAATTTCTATCCTATACAAAGAAAAATGGCCACTGGGAATGGTGGATTCCTAAAAAAAATTAATTTAAAAATGTATATGGAAATGTAAAAGGGCAGATTTGAAAATGAACAGATGGACTTCCCATTGAAAAAAAAAATAAAATGAATAGACAGAACCAGGCAGTGGTGCATCTGGTTGAGTATACATGCTGCCATGTACATGGACCAGGGTTCAAGCACCTGCTCCCCAGCTTCACTGGTGATGAAGCAGGTCCACAAGTATCTCTCTTTCTCTCACTCCCTCTATGCTCCTCTCCCCTCTCAATTTCTCTGTTCTATCTAATAAAATAGAAAGAAAAAGTAAATAAAGAGAATAGGAGGAATCAGTCTGCCTATTTTGTTTCTTACTTAGGTATAGTAATCAAGAATGCACGGTATTGGTGAAGGGATATACACACTGATCACTGAAACATAATAAAGAACCCAAAATAAAGAGCCACACAAATACATACAACTGACATTATGACAAAGGAAAAATTACCCTTAAAACCTAGTTACTAGAGCAAGTGGACACTGATGAGCAAAAAACTGATCTACAATCTATATTTTCAACAAAGCAAAAATGGACCATGAATTAAGTAGAAGATGTAAAATTATGGGAATCTAGGATCAAAACTAGAACCTCTTACATGCAAAATATGCACTCTCCCACTGAGTTATATCCTTTGTCCTTTATGATACCTTGAAAATAACACTATTGCAAGGAGCAATGATAATTTTTTTTCCCTCCAGGGTTATTGCTGGGCTTGGTGCCTGCACCATGAATCAACCACTCCTGGAGGCCATCTTTTCCCCCCTTTTGTTGCCCTTGCTGTTGTAGCCTCGTTGTGGTTATTATTAATGCCATTATTGATGTTGTTCGTTGCTGGACAGGACAGAGAGAAATGGAGAGAGGAGGGGAAGACAGAGAGGGGGAGAGAAAGACACCTGCAGACCTGCTTCACTGCCTGTGAAGCAACTCCCCTGCAGGTGGGGAGCCGGGGGCTCAAACCGGGATCCTTACACCAGTCCCCGTACTCTGCGCCACATGCTTAACCCACTGCGCCACCGCCCGACCCCTGCAATGATAATTTTTTTAAAATGTATTAGTGATTTAATATTGATTTACAAAGTTGCAAGATAACTGGGTATAATTCCATACTTTTCCCACCACCAGAGTTCTGTGCCCCATACCCTCCATTAGAAACTGCAGTAGTTCTCCAAAGGTCACATATATGGGTTGACTATTCTTTCTTTCTTTAATTGATTTAATAATGATCAACAAGACAATAGCATAAGAGGGGTACCATTCCACACAGTTCCCACCACCAGGGTACCACAACCCATCCCCTCCATTCTTTATCCCTCTGGAAGTACAAACCCAGGATCATCATGAGATGCAGAAGGTGGAAGGTCAGGCTTCTGTAATTGCTTCTCCGCTGGACATGGACGTTGACAGGTCAATCCATGTCCCCAGCCTGTTTCTATCTTTCCCTAATGGTGAAGGGCTCTGGAGAGGTGGGGTTCCAGGACATATTGGTGAGGGAGAGAGAAAGATAGACACCTGCAGACTTGCTTCACCACTTGTGAAGGGACCCCCTGTAGGTGGGGAGCCAGGCGCTCTAACTAGGATCCTTAAGGTCCTTGCGTTTTGAGCCCAGTGCACTTAAACTGCTGTGCTACCGCCAGACCCTTCCGCCTCCCCCCCTTTTTTTTTTTGCCTCCAGGGTCACCACTGGAGCTCTGTGCCTGCATTAACTACAAATCCACTGCTCCTGGAGGCCAGCTTTCATTATTTTTTTTTTCCTCCAGGGTTATTGCTAGGACTCAGTACCTGCACTGCGAATCCACTGCTCCTGGAGACTATTCTTCCCCCATTTTTGTTGGCCTTGTTGTTATTATTATTGCTATTATTGTTATTAATGCCGTTGTTGTTGACTAGGACAGAGACACATGCAGAGAGGAAGGGAAGACAGAGAGGGGGAGAGAAAGACACCTCAGACCTGCTTCACTGCTTGTGAAGTGACTCCCCTGCAGGTGGGGAGCCGGGGGCTTGAACTGGGATCCTTGCACAGGTGCTAGCGCTTTGAGCTACGTGCGCTTAACCCACTGCGCTACTGCCCCACTCCCGAGGCCTTTTTTTTTTTTTTTTGCATTGTTGTTGTTGCTGTTGTATAGGACAAACAGAAATTGAGAGCGGAGGGGAAGACAGAGGGGGGAGAGAAAGATAGACACCTACAGACCTGCTCACCACTTGTGAAGCGACGCCCCTGCAGGTGGGGAGCCGAGGGCATGAAACGGGATCCTTGCACAGGTCCTTGCACTACCACTACGTGCGTGCGCTTAACCTGGTGCACTACGATCCCTCCCACCCCACTCCCCTTATTTTTTTCCTATGGTTCTGCCTCCTCTTCCTTTCTAAATCACACCTACTACTTCTGAGTGTCTTTCCCTTTATTTTTTCTCTTCTCTCTCCGGGTCCTAACAGAATTGGAGCTCAGAGCCCTCTGGTCATCTTCCCCTAACATTTACCCCTCTGGAAGTAAGGACAAAATTCTTTATGGGGTACAGAAGGTAGAAGGTCTGGCTTCTGTAATTAAGAAGCAATAATTAAAAAGAGAGAAAGAAGTTATGGTTAAGACAGCTATTGCCCCAGCATAGCACCTGTCTTGCATGGATTATGTCCTGGACTTGAGCCTTGCTCTCAGTACTACATGAGAGCAACAGAGAGAAAAATAAATAGAATTCCATGGATGGTGGAACATAACTTTGGAATTCTCTCTCATACTCTCTTAGAAAAAGGGGGGGGGGCGGTAGAAAGCAAGCATAAATTCCCATATTCCCCTTAAGGCGGGGCCCACTTTCCTGCATGCTTCTCTCAATTCAAATCAAATAATACTGCATCCACAGATCACAACCCAATCAACGCAACAAGTGCCACCCCAGCATGCTTCACTTCATACTGTGACCAGAGACTTCAGGTGTGGAATGACAACCCTTCAGCTCCATCACTTAGTTGAGACCTTTCCTTTCATAGTATTCTCTAATTCCATTCCAGGTGTTCCACTCCCTAATAAAGTCCCCAAACCTAGTTATAGTCCAGGTCCCCTGAGATAAAGCATATGTTCACACGTGCCCATAAACTAGGGAAAAATATATACCTGAAAGCAGAAGTACACAAGAGTCTGCAGAGAGTACCCCCCCAACACTTCATCTACACTATTCCAGCCTTTAGGCCCATGGTTGTTCAACAATTTGTTTGGCTTTGTATGTTAACTCTCTTTTCAGCCACCAGGTTCTGGATGCCAGCACGATGCCGACCAGACTTCCCTGGACAGATAGCCCCACCAATGTGTCCTGGAGCTCCGCTTCCCCAGAGCCCTGCCCCACTAGGGAAAGAGAGAGGCAGGCTGGGAGTATGGATCGACCTGTCAACGCCCATGTTCAGCGGGGAAGCAATTACAGAAGCCAGGCCTTCCACCTTCTGCATCCCACAATGACCCTCGGTGGTAGTATCGTTCTCTGTTTCTCTGTTTTTTGAGTTTTTTAAAAAATAATTTTATGAGTGATTTAATAATTAATAGCAAGATTGTACAATCACAGGGGTACAATTCCACACAGTTCCCACCACCAGAGTTCTGTGTCCCATCCCTTCCATTGGAAGCTTCTCTATCCTTTATCCCTCTCTGAGAATATGGACCAAAATTCTTTATGGTGTGCAGAACATGGAACATCTGGCTTCTGTAATTGCTTTTCCGCTGGATGGGTTGACAAGTCGATCCATATCCCCAGCCTGTTTCTCTCTTTCCCTAATGAGGTAGGGCTCTGGAGAGGTGGAGTTCCAGGACACATTGGTGTCCCAGAACCAATCTGTCTGGAGAGGTCAGGATGGCTGGTATCATGGTAGCATCTGCAGTTTGGTGGCTGGAAGGAAGGGAGGAGGAGGAGGGGGGGGAGGGGGAGGGGAGGAGGGGAGGGGGAGGAGGAGGAGGAGAAGGAGAAGGAGGAGAAGGAGAAGGAGAAGGAGAAGGAGAAGGAGAAGGAGAAGGAGAAGGAGAAGGAGAAGGAGAAGGAGAAGGAGTAGGAGTAGGAGTAGGAGTAGGAGTAGAAGTAGTAGTTGTAGTTATGGGAAGGGGGTAGGCAGTGGCACACTTGGTAAAGTCCACATTACCATGCCCAGGGACCCGGGGTTCCAGTCCCTAGGCCCCAACTGCAAGGGAAAGCTTCACTAGCTGTGATGCAATGTTTTAAGTGTGTTTCTTCCTCTCTGTCTCCACCTTCCCTCCTGATTTCTCTGTCTCAATCCAATAAATAAGATACATTAAATAAAGAAGTAGCAGCGATGGGATATACTCCATCAAAATGCTACTCTGCAATCAAAAGTTGTAACTGGAGGTGATAGTAAAATAAAATAGGTAAAGAGATGAAAGACAGCCACTAGAAGGTTTCACTCATATGTGAAATCTAGAAAAATACATGATCTTGCAGAAAGAAAAAAATAGGCAAATAAACTCTCTCTAAGGCTTTGTGAGAACTATGGTGCTTATTGTTGGGAGAGTGGGGACACAGAACCTTGATGGTGGATGTAGTGGAACTCAATCTTGTAGATGATTAACCACAAATTTTAAAATGACTTGTAAAAAAAATAAAACTTTAAAAAAAAAGAGTTGGGGGGAGGCAGGCGGGCGGTGGTGCACCTGGTTAAGAACACATAGTATGAAGTGCAAGGACCCACACAAATATCCCAGGTTCGAGCCAGATACATGTTGTATCCGGGTGGAAAATGTATCAATAATAAAGCTCCTGCTCCTGAAGCAGTTGACATGTCTTTCACCTCATTCCGTCGACACCCTTCCTACTTCAGGTACGCTAATAACACGCCAGGGCTGGCCCCTGGCAAGTTCAGTAAATATATTGGGCTAAGAGATATTTCAGTGTATTCACTGAAAAGTTTCCTCCAGGACTAAATGAATTTATTTTTAAATTGTATTAACTATTTTACAAACAAGCCTTTAGTTAATTATGTTTTGATATTTTATTTAATGAGAGACACACCAGAGCACTGCTCAATTTTGGCTTGAGACTGAACCTGGGACTAAAGAGTCTCAGGCATAAAAGTCTTTTTGCATAACCATTGTGCTGTCTCCCCAGCCCATAAATGAATTTATTAATGTCACATATTGACCCCAAATTGAAATTATACTGACTAAACTATTTGACTATGTATCTTTGGACATACTCATCATGGGTTATCAAGTAAGGTTTTCTATTTGCTAAATGTTATAATTTGACTTTTTCATAATTTGAATTTAAAGATCACACTGAATTACATTTTAATAATCCCAATGAATCTTCCAAGATTATTTAAATAGGAGAGGGAAATCTTACCAAAGACTGATTAGTTCAGGGGCCAAGTGGTAGAGCAGCGGGTTAAGCGCACAAGGCGTGAAGCGCAAGGACCTGCGCTCAAGGATCCTGGTTGGAGCCCCGGCTCCCCACCTGCAGGGAGGTTGCTTCACAAGCGGTGAAGCGGGTCTGCAGACGTCTATTTTTCTCTCCTCTATCTTCCCGTCCTCTCTTGATTTTTCTCTGTTCTATCCAACAACGACAGCAATAACAACAATAATAACAATGACAACAATAAACAAGGGCAACAAAAGGGGAAAAATGGCCTCCAGGAGCAGTGGGTTCGTAGTGCAAGCACCAAGCCCCAGCAATAACCCAGCAATAACCCTGGAGACAAAAAAGAAGGCTAATTAGTTCCTTAAATTTTAGACATGGACCATATGAACTAACTGGATATTGTTTTTACAAGAATACTCATAGAAAAATAGTGTGAAAGGGCTGGGTGGTGGTGCACCTAGTTGAGTGCACATTTTGCAGTGCACAAGGACCCAGGCTCCAGACCCTGGACCCCACCTGCGATCTATAAATGTGTCAACTACATTATATATGTCTCTCAGGAATTGAGCTTTAAGAATGAATCACTAAGAGGCCAGGTAATGGCATACTTGGCTAAGCACACACATTACAGTGTGCAAGATCTGAGGTTCAAGCCTTGGTCCTCATCTGCAGGCGGGAAGCTTCACAAGTGGTGAAGCAGAACTACAAGTGTTCCTCAGTCTCTTACCCTCCCTATGTCCCTCACTCCTCTCAATGTCTGTCTCTATCCAATAATAAATAAATAAAAATAAGAGTTAAAATGTTTTTTTTTTTAATCACTAATCCCCCACATCTATGGATATCTTTTTTTTTTTTTTTTTCTGTTGCTGCTCTCTGTTTTAAAAAACTAGGGCAGTAGCACAGCAGGTTAAGCGCATGTGGCACAAAGCGCAAGGAAAGGCTTAAGGGTCCCGGTTCCAGCCCCCAGCTCCCCACCTGCAGGGGAGTCGCTTCACAGGTGGTGAAGCAGGTCTGCAAGTGTCTGTAGCGTCCAGCGCGACGGTGACGGCGAGACGGGAGAAGGGCATCGGGATTGATTAACAGAACAGCAGACTCAGTTCATGAAGCAAGCAAGCAAGCCTTTATTTTTCTCTTGTCTCAGCTACTTATACTGTTTCAGGGTATGGGAATGCGGAACTTGCGGTTGGCTTCACCGAACTTGCGGTTGGCCCTGCGGAACTTGTGGTTGGCTCCGTGGAACTTGCGGGTGGCTCTGCCAGGAAGCGTGGGCCTCCGAGAGGTCAGGCTGTTCTCAGCAAGCCTCTGTACTTTGTGTACTTCCTCTTGGCCTCCCACAGCAGGCAGCTCTACTTAAAGCCCCAGGGCGGGAGTGTGAGGCCAGGGACCCTTTGTCCCGACAAGTGTCTATCTTTCTCTTCCCCTCTCTGTCTTCCCCTCCTCTCTCCATTTCTCTCTGTCCTATCCAACCACGAACAACATCATCAACAACAATAATAACCACAACAAGGCTACAACAACAAAGGCAACAAAAGGGGGAAAAAATGGCCTCCAGGAGCAGCGGATTCATAGTGCAGGCACCAAGCCCCAGCAATAAGCCTGAAGGCAGAAAAAAAAAAAAGATATGGGGGCCCAAGTGGTAGCATAGTGGGTTAAACGTACCCACCTGCAGAAGCATCGATTCACAAGCAGGAAAGTAGGTCAGCAGGTGTCTATCTTTCTCTCTCCCTCTCTGTCTTCTCATCTCTCAATTTCTCTCTGTCCTGTCCAACAACAGCAGCAGCAATAACAATAACAAGGGCAACAAAAAATGGCCTCTAGGAGTAGTGGATTCATAGTGCAGGCACCGAGCCCCAGCAATAACCCTAGAGGTAAAAAATAAACAATAAAATAAAATAAAATAAAATAAAAAACAAGATACCCCCACGGTGAGCCAGCATCCCCCTGGCGAGGGACCCAGGCCTGAGAATCTCTAGATGGAGCTGGGAATGTCGCCAGATATCTAATTTTTGACAAGGAGGTCTAGATAAAATGGAGAAAGAAAAGTCTCTTCAAATTGTGTTGAGAAAACTGGGCTGAAACAGGCAAAAGAATGAAGCTAAACCACTACATTTCACACACACAAAAGTAACCTCCAAATGGATCAAGAGCATGAGTGTTAGACCAGAAACTACCAAAAGCTTAGAAGACAATATTGGCAGAACTCTCTTCCATCTAAGTTTTATAGGCATCTTCAATGACACAGTCCAATTGCAAGAAGATTAAAAAAAATTCACCAATGGGACTACATCAAATTGAAAAGCTTCTGCACAGCCAAGAAAACACCATCCAAAGAGACTCCTTATAGAATGGGAGAAGATCTTTACATGCCATACACCAAACAAAAATCTAATAACCAAAATATATAAAGAGCTCACCAACCTCAGCAACAACAACAAAAATGACCCTATACAGAAGTGGGGAGAGGATATGAACAAAACATTCACCAGAAAAGTGTTCCAGAAAGTCAACACACAAATGAAAAAATGCTCCAAGTAATTGATTATCAGATAAATGCAAATAAAGACAACAGTGAGATACCATTTCACTCCTGTGAGAATGTCACCTCAGAAAGGATAGTAACAAATGCTAGAGAAGTTGTCGGGAGGCAAAGGAACCCGCCTGCACTGCTGGTGAGAATGTAAATTAGTCTAACTCCTGTGGAGAGCAATCTGGAGGACTCTCAGAAGGCTAGAGATAGACCTAACCTATGACTCGACAATTCCTCACCTGGGGATATATCCTAAAGAACCAAACATACCCATAAAATAGATGTGTGTATACCTATGTTCATAGCAGCACAATTTGTAATAGCCAAAACCTGCAAGAGGCCAGGTGTCCAACAAGAAATGAGTGTCTAAAAAAGTTGTGGTATATACACAATGGAATACTACTCAGCTATTAAGAATGTAATTTGGGGATCGAGTGGTAGAGCAGTGGGTTAAGTGCATGTGGGTTAAGCACAAGGACTGGCATAAGGATCCCAGTTAGAGCCCCTGGCTCCCCACCTGCAGGGGAATCACTTCACACATGGTGAAGCAGGTCTGCCGATGTCTTTCTCTCCCCTTCTCTGTCTTCCCCTCCTCTCTACATTTCTTTCTATCCTATCCAACAACGATGACATCAACAACAACAATAAAAAAAGGGTAACAAAAAGGAAAATAAATAATAATAAAAAAAGAATGTAATTCACCTTCACCTCATCTTAGATAGAGTTTGAATGAATCATGTTAAGTGAGATAAGTGAGAAAGATAAGGATAATTATGGGATGACCTCACTCACAGACAGAAGTTGAGAAATAAGAACAGAAAAATGAAACACAAAGTTGAACTTGAACTGGACTTGGTGTAGTGTACTAAAACAAAGCACATGGGGGGGGTGGATTTTAGAGCCTGGTGCATGATGGTGGAGGATGATCTAGGCTGGGGTGAGAGCGTTTTGCAGAAAACTGAGAAACTTTACACATGTACCAACAACTGTATATACTAAACACCATCAATCTCCCCAATAAAAAAGAATTAATCACTAGTATGGTTAATTAAATTAGGTAGTTTAATTTCTTGATTAAACATACCTTAATCTTAATGCACAAAACTCACATAACTAGGGACCAGATGGTGGCATACCTGGTTGAGTGCGTGTTACAATGCACAAGGGTCCAGTTTCAAGAACGCAGATAAAAAAATTAAAAAATTAAATAAAACTTGCATAACTAAAAGCAAAAGTTCTCTCAATATAAAATTTTATATGATCTCAATAACCTCTACTTGCCACAAATTATAGATTTTACATAACCAACTTGACAAAAATATGAAAGGAATATATAACCAAATTCTCGGAAATGCCACTAATATGAACACTAATTAAATATGAACTAATATGAACCCCAGTAATTAAACACTTGATAAACCACAAAAGCATTCTTTTTTTATTTTTTATTATCTTTATTTATTTACTGGATAGAGACACTCAGAAATCAAGAGGGAAAGGGAAAATTTAGAAGGAGAGAGACCCTACAGCACTGCTCCACCACTAGCAAAGCTTTTTCCCTGCAGGTGGGGACTGGGGCCTCAAACCCAGGTACTTGTGCATTGTAACATGAGCACTCAACCATGTGCGCCACCATGCAGCCCCTCACAAAAGCATTCTCACTTACCACCAAAATTAACTTTCCCTAGAACTACTATTCAGAGAGAGAAATATAAGGGGAAATGTTGTCTTTCAAAATGTCCAAACTTGAATTCAATGAAATACTATGATTTCAATGTTGAAACACATACACATAAAGCCCAATGAACACTATTAAATACCTTTTATTCTACTGGGTACACAAATTAGAGTTACCTTTACTTCTGATAGGTAAGTTGATCTTTTGTAACTTTTTGGAAAAGCTCAGTCCTAAACATCAAACTTAATTAGAAATCACTGCTCCATTAGTAAGGAAGCAGAGAGCTCTTTGAATAAAGTGGACTCTCAAAGTCATATATCACCTCTTAAGGTATGTTTAAATTGTACTTTCATGGGGTTTGGTGGTAGTAGGACTCAGTGAGCACACACATTACTATGCACAAAGACTGGGGTTCTAACCCCTGCTCTCCACCTGTAAGGGGGGGGGGCTCAATATTGGTCTGTCTCTGTCTCTCTTTAGGTCTGTCTCTGTATAGGTCTGTCTTGATGAATACACCAGTCTGACAGTCATCCTCCCCACTCCCCTTCTATTTGATAGGAGAGAAATTGAGAGGAGTGGGAGATATAGAGGGAGAAAGAGACATCTGCAATACTTGCTTCAATGGTCCTGAAGCTTTGCCACCCTGCAGGTAGAAAGCAGGGGCTCGAACCTGGATCCTTGCACATGATGCGGGTGTATCTCTCTTTTTTGTCCATTTGTCTCTCTGTCCTTCTATCTATATCTCTATCTCTGTCCTTCTGCCTCTCCCACTCATAAAATACTAAAAATGAAATTTTAAAGCTATTTTGAATTTTAAAATGATATTTTTGCAAACATAAGAAAACCTCATAGGATGGGGGTAATAGCATAATATTTATGCAAAGAGACTCTTATGCCTGAGACTCTGAAGTCACAGGCTCAATAACCCCCCTCCCCATAAGCCAGAGCTAACTAGTGCTCTGGTAAAAAAAAAAAAAAAGAGAGAGAGAGAAAAGAAAAAAAAAAGAAAGAAGAAAGCCTCATAAAAGTTGAAAGAAATTTTCTTTTTTTTTTTAAATTGATTTTTTTAAAAAAATATTTTTTATCTTTATTTATTAGACAGAGACAGCCAGAAATCAAGACGGTAGAGGAGATAAAGAGCTTTCCCTTTGCAGATGGGGTCTGGGGCCTTGAACCTGGGTCCTTGCATATTGTAACATGTGCACTCAACCAGGTGTGCCACACCTGGCCCCTTCAAAGAAATTTTCGATAAACCTTTTGGAATGCCATGAAACAATGAGAAAACCATTCTTTCCCAGAACACTCAACAGTCACAATATAACAAATCTATTTATATTCAGTAAACCTTACAAAAGCTAAAAACCTCTGTATTTTGCTTTCAAATGAGATTGTATCTCAATCATGAATGAGATATAAAACTTTGAACTGATCTTCAGCTGAATACCTTCATTCTTCATATATATATATATATATATTACTGTGTTCTGTACACATGACTTTACACAAGAGAAAATAGAAACAACTGAGTAACCAAATAGACTAAACAGAGAAAATTCAGCAAACAAAAAGTCAATGTCTGCTTATAACTGCAGGTTTTTTGAAAATATACGTGAATTCTCTTCAGTTTTTTTACATTTAAACAGCCAATACAAGTATTATGATGAGATCAGGAGAAGCTAAATCTTCTTGGCCTAAAATGAATCCAGAGTTCACTTAGTTATCTTTAATTATGGAAGAGAATTGGGGTTTTATGCAAAAATCAGCTAAGGAAAAAATGTGATACTGCATTTTAAATAGGTGATTTTAACAATGTTACTTTATGTTAATCTAATTTTTATTTTAATCTTTTCCATTTTCAAGATAGTTAGGTGACTGACCACAGAAAGTTTTTTTGTATTTGAATCTTTCTAGAAAGACCATTTAAACACTTTACCATGTGTGTTGCACTTATTCATAAGCATTTAACCTTTAACTGCAGAGATTAAACATTTTCACTCTATTTTGCATTTAGCATTTGCAAAGTATGGATGAACTCCCATTAATATTGATTTATACTGTTCAAATGAAATTATTTCATTTTCTTAATTAAGACCACTTACATATAGACAGTACACACATACACACGTTTATAAAAATTGCTCTACTTTCTGAATTGCCTCCTGGTTCTGATTTGATTAAATGTGTAGGGGAGTTGGTTTGCTTTTTATCTTAATTCAACTTTTCTGTGTATGTAGTTAAATTCACTGGTCAGATACCTGATCCTTGTCTATGTCTAACATGGAATTGAAAATTTGGAAATGCCTCTGCCTTTTTTTTTTCTCCCTAGAATTTGAAAATTAATGAATAGTGGAGGGCGTTTGTTCTATATAGGCAAACTACATTATCCTATTATTACAACAGCAAAATCACAAATTGTATCAGCAGCTCAACAAATTCACCTTCTTGAAAATAATAATAAATCACTATCTGGACAATTTTTCCTGAATGCTCAAGCCTATCTGTTCAACCTAGTCAGATTCCTACTCCTCTCCCCAGCCTCTACTTCACCAATGAAAAGTATCAGTTTTTTTTTAACAGCAGCTGTTACTTTGCTGCTGGATGTCACACGAAACATACAGAATACTTTAACAACAACAACAACAACAACAGCAACAACAAAAAACCAGGAGTATTGCGTTTTTAGATGTAACTAGAACAACCAATTCACATTTATGGTTACAAATGTACATCTTAATCTTGGTTTACAAAAAGAAAGTAGCAGGATTTTCATTTTCACTTCAGTCAGAAAAGTGCCTCAATGTTTTACACAGACTACGAAGTGAAATTTCCAAAATGTAAACACTTAAAAATTATCTTTATCCACTTTAAGTTTAATACCTTCAAGCAGCTTTCCCCTTCTCCCCCCTTTTATAAAGTTCTTGAAAGTATTTTACTTCAGATGTAAAATGAAAAGCTTCCACACTGTTTATTGCAAGATACACAGTATTCACGAATACAATGATGGTCATTTTGTTAGCGAGCATAAATCAAACCACCATCCACTGTAAGGAAGCAAAGATGTTTATTGACGAATTGCAATCCGGGCCGAGATGGTGACTGGTGTTAGTCTACCAAGCTCGACCCCGAACAGGGCTCAAGCCACACAATTTATAGGAATTCAGACTACACTCAGGGAGGGGGAGCACATCACCTTATCAACCTACATCCAATAACAGGCTATAGCAAACACAAAATCCAGTCATTTCAAACTTAGCAAAAGCATGATCCATTCAAAGCAAAGCGCAGGCTATTTTCAAATATAGTAAGATCACACAACCAATAGAATTCAACCAGGCAGGGTCGCCACATCCTCCTGCCATCGGCTATGACCACCCATCCGGTAGACAGCACACCACAAAGTCTGTGCAAAGGTCCTGATAAGGCTTGTCCCCATGCAGGGTCCTTCGAACAACTTACAAGACAATGGGTGGCTTTCACTGAATAGGTCCTGATAAGGCTTGTCCCCAGGCAGGGTCCTTCGAACAATGGGTGGCCTTCACTGATTAGGTCCTGCTTATTCAAGGGGGAAGGGGCAAGGAATTTTCCACCTCATACTACAAGCAACTCATACTAAAAGCACTTAACAAACAACTGCATAAAAAGGGAATTTCAAGGCTACTGCCTTTTACACATTTGAGGAAATGGACACACCTCAATTTTCTCCTTCGTGCTTTTCTTTTATAAAGATACTGTTTACCAAAAAGAAACTTCAGCAGTACAGGAAAAACTATTTTCCCAATAAATTTACGAATCACCCCCCCTTTTTTAACAGCTATTATAGCTGTGGTTCCAGAGCAAGTTTTCACACCAGCAGGATAAAGACCACACAAAAACAGTCTCAGCGTCCTCATCCTAGATGTCTTCCAGACAGTGCAAAGATGTATTCTAGACTACAGTGAGAAAACACCAAAACAAAATTTTCACAAACCTCTTTCCCGCCTCTCCAACTTCTATCAATCCGATTTGCTAATCCAAAAAACTGCACCTCCCATTGCAGAAGGCAGGAGCCGGAAGTCGAACATAATCCAAAAGCAGTTTCT
This sequence comes from Erinaceus europaeus, assembly GCF_950295315.1. NCBI lineage: Eukaryota > Metazoa > Chordata > Mammalia > Eulipotyphla > Erinaceidae > Erinaceus > Erinaceus europaeus. The sequence continues at coordinate 46,137,283 of NC_080163.1, forward strand.
GTGGTTGCAATTTTTCTTCCTCTCCAGTGAAAAAAAAAATCAAAGCGGTTTTACACAGTTAAATTAAAAAATAATAGATAGGGAAAGCGTAAATTAAAAGCCAGCTGAGCTGGTAGGCAGCCTGTCAAGCAGCTGAGAAGATCACCGAATCTGCATCTGAAGAGCAAATAAACCGGAAGTAGTAGTAGTTGGGCTTCCTCCAGTACTAGCGCGAAGGTGGTCGCGCTGGCGGGGGGGGGGGGGGGGAGGGCGGGCGGAAGAGGAGGTGACGTAGGCGTAAACAACTATGGATTTAGTGAGTTCCTGTGGATAGAACTCGCTTTCTAGCTTCTGGACAGGAAATAGAAGTGGGAACTGACAGCCTCGGAAACTGTCAGCTACAACAGGTGTCTTGCTTATGCGAACGAGTTTGGCAGCTGGTGTCTTTTGACAGTAGTCGCAGAACAGTTTGGAGTAATGAATAAAGATCTTTATGAATGAAAACATATTTCTTGACTTTGGAAACTACTGAAAAGAACAGTATGTTAAAAAGGGAAGGGGCTTGGAGGAGATAAGGTTGTCCAGATCCAGCTGACAACATCTTTTTTTTAGAATTTGTGTAGAAATTTCACACTACTACTACTACCTTCTGGTTCCAGGTAGAATTCCCATACTGGGAAGTATGAACAAATTTAATCTTTTTTTAAAAAGTTATTATCTTTATTTATTGGATAGAGACAACCTGAAATCGAGAGGGAAGGGGGTGGTAGGAAGAGAGCGCTGCTTCACCACTCACAAAGATTTCCCCCCTTCAGGTGGGGACTGAGGGTTTGAACTTGGGTCTTTGCTCATTGTAACATGTGCGCTCAACCAGGTGCACCACCACCTGACCCGAACAAATTTAATACTTACTGAAGATCAGAAAGATCTTTATTTACATAATATAAATATGTTATATATATTAATGGCTGTTTTCCGTATACAGAGAAATTCACTATACTGCCCATACTGTTTCCTCTACATGAATGTCTGTTTTTACTCTTTTTCTACCTATCCTCGCCAATTGAACACTCTGACCAAATCAAAATCTATTATAAGATGTCATAAAGCCACTAGATGATTTCTGTGTTCATAGCATATGGTCATCATGCAGTCCTCCATACATTTGTGGAATTATTTGATTAGTGTTTTCCCTGTTCATCAGTCCTAGTTCTACAAGGCTAGAAAGGAATAACATTTGGTGTTGTTTACAGTTTGCTTTCTCCAGAGACCATCTCAGTTTCTGATACAGAGTAGAACCTATGTACAAGTCTGTTAAATATATGCATGTTGGTAAACACTGAAACCTATAGATTTAGAACAATCTAAATGGGATTGAAAAAATGAAATTGTGGTCAATCCACAAGCAGTGAAGCAGGTCTGCAGGTGTCTATCTTTTTCTCCCCCTCTCTGTCTTCCCCTCCTCTCTCCATTTCTCTCTGTCCTATCAATGATGACAACAATAATAACTACAAGAACAAGGAAAAACAACAAGGGCAACAAAAGGTAAAATAAATATTTAAAAATTTTTAAAAGAAAGAAAAAAAGAATTTGTGAACTAAGAGGAAGCAAAGTGATATTCTGTACTATTGGGTCCCAGTGAACAGGTTTCTCTGAACAGAAAAGTTTTCTTTTTCTAGGTCATAATCTAAGCCTGAGACTTAACTATGGATATAAATAAGAGGAATAAATATGAATAAAAGAGAGTCCCTGGGGAGATAGCAAGTGGCACACTCTTATCATGAACAAGAACTGGGATTGGAATCTCTGCTCCCCAACTGCAGGGGAGGGGCTTTGCAAGCAGTAAAGCAAGTCTGCAGGGTTAGTTTTTATTTTATTTTTTGTCTCTCCCTTTCTGTCTCCCCTACCCCTCTTAATTTCCCTCTGTCCTATAAAATAATATATAGAAAAAAGCAGGGGAAATGGCCATTAGGAGTGCTGGATTCATGGTGCTGGCACTGAGCCCCAACAATAACCATTATGAGGGGGAAAAAAAGAATCCCTGGTAGTGGTTCAGGTTCAATTCCTAGCACTATATAAAATGAGAGGCTGTAGGGCATTTTCTCAAGCACAAAACCAGAGTCTGTTCCTACAAAGGAGCAGCTGCAGATGGGAAACTTTACAAGCATTGAAGTAGTGTTGCAGTGTCTCTCTCCTCTCTCTCTCTCTCTCTCTCTCTCTCTCTCTATATATATATATATATATATATATATACATATACATATATATATATATATATCTGTCTTTCACCCTCTATCTAAAATGGCAGAGTGTTTTTCTCTTTTTCGTAAAAAAGGAAGAAGAAACATTTTTAAAAGGCTAAAGTAGAAATAACTAAGAATGGAACATAACTATAAGTCATTTATTAAGTACATGAATGACTAAATGAAGATAAAAGTATTACTAATACTTAAGACTTGGAAAAACTTTTAAATGTCCACTGATGAGTTAATGGATAATAAATATGTGAGACAGATATATATATGTATATATATATACATATACATAGTACAATATTAAGTCATAAAAAGAGAACATCATTTTAAGTGAAATAAGTCAGAAAAACAAATGTTACATATGGATTTATATATGGAATCCAGAAACACTAGACTCATAGAAAATAGAACAGTGGTTTCCAGGAACTAATGAAAATGAGTGGGAAAATATCTGGCATGCTAGTTCAAATGCTACAAAATTTTACCTATATGAAAAGTTCTGGGATCTGATTACAGCTTAGTGACTATAGTTAGCGTCTATTGTATGCTTGAAAGTTTCTATGAGAGCACAGCTTTAATGATGTTTCCATAATTATGTCAGGTAAAAATGTGTTAACTAGCCTTATTGTGGTAAACATCTCACAACCTACACATCTATCAAAATTGCACACTATGCATGTTAGTGGTGCACAATTTTATAAGTCAATTATATCTCTTTAAAGCTCAGAAGAAAGAACTTTAAAGCTGCAACTTTGCTATTAGAAAGGAGCTAAAGTTGAACTGTATATGGGGGAGGGAGGGGAGATAGCATAATGGCTATGCAAAGAGTCTCCCACACTTGTGGCTTCAAGGTGCCAGGTTCAATCCCTAGCACCACTATAAGTCAGAATTTAGCAATGTACTATAAAATAAATAAATATGTGTATATATGAGGAGATCATATCCCAACAAAAGGGAAGAGAACATTTAAAAAATTAAGTTAGTGATCCAGGAGGTGCTGCAGTGGATAAAGCATTAGATTCTCAACCATGGGGTCCTGAGTTCAGTCCCTGGCAGCACATGTGCCAGAGTGATGTCTAGTTCTTTCTCTCTCTCCTATCATTCTCATAAATAAATAAATAAATAAATAAATAAATAAAATCTTTTTAAAATGAAGTTAGGGGCAAGGCAGTGGCACACCTGGTTAAGTGCATACATTACAGTGCACAAGGATCCAGGTTCAAGCCCCTGGTCCCCAGCTGAAGGGGGAAAGCTTCATGAGTGGTGAAGCAGGTCTACAGGTGTCTCTCTACCTCTCTATGCCCCCTTATCCTCTCAATTTTTTGTCTCTACACAATAATAAATAAGTAAATAAATAATTTTTTTGCCTCCAGGGTTCTCACTGGTGCTCAAATCCACTGTTCCTAGAGTGTATTTTTTTCCATTTTATTGGATAGGACAGAGAGAAATTGAGAAAAGGGGGGGAAGGTAGAAAGGGGGAGAGAAAAACACCTGCAAACCTGCTTCACCGCTTGTGAAGTGACTCCCCTGCAAGTGGGGAGCTCAAATCAGGATCTTTGTGCAGGCTCTTGCACTCCGTACTATGTGGGCTTAACCCGGTGCGCTACTGTCTCACTGCCAATAAAAAAATTTTAAAGGAACCTATAAAGACCTGGGGGTGGTGCACCGGATCAAGCTCAAACCTTACTATTAGCAAGGACTGTGGTTCCAGCCACTATTCCCCACCAGTTGAAGAGATGCTTCACAAGCATCTCTATCCTTCTCTATCTCCCAATCCTCTCTCAATTTCTCTCTACCATACCCAACAAAAAATGGGGGGGGGGGACTTCTGGGAGACGTGGCCAGGATGTAACAGGAATCAGATCAGATCTCACCCTCAAAACAACAAATAAGTACAACTACAAATTTTAACATAATCCACCAACTACAGCTGAAACATCTGTAGCCTCAGGTCCATATTTCTCCTAGTCCTGGAACTTCTAGAACTATGCCCATACTTCTTGATATTTCTTCTCTCTGGATCCTTACCACCATACTACCTCTATTGACCACCCACCTTTCACACTCCAAGTGATAAGCGGAAGATGGCCAGAAGACTCTGAACACCAACTCCATCAGAAACCAAAGAGAGGAGGAAAGAGGGAGGGACATTTGGATGTAATAGTAGATGTATGTGTGAATGGAAAGGAAGTGAAGATGGGATCTATAAAAAAAATTGGGCCCACACTTATAGACATCTAATTTTTGATAAGAGGGCCAAAGTATTAAATGGATGAAGGAGGCTCTCTTCAATAAATGGTGCTGGAAAAACTGGGTTGAAACATGCAGAAGAATGAAACTGAACCACTTTATCGCACTGGAAACAAAAGTCAACTCTAAAAGGGTCAAGGACCTGGATGTTAGACTAGAAACTATCAAATAAAGGAAAACACTGAGGAACACTTTCCCACCTAAACCTCAGGGACAACTTTTATGATACAAACCCAATTGCAGAGAAGACTAAAACAAAAATAAATCGATGGGACTACATCAAATTGAAAAGTTTCCGCACAGCAAAAGAAACCATCACCCAAATAAAGAGACCCCTCACAGAATGGGAGACGATCTCTACATGCCACACATCTGACAAGAGGCTAATAACCAAAATATATGAAGAGCTCACCAAACTTAGCAACAAAAAATAAATGACCCCATCCAAAAATGGATAGAGGATCTGAACATAATATTCACTATAGAAGGGATCCAAAAAGCTAACAAACATATAAAAAACTGCTCCACGTCACTGATTGTCAGAGAAATGCAAAGAAAGACAACATTGAGATACCACCTCACCTCTGTGAGAATGTCATACATCAAAAATGACAGCAGCAACAAATGCTGGAGAGGTTGTAGGGACAAAGGAACCCTCCTACACTGCTGGTGATGATGTAAGTTGGTCCAGCCTCTGTGGAGAGCAGTCTGGAAAACTCTCACAAGGTTATAAATAGACCTCCCATATGAACCAGTAATTTCTCTCCTAAGGATAGATCCTAAGGACTCCATAGCACTCAATCAAAAAGATATGTGTACACTCATGTTCATAGCAGCACAATTTGAAATAGCTGAAACCTGTATGCAAACCAGGTGTCCAACAACACATGAATGGCTGAGAAAGTTGTGGTATATTTACACCATGAAATACTGTGCAGCTACTAAGAACAATAAACCCAACTTCTCTAACCCATCATGGAGGGAGCTAGAAGGAATTATGTTAAATGAGCTAAATCAGAAAGACAAAGATGAATATGGGATGATTCCACTGATAAACAGAAGTTGAAAAAGAAGAACAGAAATGGAAACTCAAAGCAGAATCTGACCAAGTTTAAAGTAGGGCACCAAAATAAAAATCTGTGGGTGGGGGATGAGAGTAGATGCTCAGCTTCACTGGGGGTGGAAGGGTGGGAGGGGAATGGGAAACAGACTTTTGGTAGTGGGAATGGTGTTAATATACAATCCTATTGACTTATAGTCTCAAAAATCACTATTCAGTTTATAAGATGGGGAAAATGGATCGAATGTCTCAAACTTTTTGTTGCATAGACAATAACTCTGAGTATTCCTTCAATCTAAGCACTTAAGACTTCCAATTAGTAATCAGATTGAATTTTAACAGTGATGTCAAATTGTTAATACATTTCTAATAATGATTGTTCTTTGAAATATTAAATATCCTAAAAGCTTATACCAGGGAGAACAAAAGCAACTGGTGGTGTTCCTTTATAAGATACAGCTATAAGTAAATATTACAAAATGGCGAGGTCTTGTATGCTATAGCAAATCCTAACAATGGGATTTTCAAAGTTAACCCAATTGCCAAATGATTTGGTTATACCTATAAGTATCTATTGCTTTCTTAAACCCTAAGACAGCAGGAACCTTCCCCTTTCTCTATAAAGCCCATATTTCTCCTAGTCCTGAAACCTCTAGGGTGAGGTTCACTTTCTTGCATGCTTCTCCCAGTTCATACCAACTGATAACTGCACCTGCTGATCCCAACCTAATCAATGCAACCAGTACCACCTCAGTATTCTTCAGTTTGGACTGCATCCAGAGATACCAGGCATGGAATGTGAACCCACCAGCTTCATTACTCTGGTGAGACCTTTCCTCACTCATAGGACTCCTTAAATTCATTTTTGGGTGGTACACTTCTTAACAAAGCTCAAAACCTAGATATAGACCAGGGTCCATGAGATAGGGCATAAGTACATAAGAAGTTGGAATATGCTCCAGAAGTTGGAGGAAAGCATATACCTTAAAGCAAAAGTGCACAGTAGTTTTCAGTGAGTCAATAAATGTAGCAAGCAGAAAGACCTAAAAAGACACCTTAAATTTCCTAATGAAATCGTTTCTACTTATGCCTAGATACCTTTCTCACCTACTTCCTATTACACTTCCCTCAGTCACTCCAAAGCTAACCTTGTCAGACAAAATAAGGACTACAAAAGCTGAATAAGGGCAGTGGACTGGCATACTTTAATGATGACTCCTTTTTAAAAATTTTTTTTCCCTTTTGTTGCCCTTGTTGTTTATCATCGTTGTTATTATTATTGTTATTGCTGTTGTTGTTATTGGATAGGACAGAGGAAAATCAAGAGAGGATAGGAAGACAGAGAGGGAGAGAGAAAGACAGACACCTGCAGACCTGCTTCACCGCCTGTGAAACAACCCCCCCTACGGGTGGGGAGCCGGGGGCTCCAACTGGGATCTTGATGCCGGTCCTTGCGCTTTGTGCCATTAAATGATGACTCTTTATTTTTTTTAAATATATATATATTTATTTATATTTATTTTTCCCTTTTTGTTGCCCTTGTTGTTTTTTTTAATCGTTGTAGTTATTATTGTAGTTATTATTGATGCCATTGTTGTTGGATAGGACAGAGAGAAATGGAAAGAGGAGGGAAAGACAGAGAGGGAGAGAGAAAGAGAGACACCTGTAGACCTGCTTCACAGGTGAAGCAACTCCCCTGCAGGTGGGAAGCCAGGGGCTCGAACTGGGATTGCACTTTGCGCCACTTGCACTTAACCCACTGCGCTACTGCCCGACTCCCAAATGATGACTCTTTAGTCACTACCAGGACACCTCATCACCTGGATGTTCTGGAATTCCCACACAGACATGATGGGCCTAAAAAAATACCTCTTTTTTTTTTTTTTTCCTCCAGAGTTATTGCTGCGGCTTGGTGCCTGCACTACGAATCCACGGCTCCTGGAGTCCACTTGTTTTTTTTTTCCTTTTTGTTGCCCTTGTTGTTTATCATTGTTGTTATTATTGTTGTTGTCATTGTTGCCCTTGTTGTTTATCATTGTTGTTATTATTGTTGTTGTCATTGATGTCTTATTGTTGGATAGGACAGAGAGAAATCAAGAGAGGACAGGAAGACATAGAGGGGGAGAGAAAGATAGACACCTGCAGACCTGTTTCACCGCCTGTGAAGCAACTCCCCTGCAGGTGGGGAGCCCTCAGCTAGAACCTTGCACTTTGCTCCATGTGCATTTAACCCACTGTGGTACCGCCCCTGCAGGGCCTAGACCTCTTAACAGATCCCTTTCAACACTGTCACTGGTCATTTCCACCAGGAACAACATAATGGATCTCCCTGTGGGCCCCTATAGGACCTGGCCCTCAATGTGAATCAACAATGGTAGGGAATGTTCCGTTCTCTGAAGAGAGGTTGGAGAGCATACTCTAGCTATCAACCGAAGATAATGGGTCTTGAAATTGGCACAGTCTGGAATGTTCCTAGTGATGATCATGGAATGTGAGCTCAGACCTACAGAGATACAGAGGTTACATAAGCCCCTGTGCTGACTATGGGCCCCAGATCAGATCGATGGGGTTTACAGTTAACAATACTTATATACTTTTCCCATATTTGGGAGCTACTCTTTTCCCTGATCTAGCTTTCTGGTCCTTTTTCCAACCATAACACCATCCCCCCAGACAATAGCTTAGGTCACCTGCATATTAGATGTCAAGCACAGGCAAAAACTAGTTGGGTCATGGGCCCCTTGGAATATACCTAAGATAGACCTACTAGCTATTTCCAAAATGAAGACCCCAAATCTCCACCTGCAATATTCTTGCCTTTAGGTTCATGATTAGTCAGCAATATATTCAGCTTTATATCTTAACTCTTTTTCAGCCATCAGGTTTCAGATGCTCCCATAATGCCAACCAGACTTCCCAGGGCAGATGACCTGACCCCACCATGTGTCTTGGAGCCCCACCTCCCCAGATCTCAGTCCCCCTCGGTAAAGACAGAGCAACAGTCCTAGGAGTATGGATCAACTTGCCAATGCCCAGTGGGGAAGCAATTACAAAAGCCAGACTTTCCACTTTCTGCAACCCTTAATGACCCTGGGTCCATGCTCCCAGAGGGTTAAAGAACAGGAAGAGTTTGGAAGAATTGTCATCAGAAATGCAGAAACAACAAATGAGTCTCTGAAAGAAAGCACTATCTCCAGGTAATTAGAGGGCTGAAAGCTGAAATAGCTGAGCTAAGAACACAACTAGCTGAACAAACTAATACAGTATCAGAACAGGTAACAAAATAGCTGAGCTACAGAAAACAACAAACGGGAGAGAGAATAGAATAAATGAGACAGAAAACAGAAGTAGCAAAATTGAGGACGAATTAGAGAAAACTAAGAAAGAAGTAAGAGATCTCAAAAAGAGACTATGAGATACTGAAAACAACAAGAGACAAGTGGGATGACTTCAAAAGAAATAATATATACATTATAGGCCTACCAGAGGAAGAAAGAGAGGGAGGGGAAGAAAGCACTCTTCAGGACATAATAGATGAGGACTTACCTAGTGTAGACAACATAAAAGACATAAAGGTTCAAAAAGCCCAGAGGGTCTCAAACAGAATTAACTCAGACTTAAAGACACTGAGACACATCATATTTAGAATGAATAGGAATAAAGATAAAGAAAGGATCCTGAAGGCTGCAAGAGAAAAAACAAAGAGTCACCTACAGAGGAAAACCCATAAGATAAGCAGCAAACTTCTCAACACAAACACTATAGGACAGAAGAGAATGGAAAGATATCTATCGAGTGCTCAATGAGAAAGGCTTTCATCCAAGAATACTGTATCCTGTTAGACTGTCATTGAGACTAGATGGAGGCATAAAAATCCTCTCAACAAGCTTCACAGGCAGTGAAGCAGGTCTGTAGGTGTCTATCTTTCTCTCCTCCTCTCTGTCTTCCCCTCCTCTCTCTCCATTTCTCTCTGTCCTATCTAACAACAATGACATCAATAACAACAACAACAATAAAAAATAACAAGGGCAACAAAAGGGAAAATAAATAAGTAGAAAAACATTTTTTAAAAATAATAGAGGACTTAAACATCCCACTCTCTCAACTTGACAGGTCATCCAGGTAGAAAATTAACAAAGAAACAAAGGAGCTAAATGAAGAGATAGATAAACTAGAACTATTGGACATTTTCAGAGTAAAAATGGTGATTTCACTTGGATGGAGCTTGAAGAAATCATGTTAAGTGAAATAAGTCAGAAACAGAAGGATGAATATGGGATTACCTCATTCACAGGCAGAAGTTGAAAAACAAGATCAGAAGAGAAAATACTAAGCAGAACTTCTACTGGAGTTGGTGTATTGCACCAAAATAAAAGACTCTGGGGTGGGTGGCTGGGGTTGAGGTCCTGTAAAAGGATGGTAGAGGACTTAGTGGGGGTTGTATTGTGTGGAAAAATGAGAAATGTTATGCATGTACAGACTATTGTATTTACTGTTGACTGTAAAACATTAATCTCCCAATATAAATAAATAAATAAGATTTTTAAAAAGCTGAATAAGGGAAAGAGATTGGCATTCTTTAATGATGACTTTTTAGTCATTACCAGGCCATCCTGTCATCTGGGGCCCTATCCACGGAACTCTGAAGTTCCCACTAAGACATGACTAGCTTAGACCTTTAACAGATCCTTCTAGCCACTGTCACTGGTCATCTCCAACAAGAACAAAATAATGGACCCCTCTGTGGGCCCCTATAGGACCTTGCTCTCAATGTGGATGAATAACGGTAGAGAATGTTCCATTCTCCAAAGGGAGGTTGGACAACATACTCTACTTACTACCCGAGGAAGATAGGTCCTGAAATTAGTGAAGCCTGGAATGTTCCTAGCCATGACCACAGAATATGAGCTTAGACCTACAGGGACACAGAGGTTACATAGGCTCTTGTGCTGAATATGGGCCCCAGATAAAATTGGTGGGGTTTATAATTAACAATATTTATATATTTTCCCATATTTGGGAGCTACTTTCTTCTCTGATCCAGCTTTCTAGTCCTTTTTCCAACTATGACACCATCTCCCCAGACAATAACCTGGGTCCACTACATATTAGATGTCAGGCTCAGGCAAAAACTAGTGAAGTCATGGACCCTCTGGAATATACCTGAAATAGACCTACTAACTTTTTCCAAAATGGAGACCCCATACTTCATATGCAATATTCTTGCCTTTAGGTTCATGATTAGTTAACAATTTGTTCTGCTTTATATCTTAACTCTTTTCAGCTACCAGAGCTCCCTTTTCTACTATTTTTTAAAAAATTTATTTTCCCTTTTGTTGCCCTTGTTGTTTATCATGGTCGTTATTGTTGTCACTGCTGTCATTGTTGATAGGACAGAGAGAAATAGAGAGAGGAGGGGAAGACAGAGAGAAGGAGAGAAAGATAGACACCTGCAGACCTGCTTCACTGCCTGTGAAGCGACTCCCCGGCAGGTGGGGAGATGGGGCTCAAACCGGGATCCTTAAGCCGGTCCTTGTGCTTCGTGCCACCTGAGCTTAACCCACTGTGCCACCACCTGGCTCCCCCTTTTCTACTCTTTCTTATACTTGATAGTAGAGAAATTGAGGGGCAAGATAGAAATAGAGATAGACATCTGCAAACCTGTTTTACCAGGCATGAATTTTCCACCATGCAAATGGGGACCAGGGGATTGAATCAGGTAACTTATGCACTCAACCAGGTGTGCAACTGCCTGGCCCCAATACCACTGTACTCTAAGGTCTTGTGCCAATTTTTGCAGGAGACTGATCATACAAACCTAAGGAGAGAAATGGTGGAAAAACTATTGTGAGACAAACCTCATAGAAGAACACTGTGAATCAGCTTTAGAGACAAATCCTCTGTGACACGTGCTATTCAGCTATTCAGAAGTAGATCTCCATGGACGTGCTGAGACACACAAGCTCTCTGAGGTTATGTGCAGAAGATGCCATCCCTACTTGCTTGTGACCTCCCAAACTATTAGAGAGTGAGAGAATGTCTCAGTCCAATAAGACAAATAATTACATAATTAGGTGAAAGATCCAAATTCATGGGGAAGTTTGCCAAAAATTGCTGCATAAATATGTCCCAATAAATGTGTTCAGCATTCTGTTCCAGGCCATGACCTGAATGGTTCTAAGGTTCCTTGCCTCTGAGTGTTTTCATTTACCTCCCTCTTGTCGGACCTTTGCAGGAGCTGGACTCTCCTACCATGGAGCCAGACTCCTGCAAATTTTACAAATGAAGTAACTGAGCCTTGGATAATTTAAGTATATTATTATTACGTAGCAATAATTATACAGTAATAAAATTATGTGAAAGGGCAAATAAGACTAAGAAAGTGTAAAGATGCAAGAGCAACAAAATTGAGGAACTCCAATGTAAAGGGTAGATAAATATACTTATAGGGACTGAAAAGAATGCATAAAGAGAAAAACATTCCTAAAATATATGCTGATACATTTTTTAGAGTGTTTCAAGAAGGAGGTAACATAAAACTGTTTAATATTTGAAATTCATATGAGGGCTGAAAAATAGTTCACTTGTATAGTGTACCTGCTTTGCAATGCAAACAAACCAGGTTTAAACCCAGGCTCCACCACATTGGAGGTGCAATGGCTTTTGCTACCACCTCCCATCTACCTGGAAAAGTCAGCTCAGAATGGTGAAACCCCTGTGACTACAACAAAAAGTTCAAATGAGTCAAAGAATAAAAGCTACTCATTGATGGGAGTCAGTCGGTAGCAGCAGGTTAAGCGCATGTGGCACAAAGCCTAAGGACTGGCATAAGGATCCCAGTTCAAGCCCCTGGCTCCCCACCCACAGGGGAGTCACTTCATAGGTGGTGAAGCAGGTCTGCAGGTGTTTATCTTTCTCTCCCCCTCTTTGTTTTCCCCTCCTCTTTCCATATCTCTCTGCCCTATCCAACAACAACTACACCAATAATAACTACAACAATAAAGACAACAAAAGGGAATAAATAAATAATAAAAATAAATATAAATTTTTTTTAAAAAAAAAAGCTGTTCGCTGGATTTGACAACATGAAAATGAATTGATGACATGGACAAGAACATTTTTGGGTTTTCTTGGGACTTTACACCAAAGAAATCAAAAGAGAATTTAAAAACTACTTAGAGAACAAGAATGAAGAGACCAACTATCTGACATTGTGGGACACAGAAAAGCAGACCTAAAAGGAAATTTTATAGCAATACAGGTCTACATTAACAAACAGCAAAGACCTTAAACAAGCTATCTAACTGAAAAAACTCAAAAAGGAGCAGCAAAGAGACCTAAAAGTCAAGAGGAGGAAAGAAGTAGTCTAAATCAGAGAAAAAAAAAATGAAATAGAAACTGGAAAGAAGGGGCCGGTGGTGGCACACCTGGTTGAGTGCACACATTACAATGCTTAAGGACCCAGGTTCAAATCCCCCACCCCCACCTACAGAGGGAAAACTTCATATGTGGTGAAGCAGTGCTGCAGGTGTCTCTCTGTCTCTCTCCCTCTCTATATTCCCCTTCCCTCTAGATTCTTGGCTGTCTCTATCCAATAAAAAAGACAATAAAAAGTAAGTTAAAAGAAAGAAACTGGGGGGTCGGGCAGTGGCGCAGCGGGTTAAGTGCACATGGTGTGAAGCGCAAGGACTAGCTTAAGAAGCGCAGGTGGCGCAAAGCACAAGGACCGGCATAAGGATCCCGGTTCGAACCCGGCTCCCCACCTGCAGGGGAGTCACTTCACAGGCGGTGAAGCAGGTCTGCAGGTGTCTATCTTTCTCTCCTCCTCTCTGTCTTCCCCTCATTTCTCCATTTCTCTCTGTCCTATCCAACAACGACAACAACAATAATAACTACAACAATAAAACAACAAGGGCAACAAAAGGGAATAAAAAAAAAAAAAAGAATCCCGGTTCCAGCGCTTGGCTCCCCTCTGCGGGGGAAGCAGATCTGCAGTTGTCTATCTTTCTCTCCCCCTCTCTATCTTCCCCTCCTCTCTCCATTTCTCTCTGTCCTATCCAACAACAATGGCATCAACAACAACAATAATAACCACAACAATGATTAAAAAACAACAAGGGGAAAAAATAGCCTCCAGGAGCCGTGGATTCAGGCACCAAGCCCCAGCAATAACCCTGGAAGAAAAAAAAAGAAAGAAAGAAACTGGAAAGATAGGGGCCTGGGGAGATAGCAGAATGGCTATGCAAAAGGACATTAATACCTGAGGCACCAAAGGTCACAGGTTCAATCCTCAGTACCACTAGTAGCCAGAACTGAGCAATGTTTTGGTAAATAAATAAATAAATAAATAAATAAAAAGAAAAAAGAAAGATTTTTTTTTTTTTTTACCAGAATACTGCTCTGGCTTGTGGTGGTGTGGAAGATTGAACCTGGGACTTTGGAGTCTCAGGCATAAGTCTCTTTGCATAATCATTATGCTATCTTCCATGCCCAGATGATTCAAAAAATTAATGAAACCAAGAGTTGGGTTCTGGGGACACAACATAATGGTTATGCAAAAAGATTCTCATGCCCAAGGCTTTGAGGTCCCAGATTCAATCCCCAGCCCCACCATAAGCCAAAGCTGAACAAGTACTCTGTTCCTCTTTCTCTCTTCCTCCCACCACCCTCCTACATTAAATAACATAAATTAAAAAACAGATAAGCCAATGGCTAGGATTATAAAAAATAAAAGAGAGAGACATATTTATAGAGAGACAATGAAAGCTTTGATAAAAGCAGTCAAGAATGAGAGAGGTGAAATAACAACTGAAGATGGGGTTATACAAAAGATTATATGAGGACATTACAAACACTTCTATGCAAATAAACTAGACAACCTAGATGAAATGAATGCATTTTTAAAATCATACAACCTACCAAGCTGCCTAGTCACTATTATAGAAATTAAATAAGTAATAAAAAAAAATCTCCACAAGAACCAAATTCCAGATGGTGTTAACGTATGAATTCTATAAGAATTTCAAGGAAGAACTAACACCAATTCTCTCCAAACTGTTCCAGTAAGTTGAAGAGGAGTAACCACTCTCAAATACATTCTACAAGACTAAAGTCACACTAATCCCTAAAGCAAAAAAGGAGTCAGACAAAAAAAAGAAAACTATAGACCTTTATCCTTGATTACTATTGATGCAAGGACTATCAACAAAATCTAGGCAAATTTAAATCAACAACATATCAAGAGAATAATTCACTAAGACTAAGTGGGATTCACTCCTGAGAAATAGTGATAATTCAACATCCGTAAATCAATCAATGTTCTTCTTCTAGCGTTTGCCCTTCTTCCGTAGCCAGTCAACAGCGTCAGGTTGAAAGCTGTCAGGAGCTGCTTGTTGCTGGCTTTGAAAGTGACTGGGATCCATGTGGATTCAGTCGGCTAGGAAGGATCGTCAGTTTCCCCAATGAATGGGTACTCAGGGGATGCACCACGCGAAGGTCGATCCAATGCATCCCAATCAATCAATGTAATCACTATATCAACGAAATATATAATAAAATCACATGGTCATATCTATCACTGCAAAAAATGTATTTAACAAAATCCAACCTTCATTTATGATAAAGACCCTTCAGTAACTAGTAATAGAAGGACAAGTCCTCAGCATAATAAAATCCATATGTAATAAAACCACAGCTAACATCATCCTCCATGGAGAATAACTGAAATCCTTCTTTCCCCTTAAAATCTAGAACTAAGGATGTCCACTATCACCATTATTACTCAACAAAGTCCTGGAGGTCCTTGCTTTTATAATCAGGCAGTAGAGTGGTATCAAAGTATTTACATATTGGAAAGGAAAGAATCAAACTATCACTGTACTGATGATGCGATAGTATAGCTAGAGAATCCCAAAGAGTCCAGTAAAGAATTACTAGAAACAATAAATTTAGTAATGTAGCAGGATACAAAATTAACACCCACAAATCTGTGGCATTTCTATATATAAATGATGAGTTATAGAAAGGGGGAAATGCAGCGGGTTAAGCTCAGGTGGCACAGGGGGGTCGCTTCACAGGTGGTGAAGTAGGTCTGCAGGTGTCTTTCTCTCCCCCTCTCTGTCTTCCCCTTCTCTCTCCATTTCTCTCTGTCCTATCCAACAATGATGACACAAATAACAACAACCACAATAACTACAACAATAAAACAACAAGGGCAACAAAAGGGAATAAATAAATATTAAAAAAGAAAAATATATTAAAAAATAAAAAAGAAAGAGGTAAATGAAGAATTTAATACCATTTACAATCAAACAAAAATAATAATAAAATACTTGGGAGTGAATCTCACAAAAGAGGTGAAAGAAAACTGAAAACTATAAGACACTGTTAAGAGAATTAGAAAATGACACCAAGAAATAGAAGAGCATTCCTTGTTCTTAGATTGGAAGAGTAAACATTGTATACTTAACCTGGCAGGGGAGATATCATGATCACAAAGGTGGCTTTCCCAGGGCAAGTCTTATCCATTGCACTCCAGATGTGCTGACCCCTGCGATTTCCCCAAATGTGGGAAACTCGACTGCATAATTTGTGGTAGTGGGGGACTGCATTCGTGCTCTTCCCTGAAAAAAAGAAAAAAGAAAGAAAAAGAGTAAATACTGTTAAAATGACCATCTTGTCAAGAGCAATCTACAGTTTTTTTTTCCTCTTTCTACCAGAGCATTGCTCAGCTCTGGTTTTTGGTGGGGTGGGGGGTTGAACCTGGGACTTTGGAGCCTCAGGCATGAGTCTCTTTGCATAACCATTATGCTATCTACCCCACCCACAATCTATAGTTTTAATGCAACACCTATCAAGATACCAATGACATTTTTCAACAAAACTGAATAACTTGTCCAAATATAGGATCTTAACATCAAAGATATAAAAGGGTTTAAAGTCCATGGGGATGTGAAATGAAAACAAGAGTATGTAAATGGAACTATATCAAACTAAAAAGTTTCTACACACCGAAAGCAAACTACACAAGGATAGCCAGGCAACCCAGTAATTGGGAGAAGATATTTACATATCACATATCAAACAAGCTGTTGATATCAATTATCTATAAACAACTGGTACAGCTCAGCAAAAAGAAAAATAACTCAAATTAAAAAGTGGGGAAAGGGGAGTCGGACGGTAGCGCAACGAGTTAAGTGCACGTGGTACAAAGTGGTGGAAGAACTGCCATAAGGATCTCGGTCCGAGCCCCCAGCTCCTCACCTGCAGTGGAGTCGCTTCACAGGCGGTGAAGCATCTTTCTCTCCCCTTCTGTCTTCTCTTCCTCTCTATATTGAAATGGAGAGAGGAGGGGAAGACAGAGAGGGGGAGAGGAAGACAGACACCTGCACACCTGTTTCACTGGCTGTGAAGCGACTCCCTTGCAAGTGGGGAGCCAGGGGCTCCAACGGGGGTCCTTAGGCTGGTCCTTGTGCTTCATGCCACTGAGCTATTGCCCACTCCCTGACTGAGTCATTTTAATACATAGGCTGAGTCTTTTCTATGTTGACTCTTTTAAAAGCTTAGACCAGGGAAAACAGAAACAACTGGTGGCACAGCTATATACAAATAATGTCAAAGGACATAAATTATGGTGATGTTGTGTATGATACAGCAAATCCTAACAAAGGGATATTTCAAAGTTAACCCAATCGCCAAATAATGTGATTATAGTGATAACTATCTATTGTCTTCTTAAACCCGAAGATAGCAGGATCTTCCCACTTCCTCTTTAGAGCCTATATTTCCCCCAGTCCTGGAATCTCTAGTGTGGGGCTCTCTTTCCTGCATGCTTCTCTCAATTCATACCAAATGATGTTCCATCCACCGATCCCAACCTAATCAATGAAACGAGTACCACCTCAGCATGCTTCACTTCAGACTGTGTCCAGAGAGACATCAGGCATGGAATGTCAACCTTTCACCCTCATTACTCTTTCCTCTCACAGTATTCTCTAATTCCATTCTAGGAGGTTCACTTCCTAACAAAGTCCCAAAATCTACATATAGACTAGGTCCCGTAAGATAGAGCATATATTCACATGTATCCATAAATTAGGGCAAAATATATACCTGAAAGCAAAAATACACAATAGTTTGTAGTGAGTCAGTATAAAGTTCATTGTTGTTTTCGACGGGCTGGCTTCACGGGTGGGTAACAGACGACCAGGGACTCATGGTTGAGCTGTACGCAGTATCTCTTTATTCATGCAGGACGCAGCGCAATCTATACCAAGCTAGACTAAACTAACACAACTACCAACTAACTAAAAACGAACAATGTTGTCCTTACATACTTTCCAAGTAGGGTGTAAACAAGATGTGACATACAGAGGGTGGAGAGAAAAGTGACTGGTGAAAATCAGGGTGTGACAAGGAGAGGGGGCGGAGCAGGCAAGAATTCTACCACTGAACCACCAATGCCCTGGAGGGAGGGTGGTGCTTTATGTAAATGTAAAAGTGATTTATGTAAATAGACCGCAGCAGTGGTTATGTAAATAGAATACAGTAGTTATGTAAATAGAATACAGTGTTAAGCAGGGGGTATTAAACTAATGAAACAGAAGGGGTTTTTAGAAGCATACCAACAGTTCATAATGAAATAGTGTCTACTTATACTTAGATACCCTCCTCACCTTCTTCCTACTACAGTTCTCTCACTCACTCCAAAACTAACCTCATCAAAGCAAGAACTGCAAAAGCTGAATAAGGGCAAAAGTCTGGCATACTTTAACAATGACTCTTTAGTCACTAACAGGCCACCCCATCAGCTGGGGCCTTATTTGGAGAGTCCTAAGATTTCCAAACAGACATGATGGGCCTACACCTCGAATAAATCCCTCTGTCTATTGTTATTGGTCATCCCTATCAGGAACAACACAATAGATCCCTTTATAGGCCCCCATAGGACCTTGCCCTCAACTTGGATCAACAATGGTAGACAATGTTCCATCCTCCAAAGGGAGGCTGGACAACATACTCTATGCTACACCTGAGGAAGATGGGTCCTGATATTGGGGCAGCTTGGAATGTTCCTACTTAGGACCACAGAATGTGAGCTCAGATCTACAGGGATGCAGAGGTCACATAGGCTCCTAAGCTGAATATGGGCTCCAGACCACATCAAATTGATGGGGTTTACAGTCAACAATATTTATACCCCTTTCCCATATTTGGGAGCTACTGTCTTCCCTGACCCAGCTTTCTGGTCCTTCTGCCAGCCATGACATCACCTCCCCAGACAATAATTAGGATCCACCTGTATATCAGATTTCTGGCACAGGGGAAAGAAAAAAACACAAAAACACTAGTATAGCCACAGGCCCTTTGGAATGTAACTAAAATATGCCTACTAGTTATCTACAAAATTGAGGGGCCCCCAACTCTTTTTTTTTGCCTCCAGGGTTATTGCTGGGGCTCAGTCAGTGCCTGCACCATGAATCCACTGCTCCTGAAGGCCATTTTCCCCCTTTTGTTGCCCTTGTTGTTGTTGTAGCCTTATTGTGGTTATTATTGTTATTGCCGATGTCGTTCATTGTTGGATAGTACAGAGAGAAATGGAGAGAGGAGGGGAAGACAGAGAGGGGGAGAGAAAGACAGACACCTGATGACCTGCTTCACCGCCTGTGAAGCAACTCCCCTGCAGGTGGGGAGCCCAGGGCTTGAACTGGGATCATTAAGCCGTTCCCTGTGCTTTGCGCCACATGCACTTAACCCACTGTGCCAACACCTGACCCCTAGGGCCCTCAACTCTTTACCTGCACTATTCCATCCTTGAGGTCCATGATTTGTAAATAATTTGTTTGGCTTTGCATGTTAACTCTATTTTCAACCACCAGGTTCCAGATGCTAGCAGGATGCCAACCAGACATCCCTGGACAGACAACCCCACCAATGTGTCCTGGAGCTACGCTTCCCCAGAGGCCTTCCCTACTAGGGAAAGAGAAAGACAGGCTGGGAGTATCGATCGACTTGCCAACGCCCATGGTCAGCGGGGAAGCAATTACAGAAGACAGACCTTCCACCTTCTGCACCCCATAATGACCTTGGGCCCATACTTCCAGAGCCTTAAAGAGTAGGAAAGCTATCAGGGGAGGGGATGGGATACAGAATTCTGGTGGTGGGAACTATGTGAAGTTGTACCCTTCTTATCCTACGGTTTAGTCAATATTTCCTTTTTATAAATAAAAAATTAAAAAAAATAAAAGCAGAATTACCAGTTCATTTGGGCTTTTGGCTTAATTTTACTATCTGAACTAGTGCAAATGTGTCTCCCTTTTTAATCCTAGGATTATACCTTTGTACAATTAAACATTAGATGATTTATCCAGTTTATTCCAATGCAGATGTCTTTTTTATCCATTGCTCTAGTGCTTAGTAGGATTATGAACTGACATAATTCTTCAAAATAAATCAAAAGGAATGAGAAATCAATTTTGTTTCACTTATTTGTTTGTTTATTTACTTCCAGGGTTATTGCTGGGGTCCAGTGCCATGACTACAAATCCACTGCACCCGGCAGCCATTTTTTCCATTTTATTGGATAGGACAGAGATAAATTGAAATAGGAGGGGGTGATAGAGAGGGAGAGAAAGATAAACACCTGCAGACCAGCTTCACTGCTTATGAAGCATCCCCCTGCATGTGGAGAGCCAGGACTACAGCCTAGATCCTTGCCCTGGTCCTTGTGCTTAGTACTATGTGTGCTTAACTGGGTGTATCACACCACTACTCCCTAATTTTGTTTCTTTTTAAAAATTTTTTTATATTTACTTCCCCTTTTGTTGCCCTTGCTGTTTTTTATTATTGTTGTTGTAGTTATTATTGTTGTTGTTATAGATGTCATTGTTGGATAGGGCAGAGAGAAATGGAGAGAGGAGGGGATGACAGAGAAAGAGAGATAGATAGATATCTACAGACCTGCTTCAACACTTGTGAAGGGACTCCCCTGCAGGAGGGGAGCTGGGGGCTTGAACCAGGATTCTTAAGCTGGTCCTTGTGCTTGGCGCCACGTGCGCTTAACCCATTGCACTATCACCTGACTCTCCCAATTTTGTTCCTTAATGGAGTAGGAAGGACTTAAAGACATTTTAATAGATGTAATAATTAGTATTAATTATTGGCCATTCTTTGACCATTCTTCTACCCATTGTTCCCATCTGCAAAACTTGGTAATCACTATTCTACTATCACTGTTTCTATTAATTTAATATTTTCAGATTCCATATCTGAGTGAGAGAATGCAACATTTCTTTCTCTGTCTGATTTCTCTTACTTAGCACAATACCCTTAAGGTTCATCCATATTGTCAAATGTATTGGGGTTTCCTTTTAAAAATATTTATTTATTATTTTTTAATTTTATAGAACAGACATAAATTGAGAGAGAAGGGGAGCTACAGAAGGAGAGAAAAGAGACATCTGCAGCACTGATTCATTGCTCATGAAGCTTCCCGCCTGCAGGTGGAGACCAGGGGCTTGAACCTAGGTCCTTGCACATAGTAATATCTGCACTCAATTCAGTGCACCACCACCTAACCCCAGCATGATTTCTTTTTATGACTGAATAATATCTCATTGTGTGTACATATGTGTGTGTCACATTTCCTTTATTCATTCTCCCATCAGTGGACATTTATACATTTTTTCCATGCCTTTGCTATTGTGTTTAATGCTGCATTGAATATGGGAGTACATTCAACTCTTTGAAATACTGATTTTATTTCATTCTAATAAAAACCCAGAAGTAATATTGCTTAATCAGAGAGCAGCTCTGTTTTTTTTTTTTTTTTTTTGAGGAAACACATTATATTTATTTATTTAGCCTCCAGGGTTATTGCTGGGGTTTGGTGCCTGCACTATGAATCCAGTGCTCCTGGAGGCCATTTTTCCCATTTTGTTGCACTTGTTGTTGCCCTAATTGTTGTTGTTATTGTTTCCATTGCTGTTGTTGTTGTTGGATAGGACAAAGACAGAGAGAGGACGGGAAGACAGAGTGGGGAGAGAGAGATAGACACCTGCAGACCTGTGAAGCGACTCCCCTGCAGTTGGGGAGCCTAGGCTTGAGCCGGGATCCTTCTGCTGGTCCTTCTGCTTTGCACCATGTGCACTTAACCGCTGTGCTACCACCCGGCCCCCAACATTATCTTTATATATAGTCTCACAAATAGTGCATAAGAATTCACTTTTAGGGTGTGATTCACCCTAGAGTCTGCCCACACTCCCTATAAGTGTTTTCCCTTATTTTCTCCTTTTCAATAACTTGTGTTGTCCCTTTTCCAACAAATAAGACTAGTACAACCCCATCAAATTCTGCTTGCACCCCCTCCAAATGTGTATTTTCTTTTAATTTTATTTGTTTATCATTTATTCATCTATGTTTACTGGAGCGCTGCACAGCTCTTGCTCATGGCTATGGATTGAACCCAGGACTTCTAATACCTCTGACAGAGTCCTTTGTGTGAACTGCTATGTTATTTTCACCATTTCCTGAATGTGTATTTTCACCTTCACCAATAAATATGATCTGTCACTTAAAAAATAATTCAGGGGAGAGTCGGGTGGTAGCACAGCAGGTTAAGTGTAGGTGGTATAAAAGATCTCGATTCGAGCCCCCTGCTCCCCACCTGTATGGGGGTTGCTTCACAAGTGGTGAAGCACGTCTGCAGGTGTCAATCTTTCTCTCCCCTTCTCTGTCTTCTCCTCCTCTCTCCATTTCTCTCTGTCCTCTCCAAAAGCTATGACAACAACAATAACCTTACGGGTCTCTGGTGGGGTGGTCTCCAGGGGAAAGGTAACGGACCGGTTCTTTCTCGCTCACTACAGGGGTAACACAAAATAAAAGACACTGGGGAGCTCTCCAGCGTGCTCAGAACTCAGAACTCGTTTATTAGCAAGGTGGACATGAGTTAAATAGAATACCAAACAAAGGGAATTATTGAAATATGTCAGAAATTACAGGTTTCTTAAAGGTTGGCTTGCCCCTATGGTAGGGGGCTGGTATGATAGGAATTGATGAGATACAAGACAGCTATTTTCCATAACGCAAGCAACTTAATTATCCAAAGGTATTTGAGAGAAGCATAGGGGTTAAAGCAGAAGGGTGAGACACAGAGAAGATGGATATCAAAGAGCCATATAGTTTGGAATTTCTCTTGTCTGGGGTCTGAGGTGTGTGATGAAGTGTGTGATAAGGTGTGTTCTTCTGTGATCAGAAGGTGACTTTGAAGAAGTGAATCTGTGGCCATGTGGCCTGCAGTTAATGGAGGGAAGTACTGGGGTTTCTGTGGGCCTGAGAATCAAGAAGGAAAGAACTAAGTCTGAGTTTCCCCCCTTTTGCTCACCTCAGTTGAGAGAGACTTACCAAGAGGTTATCTCCTCAGACCTCCATCCAAGGATGGGGGTGATTCTCCCTAAGCTCTATCAGGCTTACACATAGTCCCAACAAATAACTACAACAATAAAACAATAAGGGCAACAAAAGGGAATAAATAAATAAATTTTTAAAAAAGACATTTAAAAAACTTAGGGGAAAAAAAGAATTCAGGAGCTAGTTGGTGCACGTGGTTGATCACATATGTTACAATACACAAAGACCTTGACTCAAGCCCCCAGCCTCCACCTACAGGGAGAAAGCTTCACAAGTGGTGAATCAGTACTGCAGGTGTCTCTCTATCTCTATCCCTCTCCATCCTCCCTTTGCTCTGATTTCTGTCTGCTTCTGAAGCATTAAGATTAACACTTTTTGTATGAGTAAACAGACTTCATAGGTTAGTTCCTTTTCTCCTATGTTCCAGAAACAAGGCTAAATATTTCAGAAGCATTGTTTCTATTTCTTAATCTATTTATTTATTATTTGATAAAGACAGAGAGAAATTGAGAGATAAGAGGGAAATAGAGAGGAGGAAAGAGACAGAGAGACAACTGCAGCCCTGCTTCACCATTCGTGAAGCTTTCCCCCTGCAAGTGGAGACCAGGGGCTTCAACCCAGATTTTTAAAAAATATTTTTTAATATTTATTTATTTTCCCTTTTGTTGCCCTTGTTGTTTTTCATTGTTGTTGTAGTTATTATGTTGTTGTTATTGATGTTGTTGTTGTTAGACAGGACAGAGAGAAATGGAGAGAGGAGGGGAAGACGGGGGAGAGAAAGATAGACACCTGCAGACCTTTACCACTTGTGAAGCGACTCCCCTGCAGGTAGGGAGCCGGGGACTTGAACCAGGATCCATGCTGATGCTTGAGCTTTGCACCCCATCCCCTTAATCCACAGCATTACGACCTGACTCCCTGAACCCAGATACTTGGACACTGTAATGTATGCACTTAGCCAGGTGCACCACCACCTGGCCCCAGAAGCATTGTTTCATGATCATTATGTTATCTCCCTGCACCTCAGAATCATTGTTTCATACACAATTTCACAAAGTAGATAATATCATTACATCCTTTTTTTTTTTTCAGATAAGGAATCTGAAGTCTGGAGAGATGACATCATTTTCCTAATATTGATGTAACATTTATGAAGTAGTAGAATCAGGTCTCAAATTTGAGTCATCATAATGTAAACACTTAATCTGTGAAGAACCACTTAAAAGTATCTCTTAGAGATGCCTACAGAACAAATCATTCACATGTAGAGTCATTGCAGAATTCTTCTTTAAGTATTAGATATAAAAGCTTCTGAAATATTCCATCTATCTTTTTTATTTTTAACTATCTTTATTTATTGAATAGAGACAGTCAGAAACTGAGGGAGGAGGTGGTGACAGAGAGGAAGAGAGACAGAGAGACACCTGCAACACTGCTTCACCATTCACAAAGCTTTCCCTCTGCAAGTGGGGTCCAAAGGTTCAAACCTAGGTGCTTGGACACTGTAACATGTGTGCTCAGTTAGGTGCACCAACACCTGGCCTCAATTCCTTCTCTTTCAGTTATCATCCCCACACTTCATCCAGGGCTCTGTTTTGTTGACTAATTTGATGAAAGACTACATACTATATAAGCCATGCATCTCCGTCTTTTTTGGAAAAGCCTTAATTCTTGAAAAATCATTTCAGTGGGGCTATGTTTAAGTGGATGTCACAGACTCCATCTAGCCTGAACACCAATTCTTCTGGGAATCTTTCTTGATGTCCCATTTCTGATCTTAATGAAATATTCCTTGAGTACCTCACAGTGCCTCTACAAATCTCTAAACATTTATTATTCACTATAGTAACTATCAATTTACTACCATCTCCCCTTGATACTGTTTTAAAAATAGCAAAATTGGTCTAAAATAGTGGGCTGCACAGGGGGCTTAGTAACTAAACTAACAAAGGCTTTGGTCTTTTCATGGGGAGTAATATTTTCATTTCATTTTTTAATTTTATTTACAAAAAGGAAACACTGACAAAACCATAGGATAAGAGGGGTACAATTTAGGGGAGTAATCTTAAACCTACCATTCTGGAGTATGTAGTTCAGTTAAAATGATCTGCATGACAAGAACAAACTTTTCCCCCACCCTTTCCCTGGGGGAAGATGGTTTTACACACAAAAACAATCTTTTCTTTTGCTAATAACTTTGTCACACCCTCTTGATGACTATTCAAAAACAAAACAAAACCCCTCCATTTTGATAAGTTTTTGAAGCATCTACAGCTAGAGGGATGCTACCTGAGTCACAAATTATTATTAAAGCTAACTAGATCACTATTTTCTTAAACAGTTGCAAATACCAAGTACCAACCTTTATTCAAATATAATTTCCACTGCCTTTCACAGCGCCTGAGTAAAAATCTATGAATTAATAAATTCTTTTTTTTTTGAATTAATAAATTCTATGGATGCATGGCCAAATGACTGTCCTACCTGAAAGAGAACAGATTCAGTTGAAGTTATTCAGAAAGCAAAATGGACAGCTGATGGTCAAAACTGTATACTAAATCAGCAAAAACTTTTATTCACATTATCTAAACCAGAAATTGGAGAGGTAATTTGTAAACTATCAGGATGTATGGCTTGCGCTACTTGACGATGTTAAGATCAGGTTTTGACCATTTTGAGGGAAAGCTCTGTATACCTCCCAGATTTTTTATGTTGGATGCCTGGTGGAGCTAAAGGACAAGGAAGACCCATTATCTGCGAAAGACTCCATTTTAGAAAAGACAGTCCAAAGGTACTGAGAATAGACAGGGCTTGGGAAACCTCAGGCCCGAGCTCTGATTCTAGATCTTTCTTCAAGGGGATGGGGATAAGAACAGGTGAGTTATCTTTTTTTTTTTTTTTTAATATAGGACTTCCGGAGAGCTTTTATTAAACTCTACACACTCAGAGCACTCAGGAAATTATGCGAGAGAAAATCTAGCAGAGAAGGCAAGAGGTGAGTTTTCCTTTTTTCCCCTGGGCTTTTCCACAGGAAAATGAAGCTTCTATTCAATCCGAAGCTGGAATTTCTGGAAATTTAGTGTAAGCAGCTCATAGGGAAGCATGGACATAGTTGGGGGAGGGGGGTAGGAAAGCCAACTGAGTGGTTTCCATAAAGATCAAAGAATAATAATAATTTTTTAAAAAAGATCAAAGAATAAAATAATTGATTTGATGCATCCGCAAGAAATCCTTTGTTCCTGAGTAGAAAACCAGGCCTATGGGGACCCTGCATTTCTGAGTATTATCTGTAAGCTTCCTCACTCCTCCTCCCCCAATGAGATCTAAATGTAAGAGATGTCCTTCCTCTGGACACTTTAAAGCATTGCATACTGTGCACCAGCAGAATGCATGTGATCTGAATGGATTTTCCATCACTGAAAACTGTATTACCGGTAGCTGGTT
The DNA here is from genome assembly GCF_950295315.1 of Erinaceus europaeus. NCBI lineage: Eukaryota > Metazoa > Chordata > Mammalia > Eulipotyphla > Erinaceidae > Erinaceus > Erinaceus europaeus. The sequence continues at coordinate 46,163,677 of NC_080163.1, forward strand.
AGTAGCACAGCGGGTTAAGTGAACGTGGCACACAGCGGAAGGACAGGCTTAAGGGTCCTGGTTCGAGTCCCCGGCTCCCCACCTGCACTTCACAGGCGGTGAAGCAGATGTGCAGGTGTCTATCTTACTCTCCCCCTCTCTGTCTTCCCCTCTTCTCTCCATTTCTCTCTGTCCTATCTAACAACAACGACATCAATAACGACAACAATAATAACTACAACAATAAAAAGCAACAAGGGCAACAAAAGGGAAAATAAATAAATATTAAAAATATTAAAAAATAGAAAACTATATTACCACCAATTCAATTTTCATTTTCACAATAAAACAGGATGTAGTAATAGGATGAGTAATTTGCCCTTTCTTAGAAAATATTGGGGGGGGGGTCCGGTGGTAGCTCAGCAGGTTAAGCGCACATTGCTGGCGTAAAGCTCAAGGACTGTCATAGGGTTCCCGGTTTGAGACCCCAGCTCCCCACCTGCAGGGGAGTCGCTTCATAGGCGGTGAAGCAGGTCTGCAGGTGTCTGTCTTTCTCTCCCCCTCTGTCTTCCCTTCCTCTTTCCATTTCTCTCTGTCCTATCCAACAACAATGACAGCAATAAAAACAATAATAATAACTACAACGATAAAACAACCAGGGCAACAAAAGGGGAAAACAAATGCCTCCAGGAGCAGTGGATTCATGGTGCAAGCACCAAGCCCCAGCAATAACACTGGAAAAAGAACAATGTAAGGTAAATTTAACTCTCTCCAACACTAATCTCACTCTCAACACTAATCTGGGGCATCCTAGGTCAGTGACAGTTGTGGAAGTGTCTACTAAAGATTTAATCTTGTTAAAAGTTTCAGTGATTAACCACAGGTGGCGCAAAGCACAGGGATCCCGGTTCGAACCCCGGTTCCCCACCTGCAGGGGAGTTGCTTCACAGGTGGTGAAGCAGGTCTGCAGGTGTCTATCTTTCTCTCCTCCTCTCTGTCTTCCCCTGCTCTCTCCATTTCTCTCTGTCCTATCCAACAACAACAACAATAATAATAACTACAACAATAAAACAACAAGGGCAACAAAAGGGAATAAATAAATAAATAAAATAAATATTTTTTAAAAAGTTTCAGTGAATTCTCCAGGCTCACTGACTTGTCCAACCAAATACTTAAAATACTGCTAATAATTATGCATTCTTTTTTTTTTTTTGTCTCCAGGATTTTATCATTGGGGTTTAGTGCCAGCACTACAAATCCACTGCTCCTGGAGGCTATTTTCCCCATTTCGTTGCCATTGTTATTGCCCTTGTTGTGGTTGTTATTGGTATTGTTGTTATAGCTGTTGTTGTTGGATAGGATAGAAAGAAATCGAGAGAGGAGGAGAAAATAGAAAGGACAAAGATAGACACCTGCAGACCTGCTTCACCACTTACTTAGTGACTCCTTTGCAGGTGTGGAAATTATGCATCATGAACACCTACTGCAAGAAAATTACCAGGCGATATCAGGACCACATCACAAAGACTCATTTCCACAATTCACTGTTGAAATAATTTCAAAATTATAAAGATACTGGATGACAGTTCCATAGAATCAGTCATATTGACATATTGACACTATCTGCTCATGTGAAGTACACCAAAGTGACTTCACCTTTTTAAGCATCATGATAGTTTAATGGAATAAAAAGAATATTGTTTGGTCCTTTGCTTCAGAATCATCTTTCCAGTGAATGTTAGAAAGATTCACTATTCTGTCAATCTCAATCATACAGGACCAAGAGAAGACCCATACAACACTGTATTGTTGCCAATGAAAATAAAGGAAATCCTCCTGAGTGTCATGAAATTTGTGTCTTGATAGATCATGAGAAGGCATTTTTTGATAAGTAAGGCAAAAGCAATGACTTGGAGATAGCTCCCGGACAGGATGCACACTTTATCAATAGTAATGTCCTCATTTAAAACCCTGACATCACATGAGAGCACCATGAAACCTGGGGAAATTCTTAAACCACTCATGTTGAGTCATATGTGTCCTAACAAATTCACAAATTTTCACCCTTGTTTTCCTTTTCATCTCATTGCTATGCACACATCTAGAAATAAAATGAAAATTTTCTTTTCAGAGACGATAGAACCAATCAATAATTTATATTTGTAAAAAAATAATTTATGGGAGTTGGGCGGTAGTGCAGCAGGCAAAGCACAAGGACCTGTGGAGGGATCCTGGTTGCAGCCCCTAGCTCCCCACCTGCCGGTGGTGAAGCAGGTTTGCAGGTGTCTGTCTTTCTCTCCCCTTTTCTGTCTTCCCTTTCTCTTTCCATTTCTCTCTGTCTTATCCAACAATGATGACATCAATAACAACAATAATAACTACAACAATGAAACAAGGGCAACAAAAGGGAAAATAAATAAATAAATGTAAAAAAACCCTTCCCAAGAATAAAAATCCTGGACCAGATGTTTTAAAAATTTATATTTGTAGGTGCACCATATCCACTATGTAATTCTAAATCATTTCTAATCTTAGACTTTGGTAAGAGGTTACATTTCTTCTTGAGTACCCTCTACAAGTGATCTTCTTGACATAATAATAACTATTTTAGCAAATATATATACACATAGACATATAAATATGTAGGTTAAATGACATCATGAATAAGCCAAAACAAATCCATAGTATAGAACACCCTATAACATAACTGTTTTGGATACTTCAAAAATTCATTATCACAGTAAATGTAAAGCTGTTCTCAAACAAATCTTTAACCCAGCATAATCATAAGATTTGATTAAAAAACAAGTTTCTGGGTCCGGGTGGTGGTGCATATGGTTGAACACACATGTTACAATGCACGAAGACCCGGGTTCAATCCCCAGGTCCCCAACAGCAGAGGGAAAGCTTCACAAGTGGTGAAGCAGGGCTGCAGGTCTCTCTCTGTCTTGCTCCCTTTCTATCTCTCACTGTTCTTTTGATTTCTGGATGTCTCTATCCTATAAATAAAGATAATAAAAAATTTAAAAAACAAGTTTCAAAGATAGCCTTCTTCTTCTTCTAGCGTTTGCCCTCTTCCATAGCCAGTCAACAGTGTCAGGTTGAGCCTGATGTAAAGTATCGAGACCTCCTTTGAATCTGGAGAGGTGGCAGTCATTGACTATGTGGGTCATAGTCTGTCTGTAGCCACAGGGGCAGTTTGGGTCGTCTCTGGCTCCCCAGCGATGGAACATAGCGGCGCACTGGCCATGGCCTGTTTGATAGCAATTGAGGAGGGCCCAATCATAGTGCTAGGTCAAAGCCGGGTTGACACTTGCAGGGGTCTGTGATGAGGCGTTTGTTCTTTACCTCAGCTGACTGCCAACTCTGTTTCCAAGAGTCTGGAACAGAGAAGTTCAGTGCAGGCGTAGGGGACCAGATTGGGTGACGAGACATCAAGCGTTGGACAGGGTGGGCGAAGATATCCGCGTATATTGGCAGGTCCGGTCGAGCGTAGACGTGGGAAATGAACTTAGATGATGCTGCATCCCTACGAATATCTGGTGGGGCGATGTTGCTAAGAACTGGCAGCCATGGAACCGGGGTGGAACAGATGGTTCCAGAAATTATCCTCATGGAGGAATATAATTTGGAATCGACCAAGTGGACATGGGGCCTACGGAACCATACTGGGGCACAGTATTCTGCAGTGGAATAGCATAATGCCAGAGATGATGATCGTAGTGTGGAAGCACTCGCACCCCATGAGGAGCTGGCCAGTCTTGCAATGATGTTATTCCTCGCGCCCACCTTTGCTGCAGTTTTTATGAGATGTTTGTGAAATGACAGAGTGCGATCGAGAGTAACGCCAAGATAGACTGGCTGGGCTTCATGCCGGATTCTCGTATCGCCAAGCTGCACATTAAGCTCACGCGAGGCCGAGGCATGGTGTAGATGGAAAATAGATGATACCGTTTTTGCAGTGCTAGGGATTAGTCGCCATTTTTTACAGTAATCAGATATCAGAGACATGTCTTTCGTGAGTGTTTCCTCGAGGATGTCGAACTTGGATGCCTGAGTTGCACAGCAGATGTCATCGGTGTAGATGAACTTCCTTGAAGAAGTTTCTGGGAGGTCATTGATGTAAATATTAAATAGCGTAGGAGCCAGAACAGAGCCCTGGGGGAGGCCACTTGAGACAAGTTTCCATCTGCTAGACTTGTCACCCAGATGAACCCGGAATCTTCTGTTTTGGAGAAGAAACGATATAGTGTTGGCCACCCATGGAGGCAGGCATCTTGAGATCTTGACTAGGAGACCACGGTGCCAGACCGTGTCATAGGCTGCTGTGAGATCAACAAAGACAGCACCATACGGCCTCTTCGACCTTCTACGACTCCATTACTATTGGAACTATTCAGCTCGTCAACGTATATAAGCCTCCCAGTGCCTCATGGGATAATGAGGTCCTGCCTAGCCCGAATCACCCAGCCGTTTACGTTGGAGACTTTAATAGTCATCACCAAGACTGGGGATATTCCTCCACTCGTGCTGACGGCTCTATCTTAGCCGACTGGGCTTCAGCAAATGACCTCTCCCTATTATATGATCCCAAACAGCCAGGCTCTTTTCACAGTGCTAGATGGAATAAAGACTCATCACCCGACCTGTGCTGGATTAGCACAGTCAACGGCCAAGCCTTTCCCACTACGAGACAATTTCTCAAGATCTTCCCGCACAGTCATCACCGCCCAGCTATCATCCACATTGGTCTCCAGCTCCCACTGATTCTGTGCTTGGAGAAACTAAGATGGAACTTTCGGAAAGCAAACTGGCGTCTGTTCAGTGATCTTACCAACAAATCTATTCCTGCAATTCCAACTAACTCTATCCCCTCTGAAGATTCCTACAGGTGCTTCCGCTAAGCCATCTTCAAAGCAGCTTCCCAAAGCCATTCCTCGTGGGAGACGTGCTAACTATATGCCTTGTCTTGATACTGAATGCGAGCAACTACTAAAGCAGTATGATGAGTCGGGCGACCCAGATGTGGCTGACCATCTCATTGCCTCCCTGGATGCAGCACGCCAAGCCCGCTGGCAACAACTCACGGAAAGTCTGAATTTCACCCACTCAAGTAGGAAGGCCTGGAAGCTTCTTCACAGACTGGGTGCCGGTAGCCAACCCCTTCCCGTCTCCCATCCTCCGGTATCTCCAAACTCAGTGGCCAGTCACCTAACTCAAGTTGGACGTGCTAAGATCAACCCAGTCTGGAAAAGAGAAATTTCCCATGAGTGGTCATCCCACTTCCGGTTATCTTGTCCATCTCCAAAACTCTCTCCCTTTACTGAACTGGAAGACGCTTTGAAGAGGGTTAAACCGGGAACGGCTGCTGGCTATGATAACATCACCCCAGAACTCATTCTTAACCTGGGTCCCGTGGCAAAGAAGTGGCTCGCTTCATTCCTGTCCCACATCTTGGAATCTGAGTCTATGCCCAAAGTTTGGCGTCATGCTAAGATAATAGCGGTTTTGAAACCAAAGAAAGATCCAACACTGGCCTCCAGCTATAGACCAATTTCTCTCCTCTCCGTGTGTTACAAACTCCTTGAGAGGCTGCTTCTGTCACGTATTTCTCATCTTACAGAGAAATTCCTATCACCCGCCCAAGCTGGTTTCCGCCCAGGAAGATCTACCTGCGAACAAGCCCTGGCCCTCTCAACTTACATTGAAAATGGATTCCAGAAAGATAGCCTTTATAACAAATAAAGCACGTTCACTAGCAAAAACTAACTTAAGGGTGAATGCAAATTCTTCACAAAGTTAAAGAAAACTGAGAAGAGTGAAATTGAATATGGAGTTTACATAATATAATTGGATTATTAATAACTGTGATTGTAACATTTTAATTATGTGATATAAAATTCTTTAGGTGATTGTTAGTGAAACAGTGTAATGCTAAAGTGTCTGAAATTTCAGGTGAGTTGATAAAAACAAGAACGAGGGGCTGGGTGGTGCTGCACCTGGCTAAGTGCACATGTTACAATGCACAAGGATCTGGGTTTGAGCCCCCATCTGCAGGGGGAAAGCTTTGTAAGTGGTGAAGCAGTGTGTCTAAATAAAATAATTTTTTTAAAAGAAAACAAGGGGCATGTGTGTATATAATAAACTAGAATTGGGAGGAAAGCTTCACAAGCAGTGAAGTGGTGCTGCACATGTCTGTCTCTGTTTCTCTCTCTTTGCCTCTAGGGTTATCATTGGGGCACAGTGCCAGTACTATGAATCCACTGCTCTTGGTGGTCATCCCCCCCTTTTATTGGATAGGATAGGTAGAAATTGAGAAAGGAGGGGAAAATAGAGAGGGAGAGAGAGAAAGAGAGAGAGAGAGAGAGACCTGCACTTTTGCTTCACTGCTTGTGAAGCTTTCCCCCTGCAGTTGGGGAGCAGAGGCTCAAACCCAGATCCTTATTACTTGGGTCCTTGCGCCACCACCCAGCCCCCTCTCTGTTCCTCTCTATCTTCCCCCTTCTGTGTCTCTTTCCAATAAATAAATAAATAAATTTGTAAAAAAAAAAAATAATATGGCAAAATTTAAATAATTTTAAAACTTGAATGGAAGAATTATATTTGTACAGTTTTTAATTTTTCTTTTTATAACCTCTTGTGGCAATAAATGTTTTATCTCTTGACTCCCCCTTCCTTTTTCCCCTGCTACCACTAATCTTTTTCTTCTTTTTTTAATATTTATTTTATTTATTTATTCCCTTGTTTTATTGTTGTAGTTATTATTGTTGTTGTCGTTGTTGGATAGGACAGAGAGAAATGGAGAGAGGAGGGGAAGACAGAGAGGAGGAGAGAAAGATAGACACCTGCAGACCTGCTTCACCACCTGCAGGTGGGGAGCCGGGGTTCGAACTGGGATCCTTATGCCGGTCCTTGTGCTTTGTGCCACCTGCGCTTAACCCGCTGCGCTACAGCCCGACTCCCGACTAATCTTTTTAATGTGTCTATGGTTTTGTCTTTTCCCACAATGTCTTGTATCTACAAGTATAGTATAGCCTTTTCATGCTGGCTTCTTTCACTTAAGTAATATACATTCAAATTCCTGATCTATCTTCTGTGGCTTGCCAACTAATTTCTTTTTTAAACTCCGTACACACACTTTAAAAGCCTAGTAACAAAGTGCAACAAATATACCTTGTTTTGTATATCAAATTATTTTTTAAAGGAGAAAAGGCACTATTTACTTGGCATTTTGTATTATGAAATTATTGTTTCTAGGTGAGTAATAAGTTTTGTTTTAAAAGTTCTTTTATATTGATATATTAGAAGAGAAAATAAAATAGAAATATTGGCACACTCAAGAGAAATTATTTGACTACCACTGGAAGTTTTCATAGAATTTGCATGGGCCAAGTTTCAGGGAAATATAGAGTACAGGAATGATATAATTAAGGAGAATATTTAAGTATCCATGAGATTGTTCCCATTTTAATCCTGTATTTTGTTAGTGTCTCTTTACTTTTCCACTGGGTGTGAGAGTGAGGGCTGTAAAGTAACCACCAAGATGTGTGCAAGCTTGAGCTCTGAAGAAAACTTGGAACTGTTTCGCCAGACTCTACTTATCACCACAACCAGAGCTAAAGTTACTCTACTTCAACTTCTGAAGCTAATTTATTCCAACTTTAAAAAGAGTCACTGTGAGGAAACGAGTGAAAATTTGTCAGGCTGAAAACGTCAAACAGCAAAAGATTTAGGCACACTAAAAGGCACTGTTTTAAAATGTTCCATCTAGGGGCTAAGGAGACAGCATAATGGTTACACAAAAAGCCTTTCATGCCTGAGGCTCTGAGGTCCAGGTTCAAACCTCAACCCCACTCTAAATCAGAGCTGAGCAGCTGAGCACTTTTCTTTCTTTCACTCTCTCTCTTTCTTTCTCTTTTTCTTTCTTTCTTTTTCTCTTCCTTTCTTTATATTTATTTCTCTCTTCCTTTCTCCTTCCCTTCCTCACTTTTTTCTTTATCTCTCTCTAGGTATCTCTCATGAAAATAGATTTTTAAAAGTTTCATTTAGAATTTCTATGCAGAAGAAAAGACTGAGGTTTTTCTCAGTTTTGGAGAAAGGACGCAGGGTGGCGCTGCAGACTTACAAGTAGAAGTGGAAAAAAGCAGCCCGCCCATGCTCCTTTAACCGGATGCTCTTCTAAAGAAACTAGCAGTAAGGGGGGGTTTACCAAAGAGGTTACTCCGGGAAATTGGAACCCTACGCGTCTCAATTTAGTCCATTATCTGAGAGAGAGTGGGAGCAAGAGTTGCTTCCAACGCGAGCAGGAGCTGGGTCAGATTTGCTGAAAGACATAAGACGATGGAAGCTGGACAGGGAAAAGCACGATTTCTGAAACAAAGGCAAGTCTTAATATTCTTTGTTTTGCTGGGCATTGCTTGGGCTGGTCCGCAGCCTACGCGATATTCAGTGGCTGAGGAGATGGAGAGTGGCTCCTTTGTGGCAAATTTGTTAAATGACCTGGGGTTGGATGCAGACGAACTAGCTGCACGGGGGGCAAGGGTCGTTTCCAAAGGGAAAAAAATACGTTTGCAGTTAGATGCGCGCTCTGGGGATTTGTTGCTAAATGAGAAACTGGACCGAGAGGAGCTGTGCAGCTCTACTGAGCCCTGTGTACTACCTTTCCAGGTGTTACTGGAAAACCCTCTGCAGTTTTTTCAGGCTGAGCTACGGATTAGGGATATAAATGATCATCCCCCAGTTTTCCTAGACAAAGAAATCATTTTGAAAATTTCTGAGAGCATTACTCCTGGAACTACTTTCTTAATCGAACATGCCCAAGACCTAGACGTAGGAAGCAATGCTCTCAAAGGTTACAGAATAAGCCCCAATTCCTATTTCCATCTGGAGTTACAAGAAAATCCCGATGGCATAATATTACCACAGCTTGTGCTGGACAAAGCTCTAGATCGTGAGGAGCAGCCTGAGATCAGATTAACCCTCACTGCACTGGATGGTGGGTCTCCAACCAGGTCTGGTACCGCCCTGGTGCGAATAGAAATCTTGGATATCAATGATAATGCTCCTGAGTTTGCAAAGCAGTTTTATGAAGTGCAGGTCCCAGAAAACAGTCCCATTGGGTCTCAAGTAGCCATTGTTTCTGCAAGAGATTCGGACATTGGGATCTATGGAGAAATATTTTATGCATTTTCCCAAGCTTCTGAAAACATTCGCAAAACATTTATAATAGATGCAAAATCAGGTGAACTTCTTTTAACACAGAAACTGGATTTCGAAACAATTCAGACTTACACAGTAAATATTCAGGCTACAGATGGTGGAGGTCTTGCTGCAAATTGTGTAGTGTTTGTTCAAGTTATTGATTTGAATGACAACTCGCCGGAACTGACTATGTCAACACTCAACAATGAGATTCCAGAAAACTTGGAGGAGACCATAATTGCCGTTTTCAGTGTCTCAGATCCTGACTCAGGAGACAATGGAAAGGTTGTTTGTTCTATCCCAGATGACTTTCCTTTCTTCCTTAAACCCTCAGTAGAGAATTTTTACACTCTAGTCACAAATGGACCCCTGGACCGAGAAGAGAGAGCCGAGTACACCATCGTGATCACGGTGAGCGACCTGGGCAGCCCGCGGCTGCAGAGCCAGCACCAGGTGACTGTGCGCGTGTCCGACGTGAACGACAACGCCCCCGCCTTCAGCCAGCGCGCCTACACCCTGCGCGTGCGCGAGAACAACAGCCCCGGGCTGGCGCTGGGCAGCGTGCGCGCCTGGGACGCGGACGAGGGCGCCAACGCGCAGCTCAGCTACTCGCTGCTGCCATCGCCCTCGGCCCCGGCCTCGCCCTCGGCCTCGGCCTCGACCGGCCGCCCGCAGCAGCCGGCCCCGGGCGCGCTGGTGTCCATCGACGCCGACAGCGGGCAGCTGTTCGCGCTGCGCGCCCTGGACTTCGAGGCGCTGCAGGCCTTCGAGTTCCTGGTGGGCGCCACGGACCGCGGGTCGCCGGCGCTGAGCAGCCAGGCGCGGGTGCGCGTGCTGGTGCTGGACGCCAACGACAACGCGCCCTTCGTGCTGCACCCGCTGCAGAACGGCTCCGCGCCCTGCACCGAGCTGCTGCCGCGCGCGGCCGGCGCGGGCTACCTGGTGAGCAAGGTGGTGGCGGTGGACGGCGACGCGGGCCAGAACGCCTGGCTGTCGTTCCAGCTGCTCAAGGCCACGGAGCCCGGGCTGTTCGGCGTGTGGGCGCACAGCGGCGAGGTGCGCACGGCGCGGGCGCTGAGCGAGCGCGACGCGCCGCGACACCGGCTGGTGGTGCTGGTGCGGGACAATGGCGACCCGCCGCTGTCGGCCAGCGTCACGCTGCACGTGCTGCTGGTCGATGGCTTCTCGCAGCCCTACCTGCCGCTGCCCGCCGCGCCCGACGCCGCCGCCGCCGCCGCGGGTGCCGCCGCCGCCGGAGCGCGGCCCGAGCGCCTGACCGTCTACCTGGTGGTGGCCTTGGCCGCCGTGTCGTCGCTCTTCCTGTGCTCGCTGCTGGCCTTCGTGGCCGCGCGCCTGTGCCGGCGGGCCGGGCAGGCTGAGGCGGTGGCGGCGGGGGCGCTGGCGGGGCCCGAGGGACACTTTCCGGGACACCTGCTGGACGCGGGCGGCGCGGGGACCCTGTCGCACAGCTACCAGTATGAGGTGTGTCTCGCGGGGGGCACCGGGACTAATGAGTTTAAGTTTCTGAAGCCCATTCTCCCCAATTTCCTGGACCAGGGTGAGGAGAGGGTTGATGAGGCAAAGCCCAGTTGTAGGAATAGCTATGAATTCAGTTGATTAGTAGGAGGATCTACTGAGCCTAGTCTCAGTTACTCTGTGGAAAAATTTTTTTATTGCTGTGTTCATCGGGAATACTCCTTTTATCAGACATACATCAATTCAATGTATGTTACAATGTTTCTGAATATGTTGCTTTGTTTTATGAATGCTAATTTTCTTTGTACGTTAAAATATCCTAATTTTTTAGATAGAGACAGAAAGAGAAACAACGGCATCAAATCTTCCTTTAATGATGAGCCCCCCCCCAGATTGATATCTGTGTTTTATACATGGCAAAGCTGTGCCCTCACTATTCAAGTGAGTTATTTCACCTGCCCCTTTCTTTATATTTTTATAGTTTATTAGTATTAGTGTAACTTATGTAAATTTAAAGTGTAAAAGTAAATTTTAGTTTTCAAAACTAACTTTTAAAGTTAAAACAGCCTTTTCAAACTCTTCATTTGGAACTGCACCGTCAGGAGTTTCTGTGTACTTTTACAATTATGTATTTCTGTGCTATTGCATGTGGTTATCATTACATTTAAAATAATTCTCAAACAAAACTTCTGTATGTATTCTATAAGTTGACAGCAAGAAGCAACTTTTCATTTCATTTATTTTACCAGAATACTGCACAGCTCTGATTTATGTTGGTGTGGGGGATTCTTCTTGGGACCTTGGAGCCTCAGGCATAAGAGTGCTCGCCCTGCCCCCCCAGGGTTATTGTTTTTTGCTGCCTAGATTGTTTGTGGCTATATATTCTCTTAGGCTAGATAACATTAATTCTGCAAACACACATTAGTTAAAATCACTAGTGGAGGTCTTGAAGTATTTCCCTTAGTAGCCTGGGGAAAGCAGCATGTCTTTCCAGGAGTGAGTCTTTCAAGTCCCTGCAACATATGAGAGCATCACACCACCACTATGCTGTTTTTCCCTTTTCTCTTTGTCTCTGTCTGAAATGAGAAAGAATACGTGCAGTTGAGTGCTGGAATCAGGCATCCATGGAGACTCTCCATAGGCAAAAATTATTAACAGATATATATGTGAGTAACAAATTACCTCTCAAACTGCACTAAACATGTATTTCCTTTAAGAATCCATTCGTAGAAATTGACTAGCATTTTTTAAGAATCCTGATTGTTGTATTCCACTAATCAATCACATTGAAAGCACTCAATGAATAACCTAATAACAGGAAGCATAGTTAACTAAAAGCACATATTCTATCATTTTCAAAAATGTACTAATACTTCATGTTTTCTTTTGTTTGCCACCTGGGTTATCCCTGGGGTTTGGTGCCTAAATGGTTCCATTATTTCTGGTGGCTATTTTTGTGTCCCTCCCTCTGGGTGTGTGTCTCTTTGTGTCTGTCTGGCCCTCCCCTCCATCTCTCCATATCTCCCCCCCCTCTCCATATATATATATATCCACCTACCATGCTTATCAATGGGGTATGATGCCTGTGTGTTCACTGCTTCCAGCAGTCTCTTTCTTTCTTTCTTCCTTTCTTTCTTTCTTTCTCTTCCTTTCTTCCTTTCTACTAGATAGGATAGATATTGAGATGGATGGGAGAGATAGGGAGAGGGGAGTGGACTTAGGTCCACCCACATGGTAACGTGTATGCTCAACTGAGTACATCACCACACCTACAACTTTTCCTTTCTCTTTTGATAGAGGATGAGGGACAGAGAGGGAAAGAATCAGAGACACCTGTGCAGGACTGCTCTGCCATGTGTGAAGCTTCTCTTTAGCATGTGGAAATCCAGAGTTTGAACACACACTCTTTCACATGGTATGTGCTCCTAGGGGTGAACTACCACCTGGTTCATTTCTTTCTTTTCCATCATCTACTTCAGTGCTCCATGCTAATATTTCTTTAGGTAGAGAAAAAAAAGGAGAGAGACAGAGAAACAGGAGAGATGGAAAGACCACACCACCAAAATTTTCTTCAGTGTGGTGGAGTAGAGTCCGGGGCTGAACTTGGGTGGTGCACAAAGCAAAGCAAGTGAAATGACTTCCTAGGCGAGCTATCTTACCCATAAATCCTTCTATTTAAATAAATGGGAGGGGGCAGTGGCATACCTGGTTGAGTGCATGTTACAATGCTCTAGAACCCAGGTTCAATCCTCAGGTCCCTACCTGCAGGTGGGGGGACCTTCACAAGCAGTGAAGCACTGCTGCAGGCTTGCTCCCTCCCCATCTTCTTTTGATTTTTTCAGCCCCTATCAATTTAAATAAAATATTGAGACATTAGTTTATTTCAGTCCTTCCTGTAATTAAAAAGATTTGAGGATGTGTCATTGTTCTTGATCAGATTTCAAAAGTTCAAATGCAGTTTGGCATTGTCTTGTCTAAAATTCATGGAACAGGCCTGGGAAGAAAGCATAATGGTTATGCAAAAGACTTTAATGCCTGGCATTCTGAACTCTCAAGTTCAGTCTCTAGCACCACCATAATCCAGAACAAATCAGTGCTCTAGTTTTTCTCTCCCTCTCCCTCTCCCTCTCCCTCTCCCTCCCTCCCTCTCTCCTCTGTCTCCCCCCTCTCCCTCTGTATCTTTGCCATTAAAAAAATGAAGAAATAAAATATTTTATTAAAATCCATAGGGTGGTAATACACCCAGATAAATGCACACATTACCATGTGCAAGGATCTAGGTTGGAGCTCCCCCTACCCAACTGCAGGGGAAGCTTCAGGAGAGGTGTAACAGCCCTGAAGGTATCTCTGTCTATCTACCTATCTCCCCCTCACCTATCAACTTCTCTGTCCTAATAAAAAAAAAAAAGAAAAGTGTTATGGAACATTTAGAATTCAATGATACAGGCCTGTAGGAAAAATATTTATATTGTGCATTGCATACTTCTGTTTTCCCCATCTCAGTTTTCTAGACTTTGCAGTGGTAGAGTATGTTTATGTTACTTATTTTTCTCAATAGGTCCCCATTTATTGCATGGTTACTACAATGACTGGAAGATCCTTGTAGGTTATTAACAAAAAGTTTGAATGAAAGAATTCCATTTATTTCATCTGTGATATATTAACATCTAAATACACTAAAACAAGCACAGGACAAATACTGCTGGAATTAAATACTCTCTTATGTGTGATAAAATTGTTCTTTAATTTCATAAATTTAATTTCCATAATTCTCTTAAAAATTTTTATTATCTTTATTTATTGTATAGAGACAGAGACAAATTGAGAGGGGAGGAGGGGGTATAGAGGGACAGAGACAGAGACTCCTGCAGCCCTGCTTCACCACTTGTGAAGCTTTCCCCTTGCAGATGGATTCAAACCTGGATCCCTGCACATTGTAGTCCATGCACTCAACTATAACTCTCTAAACGATCAAACGTTCCTATTTTATGTAATTTAATTTCTTTTTTCTTTTTTCTTTTATTGGAGGATTTATGTTTTACATTTGATAGTGTATGCAATAGTTTGTATATGCATAACATTTCTCAGTTTTCCACATAACAGTACAACCCCTGCTAGGTCCTCTGTCATCCTTTTCCAGGACCTGTACTCTCCCTTCCACCCACCCCAGAGTGTTTTACTTTGGTGCAATATACTGACTCCATGTAATTTAATTTCTAATCCGCACATTAAAATAAACTTTAATCCTTAATGATTTCACTCTACTTGTAAACTTTCTGTGTTTATTTTTATGAAATATACTACCGCATTTATAATGTACTCAAAGGTTTGATTTTGAGATTAGCAGTAATGTAGAGTACTGTGTTGGTATCGAAAGTCTCTTATTAGCGAACTTATTACCTGAAGGATCTTGGATAAGACACATATTTTCTACCCTGCCAATAACAGCTATTCCAGTAGCTTGACTTTATGATTAAATAGCAAAATGATATATGTGTAGTTGTTATTTTATTTCCACTAATGGTAAAAAGAAATAAGTGAGACCCCTATTACTGGTAACTGTGAAGAAGCTACATTCAAAACAGGAAGTCTGGATGTGAGGGCAAGCTGGCTGCAACATTAGTCACCCCATTGATCACCATGGTTGATTCCCACTGATCTGGCTGCTAGGCAGGTGTGCCCTCCTCCCTTCCTCACTGCTACCAACTGGTCTTCAGTCAAGGGTATATGAGAAGCTGTGCTCCCCTGCTAGAACCTCCAAACAAGCTCTCAAGGTCCAAAAACATCATGTTTGTATTGTTTCATTTCTCTACTTAAAACTTTTCAATAACTTATTTTACCCTTAGAACAATATCCAGCCCAAGCTGGGTGGTGGTATACATCTGGGTTTAAGTCCCTGCTTCCCACCTGTGGGGGGGCAGAGGCTTTTTATTAGTGATCTATCTCTCCCTCTTTATCTCCCCCCTTCAATTTTCTGTCTGTCCTTTACAATAAAGTAGAAAGGGGAGAAAAGGAAGAAGAGAAATAAAAGCGAAAACATGGCCACCAGGAGCGGTGCATAGTGCAGGCACTGAACCCAAGAGATAACCATGGTGGAAAAAAAAAAAGAAAAGAATAAAGTCCAACTGTTATTTGGTCCCAATTTAGTTGTTCAACCTTCTCTGTTTCATTACTCTAGAGACACTAACATTTGGGTATTTGCTCTTTCCTTCTTGACTTCTAGCTTTTATGGCTCCAGAGCTTTTACATATCAGTTTCTTACAGATGGAATGGTATAATTTTACTGCCTTAACCTGTCAAAATTATCATTGTTCATGTTCTACAGTAAATAGCTATGGAGTACCTTTCTTATTGCTCACCACCATTAAGTTAAGTAACCCTATTACATATTTTACTTTATTCATTTTTGGATAGAGATAGAAATTGAGAGGGAAGGGGGAGAGAGAACAGAAGGAGGAGGGGAGTTGGGAGGGAGAGAGAGAGGCACATCAGCAGTACTGGTTCACCATGAAGCTTCTTCCCCCTCCCCCCCAGGTGGGGGATTGAACCTACACCTTTGAGCACTATAATGTGTTCCTTCAATTAGGTACAGCACCACCCACGCTTCCTACAGCATTTTAAATGCATTCACTCAATACATTTATTACTTGGCTCTTTCTATACTAATTTGGTCATTTGTTTATAGTCTGTTCACTTAATTATGAGGAAAACTAAAAGACAACATGCAGTTGATGCTGTTAACAGTTTTTTTTTTTAGTTCTTTTTAAAAAATATTTTATTTATTCCCTTTTGTTGCCCTTGTTATTAACACTTTGCTAAAAACAAATATTCCTACGGTGAAACATAGTTATGCAGGCATACTAAAGTTGAAATAAAAATTGTAAAGTTACAGTGAACAGGGAGAACATTATGTGTTCCTTCAGTGAGTGTGAACACATGGAAATAATTCATTTGTAATACTCTGTCTACTATAATCTTTATATAAAATGCCTTGTATGGGTCTTTAGATGGTATTTTTATGACTGTAAGTGCAAATTGTGCACATTAAACCACAGGAATTAGAAAAACAAATTAATTTGTGACATATGTAGAAGAAACCCTTTAAAATTGTGTAGTAATTACAAATGGGGGTGAATGGGAGGGAATATCCCTAATACGTTTGTAAAATCTTATGAGGACAACTCTTTGGGATAAAAAGTTATTTATTTTGGATAGGACAATTTAATTTTCCTAGGGTGTGCTTATGTAATTTATATAATCCAGTAGCGTCTACTGGGTTTAGTCAGGGCAGTAACAGTCAAAATAATAAAGGAACATAAATTCACCTCTAAGATTTTGAAACTGCAAATGAACACATGGTGGCGCTATTGACTAAGAAGGAAAATTAAGCTACAGTCTGCTTATTCTAATTTACAGATTCAAAACGGTTAACTAGGGGTTGTAAGCTTGGGCAAGACTTTTAAGCAAGCAAAACTGAACCTCTAGAAAAGAATAGTCTTTCTATGGTCTTCAAAGGTTTGGAGACACATTGCTTTGCATTTCCCAGAGCTGTGGAGCCTGTTCTTGGCAATATTTTTTGAGAGATCATGACAGAAAGTGAAATGGAGACTGGAGGAGAGCGCTTTCTTAGACAAAGGCAAGTCCTGTTTCTCTTTGTTTTTCTGGGTGGGTTACTGACTGGGTCAGAGTCCAGACGCTACTCTGTGACAGAGGGAAAGGAAAAGGGCTTCTTAATAGCTAATCTAGCAGAGGATCTAGGGGTGAGTGTAGAGGAACTGGTCAAAAGGGGTATCCAAGTGGTGTCTAAAGGGAACAGACAACATTTTCATGTCGACCATCAGACTGGCAGTTTGCTTCTATATGAGAAATTGGACCGGGAGGAGCTATGCGGGCCCAAAGAGCCATGCATACTAAATTTTCAGATTTTACTGCAAAACCCTTTGCAGTTTATTACAAGTGAGCTCCAGGTCATAGACGAAAATGACCATTCTCCAGTATTCTTTGAAAACGAAATGCAACTGAAAATCTTAGAAAATACTCCACCAGGAACAATTATTCCTTTGGGAAATGCTGAGGACTTGGATGTGGGAAGAAACAGTCTCCAAAACTACACAATCACTGCTAATACCCATTTTCACGTTCTCACACGTAATAGTAGAGGTGGTAGGAAGTATCCAGAACTGGTACTGGACAAAGCCTTGGACCGCGAGGAGCAGCCCGAGCTCACTTTAGTGCTGACAGCACTAGATGGTGGCTCTCCACCCCGCTCTGGGACCACTCAGATCCACATCCTGGTCTTAGACATAAACGACAATGCCCCAAAATTCACACAGTCGCTCTATGAAATCCAAGTGCTAGAGAACAGCCCTATTAACTCTGTTATTGTGACAGTTTCAGCTTCTGATTTAGATACAGGCAATTTGGGGACAGTATCATACACATTTATTCATGCTTCTGAAGAAATCCGCAACACCTTTGTACTAAATCCAGTTACCGGTGATATCAAAATAGCTAAACATTTGGATTTTGAGGCAATTAATGCTTATGAAGTGGATATAGAAGCCAAAGATGGTGGGGGGCTTTCAGGAAAATCAACAGTGATAATTCAGGTGATTGATATGAATGATAACCCACCAGAACTGACCATGTCCTCGATTATTAGTCCTATTCCTGAGAACTCGCCAGAGACTGTAGTGGCTGTTTTCAGTGTTTCTGATGCTGACTCAGGAGACAATGGAAGAATAGTGTGCTCCATCGAAAACGGTTTTCCTTTCGTCCTGAAATCATCAGGGGATAATTTCTACACCCTAATGACAGAAGGACCGTTGGACAGAGAGAAGCAGGCTGAGTACACCATCGTGATCACGGTGAGCGACCTGGGCAGCCCGCGGCTGCAGAGCCAGCACCAGGTGACTGTGCGCGTGTCCGACGTGAACGACAACGCCCCCGCCTTCAGCCAGCGCGCCTACACCCTGCGCGTGCGCGAGAACAACAGCCCCGGGCTGGCGCTGGGCAGCGTGCGCGCCTGGGACGCGGACGAGGGCGCCAACGCGCAGCTCAGCTAATCGCTGCTGCCATCGCCCTCGGCCCCGGCCTCGCCCTCGCCCTCGCCCTCGGCCTCGGCCTCGACCGGCCGCCCGCAGCAGCCGGCCCCGGGCGCGCTGGTGTCCATCGACGCCGACAGCGGGCAGCTGTTCGCGCTGCGCGCCCTGGACTTCGAGGCGCTGCAGGCCTTCGAGTTCCTGGTGGGCGCCACGGACCGCGGGTCGCCGGCGCTGAGCAGCCAGGCGCGGGTGCGCGTGCTGGTGCTGGACGCCAACGACAACGCGCCCTTCGTGCTGCACCCGCTGCAGAACGGCTCCGCGCCCTGCACCGAGCTGCTGCCGCGCGCGGCCGGCGCGGGCTACCTGGTGAGCAAGGTGGTGGCGGTGGACGGCGACGCGGGCCAGAACGCCTGGCTGTCGTTCCAGCTGCTCAAGGCCACGGAGCCCGGGCTGTTCGGCGTGTGGGCGCACAGCGGCGAGGTGCGCACGGCGCGGGCGCTGAGCGAGCGCGACGCGCCGCGACACCGGCTGGTGGTGCTGGTGCGGGACAATGGCGACCCGCCGCTGTCGGCCAGCGTCACGCTGCACGTGCTGCTGGTCGATGGCTTCTCGCAGCCCTACCTGCCGCTGCCCGCCGCGCCCGACGCCGCCGCCGCCGCCGCGGGTGCCGCCGCCGCCGGAGCGCGGCCCAAGCGCCTGACCGTCTACCTGGTGGTGGCCTTGGCCGCCGTGTCGTCGCTCTTCCTGTGCTCGCTGCTGGCCTTCGTGGCCGCGCGCCTGTGCCGGCGGGCCGGGCAGGCTGAGGCGGTGGCGGCGGGGGCGCTGGCGGGGCCCGAGGGACACTTTCCGGGACACCTGCTGGACGCGGGCGGCGCGGGGACCCTGTCGCACAGCTACCAGTATGAGGTGTGTCTCGCGGGGGGCACCGGGACTAATGAGTTTAAGTTTCTGAAGCCCATTCTCCCCAATTTCCTGGACCAGGGTGAGGAGAGGGTTGATGAGGCAAAGTCCAGTTGTAGGAATAGCTATGAATTCAGTTGATTAGTAGGAGGATCTACTGAGCCTAGTCTCAGTTACTCTGTGGAATTTTTTTTTTTACTGCTATGCTCATCGGGAATACTCCTTTTATCAGACATACATCATTTTCCAATTCAATGTATGTTACGGTGTTTCTGAATATGTTGCTTTGTTTTATGAATGCTAATTTTCTTTGTACATTAAAATATCCTGTTTTTAGAGACAGAAAGTAAGAGAAACAACGGCATCAAATCTTCCTTCAATGATGACCCCCCCCAGATTGATATCTGTGTTTTATACATGGCAAAGCTGTGCCCTCACTATTCAAGTGAGTTATTTCACCTGCCCCTTTCTTTAGACCAGGATGAGGAGAGGGTTGATGAGGCAAAGCCCAGTTGTAGGAATAGGTATGAATTCAGTTAAGGTTATATAGGTACCTTTTGGGGATAAATTTACATCTTTTACTGGTGATTAAAAGTGAATATATTTAAAGAACTCATTTTAATTTTTTTAATTGGGCAAACACAGTTTGAGGGAGGAAGATAGAGGAGAGAGAAAGAGGGGCACCTGCAGCACTTGCTTCACTGCTTGCAAAGCTTCGCCCCCTCCACTCCTGTAGGTTTGTGCTTGGGGGCTTGAACCTGGTTCCTTTCATATTTTAACATATGTGCCACTGCTCAGCTCGTTTCAATTCTATATCCAAAGCAAGTTGGAGAGATTCCTAAACCATCAGCTTTGTAATTTACAGTATTCAATATAGTCATTAAGTTTATATCACTTCTAATGTCAGTTTGTAGTTAATGAAGTTGTTGGTTATATAAGAATGTGTTTCCTGGGGACTCGGCAGTAGCACAGTGCATTAAGCACACTTGGTGAAGATCAAGGACAGGCATAAGGTTCCCAGTTCGAGCCCCAGCGCCCCACCTGCAGGGGTGTCACTTCACAAGTGAATAAGCAGGTCTGAAGGTGTCTTATCTTTCTCTCCCCTCTCTGTCTTCCCCTCCTCTCTGGATTTCTCTCTGTCCTTTCTAGCAACAACAGCAATGACAACAATAACAACAACAACAAGGGCAACAAAATGGGCAACAAAAATGGGAAAAATGACCTCCATGAACAATGAATTGGTAGTTCAGGAACAAAGCCCCAGTAATAACCCCGGAGGCAAAAAAAATGTGTTTACTTTAATATGTATCATTTGTTTAGAGACAAGGCGTTCAGAGTAATGCATTTAACTCCTTATCTGCTTTTATACTTGCAATTATTATGTAAATCCTATATTGCTTATATTGATAAAACTGTGATTAGGAGGACAAATTACTTTGGCATTTACTTAAAGGGTATTTATTCTGACTGAAGAATAAAATTCAACTCGAGCCATTTTTGAACAACTAATGGTGATTTTTTCTCTCTCTCTTAACAATCTCATCTTTTTGTTGCAGGTTCCATTGAATACATGCACCATAACTTATTTTTTATATTTTTCCATTTTTTATTTGTAATAGTGGATTACAAGATTATAAGATTACAGTGTGGTGATTTTCTGTTTGTCAGAAAAAGTTTAGTAAGTTTCTGGTAGATTCGTTATGGTTTGTGAATTCTGATGTGTAAATTTTATCAACCCAAGGATATATATATTTGCCTCCAGGGTTATTGCTGGGGCTCGGTGCCTGCACTAGGTACCTGCACTATGAATCCACTGCTCCTGGAGGCCATTTTTTTCCCTTTTGTTGCCCTTGTTGTGTATCCATGTTAATATTATTGTTGTCGTTGTTGTTGGATAGGACAGAGAGAAATTGAGAGAGGAGGGGAAGCCAGAGAGGGGGAGAGAGAGATAGACACCTGCAGACCTGCTTCACAGCCTGTGAAGAGACTCCCCTGCAGGTGGGGAGCCAGGCGCTTGAACCAGGGTCCTTATGCTGGTCCTTGTGCTTTGTGCCATGTGCGCTTAACCCGCTGCGCTACTGCCCGGCCCCCACAAGGATGTTTTTTTAACCTCAAAAATGTGTGATGTGTGTGTTATGCTAACAGTAGTGTCCTTTACAATCCTACACTTTGATACCTATTTGACACTTAGATGGCGACTTACAAGGTAATTTTTTTCTGTGTTCCCGCTTCCAAATTTCAACCTGAAATGACTCAGGGTTACATATATGATCCTTTTGAGATAAACACTACTCACCAACAAACATTATATCTCTTATATGGTAATTTTAAAAAGAATAGAGAGTTGGGGGCCCGGCGGTAGTGCAACGGGTTAAGCGCAAGGACCAGCGTAAAATAAGGATCTGGTTGGAGCCCTGGGCTCCCCAACTGCAGGGGAGTCACTTCACAGGAGGTGAAACAGGTCTGCAGGTGTCTCTCTCTCTCTCCCCCTCTCTGGCTTCCCCTCCTCTCTCAATTTCTCTCTGTCCTATCCAACAACGACAACAATAATAGTAGCAACAACACCAATAAACAATAAGGAAGGACAACGAAAGGGAAAAAATGGCCTCCAGGAGCAGTGGATTCATAGTGCAGGTACTGAGCCCCAGCAGTAACCCTGGAGGCAAAAAAAAAAAAAAAGCAATATCATAGTGACAGTATAAACTTGGCTATAAGTAAGAATAAAACCACAAAACTACTAAAACAAATCTTATGGCTATTTTGAATGAAACTAACTTTTTTTGAAAGCAACACTGGGGGCTTGTGTATGCTTGGCATGACCTCTGAGAGCTTTCCTGGGATTTTTATTGGGGGGGAGGGGGAGTGGAAGGATGAAGGAGACAAAGGAGAGACACTAAACTCTACATTCTGCACTGCTGCACTCTACATGGAGTTCTCCTAGTGCCACCCATGGCGTTTAGGATTCACACTTGTAAAGTCTCCCAGCCCTGACAAACTTAAAAAATATTTTTATTTGTGATTAATAGTAGGTTATAAGATTATAAGATTCCAATGTATTGTCCCACACCCACCACCAAAGTTCTCTGTCCCCACCCTCCCACCTCTCAAATAACCACTATAGTTTCCACAAGTCTTATAAACAATTTTCTTGCTTCTGTTCTTTTTCCCCCAAGTTCATGAGTATCATTTCTCTAGATTCTACATATGAATGAAACCATTTGGTAGTTCAGACAAACTTTTTTTAAAGTAACAATATATTCCTCAATTTAAGAAGTTGACTAGGGGCCACATGGTGGCGCATCTGGTTGCCTGCACATGTTACAATGCTCAAGGACCCAGGCTCCTGTCCTGATCCCCATCTGCAGGAAAAAGGCTTTGCAAGTGGTGAAGCAGTGTTGCAAGTGTCTCTCTGTTTCTCTCTGTATATGTCACCCCCTTCCCTCTCAATTTCTGGATGTTTCTATCCAATAAATGAATAAAGATAATAAAAAAGTTGATTAGAGAAAAATAAAATTTCTCGTCACAGGCATTTTTCTCATCCAGAAGGACAGAACTTTCCAGGAACAGAATATTCATAGAATCGCTTCTCAGCCTTTTGGCTAAGAGCAAGTGCAGAATATTCATAGAATGCTAAGGTTACATTTCAATGAGTATTTAAAAATTCTTATATATTTTATTAATTATCTGGTATTAAGTTTTAGTTTGCCTTCTCTAATAAACAGTGCCATTTGTTTTGTGGTTATTTCATTCAAATGTCCAGCTGATGTATCTAATTTATATCTCATACAAAGTTGTAAAAGGCAATTTCTTTAAAAATACTTTGTAGTAGAATTCACAAACAACTGAGATTAGCCAATCATTAAAGCCAGCTTAATGTTTTGAAATAATACTATTTGAACTGTGAGTTAAGGAACTGAAAATAGCAGCTGAAATCTAATAACTTCTCATCAACTTACTTTAATCAACAATTAATGGATAATATCCCTTATGTTCCCCTTCACATAATAATACAATCATAAAATCATTATAGTTATGTAAAAGACTTTCATGTCAGGTGGGGGTAGATAACATAATGTTTATGCAAAGAGACTCAGGCCTGAAGCTCTAAAGTCCCAGGTTCAGTCTCCAGCACCATCATAAGCCAGAGCTGAGCAGTGCTCTGGTAAAAAAAAAAAAAAAAAAAAAACAACTTTGTCTGAGATTTAGAGGTCTCAGATACAGTCCCTTACACCACCATAAATCATGTATGATCAGTACTATGGTTTAAATAATATTAAAGGTCTAAAAATACTCTCTCCCTTTATAAGAACACTTGTAATTATTAAAAACTGAAGAATATGTATTTTCAGCATTTGAACTTTGCAAGGATTACTAGTATCCTGATTTCTACAAAATTATTTTTCCCATTGATAATATTTAGCATTCTTATGTTTTACAGGGAATGAAACAGTTACTTAATTTCCAGATCACCCCTCCAATTAATGACTCTGTCTTGGTATATCCCAAAGGAGAAATACATTTAAAATGTCATACTTCAGGTCTGGCAAGCAATTAGGTAAATTGTTTTTCTTTATTTATTTTGGGTATATGTAGAGAGAAATTAAGAGGGAAGGGGGTGATGGGAGAGACACCTGCTGGACTATTTCAATGTTCCCTGTGTTCTCCCCTGCCCCCCCAGGTAGAGACCAGGGGCTTGAACCTTGGTCCTTGCACACATTACTGTAATGTGTATGCTGAACTGGATGTCAGCACTGTCCAGCCTCTCAGTTATGTATATTGTTAATGAGTCAGAATAGATAATGCATTTCTAGTAAATGGAACAGTGCTGATAATTATTTACATCATTAATGCTTTTCATGCAGATTTAAAATAAATATATTTTAACTTTATTTTGGCAGCCAGTGAAGTTATGAAGTGGGTAGAGCACTGCATTTATATGCATGAAGCATTGAGTTTAATCCTTGGCACTGCACATGCTAGAATGATGCTCTGTTTATTTCTCTTATTAATAGGTGAATGTTATTTTATGTTTGGAAGTTTTGGGGAAATAATCAAAAACATGCTATGTCAGCTTATCCTTTTTTGGTCTTTCTACTTGATTTTAACTTTACACCATAACAATGTTGTGAAAAATCTATACATAGGGATATTTCTCAATATTTAAAGTGATGGGGAATTCACCAAATATGTTATCCTTACAATTTTATATTATCATCACAAGAAAACTATTTGTTTTCCTTCCAATTTCTTTGTGTACCTTCCTATAAAGGGTGATAAACTGTTTCAAAGGTTCTTATATTAATTAAAAATTTATTTTACCCATGGGATCAGTATAACACAAAGGTGAAACTTGTATCTAAATTACATAAAATGTATTTACCTCTCCAGTCCCATTTTGGCTCTTAATGGTTTCAGTTCTGGAAATGTAATATTATGAATCTTAGCTTTGCCATTTTACATAGTGTATGAATATAAGCAGCTTACTTATATTTGACAATTTCTTATCTATAAAATGTCACTAATAAGAATGTCAACTTGATAATATTGTTTGAGGGGAAATGAGTTGATATATAAAATGCTGAGAGTGATATCTAGTGTATAATGGCACATATATTAATATCTACCTTTCATTTTCTTTGGATTGAGAAGAGAAAATAACTAATTTATAGCACTATTGCTATATTAACAGAGAAATAAGTAAACAAAATATAGTTTGTATTTTGTTCTGAACTGTAATGTAATTTAGTTAGAACTTGGTTAATATTTTGATAACTATTTGCTCTTACTCAGATTTATTTTCCATTTACATATGAAGTATTATTTCTTGTATTCTTTTTTAGCATAAGATTTTAATTATCTTAATTTCACTTAATGTTGTTATATATTTATTTCTTCAGGCTTGCCCTAAACATGAGAGAAAATTGTAAGGTATATGATTAGTGCTATTTTATATCTCCTACAGGAATTAGTAGAACTAGAATCAAATAAATCTTAATCAGATAGAAGTTAGCACTCTCAGAATTCCATACTCAGTTTCAGTTATGTTCACTACTGTATGGTCAGACAATTATAAAGGTGGAAACAAATACTAGAGTGGACTATTTATTCAATTGACATCTATTGGAATAACCACTATAATCCAGGCTTTCAAAACGTTATCACTTGTTATTGTCAGGGCTCCACTATTCTGTGATGACTTTTTCAGAGAAACAGACAGAAGCAGAGAAAGAGTGAAAAGAGACCACAACATCAAAGCCCACTCCAATGCAGTGGGAACCATGCTTGAGCCCCTAATACTTTCTTTTTTCACTGACACATTCTATGATTATAAAAATGTAAAGGGGGTCGGGCGGTCGGGCGGTGGCGCAGTGGGTTAAGCGCATGTGGCGCAAAGCGCAGGAACCGGCTTAAGGATCCCGGTTCGAGCCCCCGGCTCCCCACCTGCAGGGGAGTCGCTTCACAGGCGGTGAAGCAGGTCTGCAGGTGTCTATCTTTCTCTCCTCCTCTCTGTCTTCCCCTCCTCTCTCCATTTCTCTCTGTCCTATCCAACAACGAATTGCATCAACAAGGGCAATAATAATAACCACAACGAAGCTACAACAAGGGCAACAAAAGGGGGAAATAAAATGGCCTCCAGGAGCGGTGGATTCATGGTGCAGGCACCGAGCCCAGCAATAACCCTGGGGGGGAAAAATGTAAGTTTCTTGGTATTTAAAATAATTTCAATGCAAAATATGATTGATTACATTAATTATATTAAAACATATTTACGGAGGAAAAATTATGCGATTAAATATACTGACTATAACTATTATAGTAAGTTGTTTAGGTGTACATCAGTTTATTTTCAGTGTAATCAAAATAGTTGTACACTGTGCTGTAACTGTATAAACAAGTTCTCTTTTTCACCGCATGAGTAATATGCCCTAGCAAACTTTACACCATCATAAATTCCTCATATAGTTGTAAATAAGCGTGCCTAACTATTACAAATTGAAAATTTTGAGTTTGTCTCCCCTGGTTATATTATGTAAAGGGGAAATTGAGTTCTTTAACATTCTACTGGCTTGGGTGTAGGGAAATGTAGACCTCTGTCTCACATTATGCTAATAATTACCCTAGAATATATTTATAAAGAATACTATTTATTTAACGTTTTATGGAATATCAAAGTTTGTCAAAGTTCTGTACACTGTATAAAAAAGCATATATTTGAAGATTTCAAGGTATGTTTAGATTGGAAAATATTGTTGATAGTTTCTCAACCCAGACACGGGGTGGCGCTGCAGGCTAAGATTAGAGATAAATAGCTCTAAAAAAGCTTTCCTTTGCTGCATTACGAAATTAAAACACTCAGAAGAAGCTCTGACAACCGTGCTGGGTCACCTATAAGTTTGGGCAGCAATAAACTAAATTAACTTAATATTTAAAGCAACAACGTGAGGATTACAGCTAACAAGAAATCAAAATAGAATACCCTAAGCCTTTTTGTGGTTACTGAGAGGATTGCAACACAAGGACTCCAACATGGAGATGCTGGAGAAAATTCATCCAAACAGGCAAGTGATGTTCTTTATGTTGATGGTGTTCTCTCAGGTTTGTCCTGAGCCTGTTCATTATTCTGTGCTGGAAGAATCAGAGAGCGGCTCCTTTGTAGCCCATCTGACTAAGGACCTGGGCCTGACAATTGGGGAGCTGGACAGCCGATCTGCTCGGGTGGTGTCTGATGACGACAAGCTGCGTCTGCAGCTGGATCACCAGACTGGAGATTTGCTTTTGATGGAGAAATTGGACCGGGAAGAGATATGTGGTTCCACTGAACCATGTGTACTACATTTCCAAGTGGTCCTGGAAATTCCAGTGCAGTTTTTTGAAGGCAAATTATCAATCCAGGACATAAATGATCATTCCCCAGTTTTCCCAGCTAGGGAAATGATCTTGAAAATACCAGAAAACAGTCGGCCAGGGACTCTGTTCCCACTGAAATTGGCTCAGGATTTGGATGTGGGCAGCAATAGTCTTCAAAAATATACTATCAGCCCTACTTCTCATTTTCACATAGTCACTAGAAATAATAGCGAGGGCAAGAAGTACCCAGATTTGGTGCAGGATAAATCACTGGATCGAGAAGAGCAGGCTGAGTTCAGTTTAACTTTGACCGCGGTAGATGGTGGGTCTCCACCCAGGTCTGGCACCCTCACTATACAAATCGTGATCATGGATGTTAATGATAATGCTCCTGAGTTTGTGCACAGTCCATATAAGATTCAGGTCCTGGAAAACAGTCCTGTAGATTCCCCAATACTTACTGTCTTAGCTAGGGATATAGATGATGGAAACTTTGGGAGTATTTCGTACAGTTTGTTCCAACCATCAGATGACATTAAATTGATTTTCTCAGTAAGTGCACTCACAGGAGAAATCCGACTGACAAAGCAATTGGATTTTGAACAAGTTAAATCTTATCACTTGGAAATTGAAGCTACAGATGGAGGCGGCCTTTCTGGAAAAGGCATTGTAGTCATAGAGGTTGTGGATGTGAACGACAATATTCCTGAACTGATCATATCTTCACTTGTCAGCTCCATCCCAGAAAATGCCCCTGAAACTGTAGTTTCTATCTTCCGAATACGAGATAGAGACTCCGGAGATAATGGGAAAATGATATGTTCGATACCAGATAATGTACCATTTATATTAAAACCAACTTTCAAGAATTTCTACACCCTGGAAACAGAGAGGCCGCTAGACCGAGAAGAGAGAGCCGAGTACACCATCGTGATCACGGTGAGCGACCTGGGCAGCCCGCAGCTGCAGAGCCAGCACCAGGTGACTGTGCGCGTGTCCGACGTGAACGACAACGCCCCCGCCTTCAGCCAGCGCGCCTACACCCTGCGCGTGCGCGAGAACAACAGCCCCGGGCTGGCGCTGGGCAGCGTGCGCGCCTGGGACGCGGACGAGGGCGCCAACGCGCAGCTCAGCTACTCGCTGCTGCCATCGCCCTCGGCCCCGGCCTCGCCCTCGGCCTCGGCCTCGACCGGCCGCCCGCAGCAGCCGGCCCCGGGCGCGCTGGTGTCCATCGACACCGACAGCGGGCAGCTGTTCGCGCTGCGCGCCCTGGACTTCGAGGCGCTGCAGGCCTTCGAGTTCCTGGTGGGCGCCACGGACCGCGGGTCGCCGGCGCTGAGCAGCCAGGCGCGGGTGCGCGTGCTGGTGCTGGACGCCAACGACAACGCGCCCTTCGTGCTGCACCCGCTGCAGAACGGCTCCGCGCCCTGCACCGAGCTGCTGCCGCGCGCGGCCGGCGCGGGCTACCTGGTGAGCAAGGTGGTGGCGGTGGATGGCGACGCGGGCCAGAACGCCTGGCTGTCGTTCCAGCTGCTCAAGGCCACGGAGCCCGGGCTGTTCGGCGTGTGGGCGCACAGCGGCGAGGTGCGCACGGCGCGGGCGCTGAGCGAGCGCGACGCGCCGCGACACCGGCTGGTGGTGCTGGTGCGGGACAATGGCGACCCGCCGCTGTCGGCCAGCGTCACGCTGCACGTGCTGCTGGTCGATGGCTTCTCGCAGCCCTACCTGCCGCTGCCCGCCGCGCCCGACGCCGCCGCCGCCGCCGCGGGTGCCGCCGCCGCCGGAGCGCGGCCCGAGCGCCTGACGGTCTACCTGGTGGTGGCCTTGGCCGCCGTGTCGTCGCTCTTCCTGTGCTCGCTGCTGGCCTTCGTGGCCGCGCGCCTGTGCCGGCGGGCCGGGCGGGCTGAGGCGGCGGCGGGGGCTCTGGCGGGGCCCGAGGGACACTTTCCGGGACACCTGCTGGACGCGGGCGGCGCGGGGACCCTGTCGCACAGCTACCAGTATGAGGTGTGTCTCGCGGGGGACAATAGGAATGGTGAGTTTAATTTCCAGAAGCCAGTATTCCCCAAACTCTTTGTTCAGGACACTGAGAGAGACATTAAAGAAAACCCTGATAGCAGGAATAGCTTTATATTTACGTAAGTACTGTAGTTGGCCAGTTTTGGCAGTCTTAACTACCTTTGCCTTTCCAATCTTTTAAATACTGTATTGTCTAAATGTGTATACCAAGTCCAAATATGCATGTAACCGATTATACTAAATTTCCTCTGTAATAATACTGCGCTTTACATTTTAGTTGTACTGGCTCAAATATATATATATATATATATATATATATATACATATATATATATATATTCGATTTTTCCCCATGTCATTCTTTCTATAAATTAGTCAACTAGGCTTTGAAGTCATTTTACTTAAACCAACTTCTTAGTTAATACCAGCTTATGAAACGTCTTAAAGCTAACTTATAACCTGGCAATTTTAAATATAGTGGTACTTTCCTTTTCTTTAAAGTTTTATCTTTGCAAATTGAGATTGTTTGAAAGTCTTTGTAACAACCTTTTTTCTTGTGGATTTTCTTGCTATGTCTCCTAATAGCTGAGACCATATACATACACATACTTATTTTTCCCAACTTGCATTGAGCATGTATTTCATTAAAGTATTACTACACAACAGGATTGTGATTTTCTCTTATCGTTAACAGCAAATTAGTGACAGATTAACATAGTTATTTAGTTGATATTTACCTAGTACATTGTTAGTATTCCATATTTACTGATATTAAATGTTTCTTTTCATTTATTAATGGAGAGAGGGTCTTTTGCAATGGCATGTTCACCAAATGAATTTGTCAATCCATTAATAAAACTATTTTAAAAATCTTAAAACTTGGGTTATGGAAGAGATAGTAGTGGTTATACAAAGAGACTCATGCTTGAGGCACCAAAGTCTCAGGTTCAGCCCCACACACAACTATAAACCAGAGTGGAGAAGTGCTCAGAGTAATAATAAAGTAATAATAAAATAAAACAAAAAAGAACTAGGTCGGCAAAATACCTCACTTGTATAGTACATTGCTTTGCGTGTGGGAGTCCCAGGTTTGAGCCCATTCTCCACTGCATTGAAAGAAGCTTAGGTTCTGTGGCTTCTTTCCCCCTTGCTGCCTCTCTCTATTTGAAGAAAAGTCAGTATGGAGTAGCAAAGCCTTAGAGATATCTCTCTCACACACACACACACACACACACACACACACACACACACACACACACACACATCATACTGCTTTATAATAAAGATTAATTTAATGCAAGGGAATGAACCACACCTAGAGCATCATTCTGGCATATGTGGTACCGGGTATTGAACTCAGGACCTAGTGCATATGCACTCTATACATTGAATGACCTCACTGGCAGCAAGATTAATTTTAGACCTTTAAAAGCTAAAGGCTTCAATACTCTGGAGGGGATTATATTTTCTTTTGCCGTATTAACAGCAATTCAAATGTAGCTTAATATATTCTCTTGATTTTCCTGTTACTTCTTCCCATGTTTCAAAAGAAACATAATTTCTTCCAAGTTTATCCTAATCTATTCATATTTGATTATCAAGTGGTAATATAATTTCACCTTAAACTATTATGCAAATATGGACAGCCTTTTATCAATAAAATGATGTTTTTTAAAGATAGATAAGAGGCAGAGAGTGAGAGAGACAGAGAGCATACATCAAAGCTTCCGTCTGTGTGGTGCAGGCCACGTGAAACTTATGGAAAAGCAGCACACTATATAAGTGAGCTATTTCACCAGACTACTGGTGATGGTGATGATAATGATTTTGCCACTAGGGTTATTGCTGAGACTGCATTTCAGCATTAGGAATCCACTGTTATGGCTGCAATTTTTTTTCTTTTTTTTGTTTTCATTTTTTACAGCTTTCTATTATATCTGATAGGACAGAGAAATTGAAAGGCAAGTAGGAGATAGAAAGGGAGAGAGCACTTTAAAAGGATGCATTACCAGAAATAGACAATAAAATGTTCATGCCTAAGTTGTCTGAAATATATTCATTATCCCTAAAAGAAATAATAAGATGTACAAATTTAAACTGTGGGCTAAAGAGGTAGGTAGCAGTTACTTGTGGGAGGGACTCACATGTGTGAGTTCCCAAATTCAATTCCTAGTAGTACCACAGCTGAGTGGTGTTTTGGTAAAAAATAGTTAAACTGAGATATCATAGGTGAGAAATAGGCAAATTAACAATCAAAAGGAAACTTGATATAACTTTCTTAATTCCTTTATAAAAAACATGCATTGAAAATATAGAAGATATGAACACACAATTTATTTAAGATAAATACAATGTAAAAGATATAAACAATATGCAAACTCACATATGTAACACATCAGAGAGAACACACATCATTTCATGTTTATATAGAATATATAAGTAATAGATATTCTGGGTCATAAAGCAAACTTGAAAACATTTTTAACAATTGAAATTTTTCAGAATGTGTCTTTTAACTACAGTGATAATAAAAAAATAAAAATATTGTAAATCCCAAAATGTTTCAAGACTAAATGCTATATCCATGGGTCAGAGAAGTCATAGAATAGATTTCATATATGGTCTTGAATTTATCAAAACAGAACTTAGAGGGAAATTTTAGATATCGAAATGCCTGTTAATAAAAAAAAGACTAAAAATATCAATAATATAATATTGCATCTGATGAGATTAGGAAAGTAACCAATCAAATGCAAATAATGAAGGAAGATAATAATACAGAGCATGTGAGTATGAATAAGTAAATACACCAGAACTGGGCCTTGGAGATAAAACAGTGGTTATGTGAAGACCCTTATGCCTAAGGCTCCAAGGTCCCAGGCTAAATTCCTGGAACCACCATAAGCCAACGCTGAGCATTGCTTTGGTAAATAGAATAAAAAAATAAAAAGACAGGGTGGGGGAGAGTCAGCATGATTGTTATACAAACAGACTCTCATGCGGGCCGGGTGGTGGCGCACCTGGTTAAGCATGCATGTTAGAAACAGACTCTCATGCCTGAAACAACCAAATTCAATCCCCCAACCACCATAAGCCAGAGCTGGGGAAGAAAATAATTATAATCATAGGGGGCCAGGCAGTGGCACACTCGATTAAGGTTAAGGGCGCATAGTGCTAAGAGCAAGGATCGAACGCAAATATCCGGGTTTGAGCCCAGGCATCTCCACCTGCAGGGTGCTCGCTTTATGGGCAGTGAAGCCAGTCTACAGGTGCCTACCTTTCCGCCCTCTCTCTCTCTTCCCCATCCCTCTCGGTTTCTCTCTGACCTGTCAAAAATGGAAGGAATGACCTCCAATAGCAGTGGATTTGTGGTGCCAGCACTGAGTGCTCCAGTTGTAACCCTGGAGGCAAAAAGGATATATATAGAGAGATTATATATAATCTATATACATATCCTAGAGGTGGTGGTGCATCAGCTTAAGTACAAATATTACTATGCACAGGGAGTCGGGAGCGGTAGTGCAGCAGATTAAGCTCACGTGGCGCGAAGCGCAAGGACTGGCATAAGAATCCAGGTTCGAGGCCCCAGCTCCTCACCTGCCGGGGAGTTGCTTCACAGGCCGTGAAGCAGGTCTGCAGGTGTCTTTCTCTCCCCCTCTGTCTTCCCCATCTCTCCATTTCTCTCTGTCCTATCTAATAATGACAACATCAATAACAAAAACAATAATAACTACAACAATAAAAAACAAGGGCAACAAAAGGGAAAATAAATAAAATTTAAAAAAATATATTACTATGCACAAGGACTTAGGTTCAAACCTCTGGCCCCCCATCTATTGGGGGAAGCTTTATAAGCAGTGAACTGGAAATGTCTGTATCTGTCTTTCTCTTTATCAATTTCTCAATGCATCTATTCAGTATATATATATATATATGTCTATATATATATATAAATAAAAGGCAATTCCACCAAGTCACAATTATACACCAAGAATATCATGTGTCAACAACTGTACTGTAAACCGTTAGCCTCCCAGTAAAGTGATATTAGACAAAAGAATATCAGTAAGACTGAACACTGGATATTTGTGGTAATTATCAGAAGTAAAAACTTAAGTGGCCCAGGAGGTTGTGAAGCAGGTAGAGTACTGGGCTTGCAAGCATGATGTCCCAAGTTTGACTTCTGGCACCACAAGTGTCATAGTAATGCTCTGGTTCTCTCTTTTCTCATGTTAAAAATATATACCTATTTTTAAAATAAATCTTGTAAGATTAGTAAAGAAAAAAAAAGTAAACACCAATATCAGGATAAGAAAAGAATATCCCTAGCAATCCTGAAGAAATTAAGAAAACAAGAAAGGGATACTAGGAACAACATCATATCAAAATATTTGATTATTTATGGAAAATGGAAAACATGTCTTACAGCACAAATTATTAATCTGAAATAAGAATATAGAAAACCTGACTAGTAATATTTACTAAGTAAATATTTCACTAAAAGCTTGACCAGTCCAATTGACACTGTAAACTCTTCGAAGTACATTTGGGATATCTGGTAGAAAATTATATGAACTCTCTTAGAATAAAGAAATGTCTCAAATAATTTTTGTGCTAGCCTAACTTGAAGTAAGTCATGACATTTAGACTTGAATAGGACATTATAGTAAAGGAAAATGTAGATCTTTATCTTTTATAAACAGGTGAAAATTTTCTAAATAAAACAGAAGGTAGTATTATTTGGAAATATATAAAATGTAAGTAGTAAATAGGAATTCCACATTTTGAGAATACAAATGCAATATTTGAAAATGAATAAGTATACTCCATCAAACTAACAGATAATGGAAAAATAATATGATAATCTGAATGCATACAGAAAAAGTGATTTGATAAAATTCAGCATTCATTCATGGTAAAATTGTTAGCAAAAAATGAAAGGAAAGTTTGAAAATATATCTGAAACCTGTATTAAATATTATTCTAATGGTAAATTGTTGAATTTACCTCAGTCAAACAAGGAGCAAGTGTTCTTGTCTCTACTATTTGACTTCAGGATTTTACTATGGGTCCTACCAGTGAAATAAGGTAAAGAATAAATAATAACACAATTGTTAGAAAGGAAGACTTGAGAATGTCTTTTTAAAATGACATGATGTTATACATAAAGTACAATGAACCTATAACTTTGATCTAGTAGGATTAATAAATGAAGTTAGCAATAGCATGGGATATAAGGTGCATTTGAATACAAATTATATTTCTGTTTTTAATATTTATGTATTCCTTCTTGTTGCCCTTGCTTTATTGTTGTAGTTATTGTTGTTGTTATTGATGTCCTTGTTGTTGGGTAGAACAGAGAGAAATGGAGAGAGGAGGGGAAGACAGAGAGGGAGAGAAAGATAGATACCTGCAGACCTGCTTCACCGCCTGTGAAGCGACTCCCCTACAGGTGCTGAGCTGGGGGTTCGAACCGGGATCCTTATGCCGGTCCTTGCTCTTTGCACCGCTTTGCGCCAATTGCGCTTAACCCACTGCACTACTGCCCGACTCCCACAAATAATATTTCTCTATAGTAACAAATACCAGAAAGTTTAAAAGTCTCAATTGCCATATAATTGCTTCAAAAACATAAAATACCCAAATTCAACATAAACCACATCAGACTTTTACATTGAAAAATAAAGTATCATTGAGAAAATGCCCTAAATAAATATATGTGTATATGTTTCCTACTTATAAGACTCAGTGTTGGAACTAAGTCAGTTCTCTTCAACCTATATATGTAATTACATCCTAAGTTCAGCAGATATTTCTTTGTGAAAATTCACACGCTCAATCTAAAGTTTATATGAAAAAAAGGGACAACAATAACCAAAATGATCTTGTGAAAAATTTACAAAACTGGAGGACTTGTTTGCCAGGCAACAAGACTTTTCATAAAGTTATAGTAATTAAGACAACATGGTATTGCAGATCAAGTAGAGAAATGGAAAATGTATTGAATAAGGTTACTTAATACTTCAGAAACAATGAGGAGAATGGACTGTCTTTTCAATAAGTGGAAAACAGTCATTTGAATATTAATATGGAAAAATGATTACTTTTTCAATCATATGGAAAAATTAATTTCAGGAAGATTATAACTCTAAATGTGAAAATTAAAATAATTATTTTTTTCAACACACACCAACCCAGAATGATTTTGTTATCTGAAGGTACAAGTACTTAAATAGGACACATGATATCCTAACCATAAATTTTAAAAAAATTGACAATATTAAAAGTTTTATTTATTGGGAGTCGGGCGGTAGTACAGTGGGTTAAGCGCAGGTGGCGCAATTGCAAGGACCTGCAAAAGGATCCCGGTTCGAGGCCCCGGCTCCCCACCTGCAGGGGTGTCACTTCACAGGCAGTGAAGCAGGTCTGCAGGTGTCTATCTTTCTCTCCCCTTCTCTGTCTTCCCCTCCTCTCTCCATTTCTCTCTGTCCTATCCAACAACAATAAAAAAGTTTTATTTATTAAAGATACGTTTATGGAGTTCAAATATAAGCCATAGAATTGGAGAAGATATTTGTAACACATACATCTAAAAAAAAAAATCTATATCAAAAGTATATAAGAAATTCTAGAGATCAGTAAGGAAAAAAACCAAAAGTCTTAAATACACAAAAGGCTTGATAAGCACTTCATAATTCTTATCACATTTATGGGACAAAAAATAATATATTCAGTTAATTAGTGATGGAAATGCTATTCCTAATTAAAGTTATAATATATAACAGGGGAGCTAGCATAATTGTTATTCAAAAAGACTTTCATGCCTAAAGCTCCAGAGCTCCCAGTTTCAATCGCCTGCACCACTATAAGCCAGAGCTGAGCAGTGCTCTGGTAAAAAAAATTTTTTTAAATATATTATTCTATATATGTTATATTGTACATATGATATTACATATATTAAATTATATATATATATATTACTACCACACATCAGAGTGCTTAACATTAAAGACAGTATTCAATTTTGACAAGGATATGGAACAGCTTAAATTTTCACTCCTGGCTTATTTTCACAAAAATGGCATGTGAAATATATGTAAACATATTAATCGACAATAATTTAAGTCCTAGAAATATATTCTACATGAATGCACACATAGACACTGAAAGATCTGTACAGGAATGCTGCAGTGGGGCACAGCAGAGGCACACACAGTAGAGCATACACATGACCATGAGCAAGAACTCAGGTTCAAACTCTAGGTGACCACATGCAAGGAGGAAACTTCACAACCAGTAGAACAGTTCCACAGGAGTCTCTCTTTCTCCCTATCTCTCTCTGTGTCTTTATCAGAAAAGAAAGAAAAAGGAATAATAAAAAGACTGCAACAGCTTACTTCTTGATATAATCAGCATGCAGGCAGAGTCTCAGCCATAACTATAGTTATGGTTACATAGGATGATATAGCAGCATTATATGTATACCAACTGGATAATGGAGAAGTAAATCATGGCTAGTCATAAAATGGAATAATACTAAGCATGAGTATAAAATAAACAATAATATGCAGCAGGTTGTCTCCAAATACAGTACTGAGTGAAAGAAGCCAAATTCATACAAATTCCATTTGTATGAAAGCTTACAAAACTCACAAACCATACAATAACTGCAGTCAGGAGTGTACTTACTTTTAAGGGGGATGCCAGTGATCAGATGCCAATGGAAGGGTTTCTGGGGCTTTGGTAATGTTTTTGTTTTAATTTCATAGTGTGATACAGGAAGGTGTTCAGTCCTTGAAAATTCATTCAGTTGTACACATGAAATTTGCACTTTTTTGTGATATATGTTTCTAAGCAAAAATCATTCTATTAAATTGTAAACAAAAAAAAGCTTCTTACTATAATCAAATAAGAAATCCACAAGATAAAGCTTATTTCTATACTCAAAAGACACTTCTGTGAGGAACACTAATTTATTATTTGTTTATTCTGAAAAGTATTCTTTCACCGAAAGTTAATTTGACTGATGATTATTAGAACACTCCATAAAAAAAAACTTTTAAAAAATACTGATACACACTGAGGTTATAATTTGGAGTGAAATGACAAATGCTGTTTGCACTAGTGAAAAAGCAAACGCCTGGTGGCGCTGCAGGCTAGGAGAATGAATGAAGGGGCTACTCCGTCGCTACTCCGGACGCCATTAAGCTGGAAATTAGAACACTGAATACTTCCTAGGAGAAGGAAACATTTTAGGAATCATCTAATGACAGAAATCTTCAGAAAAGCATCCGTCTAGTACAAAGGGCAGAAAGATTTAACTTCAGATTATTTAGCAGATGATCTAGGCTGATTATGCACCTAATTTCCACACACACGTGGATCGGGTCTGAACAATGGAGACTGCGCTAGCAAACATGACATGGAAAAGGCAAGTTATCTTTCTTGCTATATTGTTGTTGTTGTGGAAGGCTGACTCTGCAACAATTAGATATTCCATGCCAGAAGAAATAGAAAGTGGCTCCTTTGTGGCCAACTTGGCAAAAGACCTGGGGCTCAGGGTGGCGGAACTAGCCACCCGGGGTGCGCGAATTCACTACAAAGGAAACAGGCAGCTCTTGCAGCTAGATACAAAGACCGGGGATTTACTTCTCTTTGAAAAACTAGACCGGGAGATCCTCTGCGGGCCAAAAGATCCTTGTTTACTGCATTTCCAACTGTTATTGGAAAACCCAGTGCAGTTTTTTCAAGCTGATTTGCAGCTTACAGATATAAATGACCACTCTCCAGAGTTCCTAGAGAGGGAAATGCTCCTCAAAATTCCAGAAAATGTCTTACCAGGGTCTGTGTTTCCTCTGAAAATAGCTAAGGATTTTGACATAGGCAGTAACACTATTCAGAACTATACAATTAGCCCGAACACCTACTTCCATGTTGTCACTCATAATCGTGGAGAAGGCAAGAAATACCCAGAGCTGGTGCTGGATAGAGCTCTGGACCGGGAAGAGCAGTCTGAACTTAGTTTAACCCTAATGGCGCTGGATGGGGGGACTCCCCCCAGGTCGGGGACCACTGCAGTCCATATTGAAGTACTAGACATCAATGATAATGCCCCTGAGTTCTTACAGTCGCTCTATGAGGTAAAGGTTGCCGAGGACAGTCCGCTAAACTCTTTAGTTCTCGCTGTTTCTGCTAGAGATTTGGATGAAGGGACAAACGGGAATTTAGCCTACACTCTCTTTCAAGGTGATAAAAGTCAACCTTTTGCAATAGACGAAGTAACAGGAGAAATTCGACTGAAAAGAGCATTAGATTTCGAGGCAATTCAATATTACAGCTTGGAAACTGCAGCAACAGATGGCGGGGGCCTTTCAGGAAAATGCACTGTGGCTATAGAGGTGTTGGATGTGAATGACAATGCCCCAGAATTGACTATGTCTACGCTCAGCAATTCTACTCCAGAAAATTCCCCAGAGACTGTAGTAGCTGTATTCAGTGTTTCAGATCCTGACTCCGGGGACAACGGGAGGTTGACCTGCTCCATCCCGAATGATCTTCCCTTTCTCTTGAAGCCCAAGTTGGAAAATTTTTATATGTTAGTGACAGAGAGGCCGCTGGACCGAGAAGAGAGAGCCGAGTACACCATCGTGATCACGGTGAGCGACCTGGGCAGCCCGCGGCTGCAGAGCCAGCACCAGGTGACTGTGCGCGTGTCCGACGTGAACGACAACGCCCCCGCCTTCAGCCAGCGCGCCTACACCCTGCGCGTGCGCGAGAACAACAGCCCCGGGCTGGCGCTGGGCAGCGTGCGCGCCTGGGACGCGGACGAGGGCGCCAACGCGCAGCTCAGCTACTCGCTGCTGCCATCGCCCTCGGCCCCGGCCTCGCCCTCGGCCTCGGCCTCGACCGGCCGCCCGCAGCAGCCGGCCCCGGGCGCGCTGGTGTCCATCGACGCCGACAGCGGGCAGCTGTTCGCGCTGCGCGCCCTGGACTTCGAGGCGCTGCAGGCCTTCGAGTTCCTGGTGGGCGCCACGGACCGCGGGTCGCCGGCGCTGAGCAGCCAGGCGCGGGTGCGCGTGCTGGTGCTGGACGCCAACGACAACGCGCCCTTCGTGCTGCACCCGCTGCAGAACGGCTCCGCGCCCTGCACCGAGCTGCTGCCGCGCGCGGCCGGCGCGGGCTACCTGGTGAGCAAGGTGGTGGCGGTGGACGGCGACGCGGGCCAGAACGCCTGGCTGTCGTTCCAGCTGCTCAAGGCCACGGAGCCCGGGCTGTTCGGCGTGTGGGCGCACAGCGGCGAGGTGCGCACGGCGCGGGCGCTGAGCGAGCGCGACGCGCCGCGACACCGGCTGGTGGTGCTGGTGCGGGACAATGGCGACCCGCCGCTGTCGGCCAGCGTCACGCTGCACGTGCTGCTGGTCGATGGCTTCTCGCAGCCCTACCTGCCGCTGCCCGCCGCGCCCGACGCCGCCGCCGCCGCCGCGGGTGCCGCCGCCGCCGGAGCGCGGCCCGAGCGCCTGACCGTCTACCTGGTGGTGGCCTTGGCCGCCGTGTCGTCGCTCTTCCTGTGCTCGCTGCTGGCCTTCGTGGCCGCGTGCCTGTGCCGGCGGGCCGGGCGGGCTGAGGCGGCGGCGGGGGCGCTGGCGGGGCCCGAGGGACACTTTCCGGGACACCTGCTGGACGCGGGCGGCGCGGGGACCCTGTCGCACAGCTACCAGTATGAGGTGTGTCTCGCGGGGGGCACCGGGACTAATGAGTTTAGGTTTCTGAAGCCCATTCTACCCAATCTCCCATCCCAGTGCCCTGGCGAAGAAATAGAGGAAAACGCAGTTATTCCAGTTAATTTTGGGGTCAATTAAAGAATGTGATCATGATGCTATGTATTTTGACAAATATCTCTATTTTACCCCCTAAATATACAGTTTGAGACCATCATAGATAACATTCTCATTTATGATATAATGCTTATTTTCCTCTTGTATTGAGTATGTCTTCTATACTTTATAGTGCCTTTTTCACTCAATGCTTTTAATCACACAATGCTATTCTAAATCCATGCATGCTCTTGATTCTCCTTAAAACTCTGTTGCTTTTATTATTTGTTGTAATAAACTGTCTTGAAATCAAATGTTAGTTCTCTCTCTTGTGGCAATGTGGTCATACCACTCTGGGTTTTTTTTTTTTTTTTTTTTGGGGGGGCGAGTCATTCGAGCCCTGAATCTTCCTCTTGTGACATATACCCTCCCTTGG
Source organism: Erinaceus europaeus (assembly GCF_950295315.1). Taxonomy (NCBI): domain Eukaryota; kingdom Metazoa; phylum Chordata; class Mammalia; order Eulipotyphla; family Erinaceidae; genus Erinaceus; species Erinaceus europaeus. The sequence goes on from NC_080163.1 coordinate 46,203,894, forward strand.
TTCTATGGGACTTCCTTCAGGTACCTTACCTAATTATGCAAATATAATAGAGTATAATGAATGTTTTGTGTCTAGCTACTACCTCTCAAAGATCACCAGAAACACTAACAGAATAAAGTTGGGTTAACTGATTTGTAATGAGTTCTGTGGGACACTATAGGAACAAGAAGTTTTGGCCAGGAGTTTGCACAACTGGTAAAGCACACGTTACAGCAAGTTCCAAGTTCCCTGTTCTCAACTGCAGGGAAGAGGCTTCACTACTAACAAAACACTGCTGCAGGTGTTCCTCTCTCTCCCCCCATCTCTTTCTCTCTCTCTACCTCTTCCCCTCTCTCCTCAATTTCTTTTTGCCCTTATCCAAAATAAATTAATAAAATATTAAAAGTTACAGAAATTGAGGGCGGGTGGTGGTGGTGCATCTGGTTTAGCACACATATTACCATGTGCAAGGGCCCCAGATGGAGCTTAAGGAATTATGTTAAATGAGACAAGCCAAAATGAGAAGGATGAATATGGGAAGATTTCACTCGTGAGCAGAATTTATGAAACAAGGAAAAAAAAAAAAAAGGAAAACGTAAAGTAAAACTTGGACTAGTTTGGTGTATTGCACCAAAGCAAAGGACTCTGGGGAAGGAGGACAGGGAGAAGGAAAGGGGGTGGGAGGACTTTTCAGGCCCAAGTACATGATAATGGACCTAATTTGGGTTTAAAGTGTTTTGAGACACCTATCTTGGTGAAATGAGAAATTGTACTCATGAAGGCTGGGTACCTGGTTGAGCGCACTTGCTACAATGTGTAAGGACCCTGGTTTCAGCCCCCAGCCACTATCTGCAGGGGGAAAGCTCTGCGAGTGGTGAAGTTGTGCTGCAGGTGTCTGTCACTTTTTCTTTCTGTCACCCTCTTCCCTCTTGATTTCTGCTTGTCTATCCAATAAATAAATAAAGATAAAAATTATATAAAAGTTGTACCCATGTGCCAAAAACTGTACTGTAAACCATTAATCTCCCAATTAAAAATACATTAGATTTTACTTTAGGTTACACTGAAATAAATGGTCAGAGAACTAATTCTTTAGGATGTGGCTCTGATAATGGCAGGATACATATTTTCATATACTTTGTTTTTATATTTGTTTCAAGGATGTATCTATGTTAACTTTTTTTAAAAAATTACCATTTTTATCTAGACTATATTTTAAGCATATACTATTTAATGCTCAACATTATGGCACAACTAGTACTCCCATTTTAGATATAAACAAATTGAGACATACAGTGTTAAAATAACTTGCCTAATGGTAGTGGAAAGAATAGTCATAATGCAAAAGGCTTTCATACGCGAGGTTCTGAGATCCCAGGTCCAATATCCAGCACCAGCATAAGCCAGAGCCAAGCACTGCTCTAGTTTAAAAATAAATAAGTAAATAATTGGTCCAAGGTCACCATGCTAGTAAGTAGCAGAATCAGGATCAGGATCAGAATCCAGACAGCCTAACATAAAAACTACTGTTTTTTTTAAAAAAAGTTTTAACTCTGTTTTGAAATATATTCAATATTTTTAAAAGTTATATAATGTATATGTGCAATTTATCAAAAAATATTCACCCATTCAGAATGTTTAGCAGAAAAAGGAGAAATTCTACACATGTACTAACAACTGTATTTGTTGTTTATTGTAAACCATTAATTCCCCCCCCAAAAAAAACTAAAGGAGTTTGCCACTTGCAAGTTACTAGTGCCACAGAGAAAGAAACAAGGAGAATTTAACTCTCAACAAGGAGAAACACAATAAAGTAGACGCAGAAACACAAGCCATAGAAATATGAGACAACCTTAAAATATGAAAGTGGAGAAAGAAATGAAAATAGGATGTTCAAGCAAAGAATGGTGAGACAAGAATTGTTTAAGAAAGACTCTTTTAGATGCATTTACATATAATAATATGTATGAATTATATGTATATACCTTTATATATAACACACTTATATGTAAAAATATTTACCCAGGTACCTATTGCCTTGTCTAAGAGTTCCAGCAATGCCAAGGCCTTGGAAATCCTTATGTGCGTCTATTATAACATCTCTGATATTCATGAAAAGCATCAACTAGCCTGAATGTTTATTAAGTATTTGTTCTTCTTTACATCAGTAACATATATACATTTGTTTCTAAACAACACATTATTTAGTTGCTTTTAAAAATTTTTTATATTTATTTTTCCCTTTTGTTGCCCTATTTTTATTATTGTTATAGTTATTGTTGTTGATGAAGCTTCCTCCCTGCAGGTGAAGACTGGAGGCTTGAACTGAGGTCCTAGAGGATGATAATATGTGTGCTCTATTGGGTGTGCCGGTCGGTATACCCTATATGAGTGTATATTATTACTAATTCGTTTTGGCTTTCTGAAGAGTTTTGTTACTATGAACAATGCAGTTATAAGCATTATTGAATATATTTCCTCATGCTCTTGGAGAGGAATTCCTTTTGAGTACATTGACATCTAGGAAGGCACTCTGTACTAAATCAAGAACAAAACAGTTAGAAAAGCATTCTGCCAGTATTTTCTTCTAAGTATTTTTTTCCCTTCAGGGTTATTGCTGGGCTCTGTGCCTGCACCATGAATCCACTGCTCCTGGAGGCCATTTTCCCCCCTTTTGTTGCCCTTGTTCTTGTAGCCTCCTTGTGGTTATTATTATTGCCATTGTTGTTGTTCGTTGTTGGCTAGGACAGAGAGAAATGGAGAGAGGAGGGGAAGATAGAGGGGGGCAAGAAAGATAGACACCTGCAGACCTGCTTCACTGCCTGTGAAGCGACTCCCCTGCAGGTGGGGAGCTGGGGGCTCGAACCTGGATCCTTACGCCCCTCCTTGCGCTTTTTGCCACATGTGCTTAACCCACTGCGCCACCGCCCAACCCCTTCTTCTAAGTATTTTATCATTCCTGGTCTAACATTCAAGTTCTTGATCTATTTAGAGTTTGCTTTTGTGTGTGGTGAAATGTAGTGGTTCAGTTTCGTTTGTTAGCATGTTTAAACCCAATTTTCCCAACACAATTTGTTAAAGATACTGTTCTTTCCCCATTTAATTCCCCTTTGTCAAAAAGTCCATAGTAGTGGAGGCCTACTTCTGGGCTCTCAGTTCTATTCCATTGGTCAATGTGTCTTTTTTTGTTCCTGTTCCAGACAATTTTCATTACAATGGCCCTATAATACAGTTTGAGATATGGGAGTATGATATCTCCAGTTCTGTATGTTTTTCTGAGGATTACTTTGGTGATTCTAGGTATTTTCTAGTTCCAGATAATCTTTTGTAGTTTTTGTTCTATTCTCTTAAAAAGATAGGTGGTATCTTGATGGAGATGGGATTTAATTTGTATAGGGCTCGTTTGATCATGTTAATTCTTCCAATCCATGAACATGGGATATATTTCCATTTTTCTTTTGTTATCTTCTTTTTCCTTGAATAGTGGCTCATAATTTTCACTATATAAATGTTTCATTTCTTTTTTTTTTTTAAAAAAAGATTTACTCTTAGATATTTTTTTCTGCTGCTATAGTGAATGGGACTGATTTCTCTATATCTTCTTCTTCTGACTTAGTGTTCAAATAAAGGAATGTCAAATTTTCATATTAATATTGTTGCCTGACACGTTAACTATATTGCTTGACACTTTTCCATCTTTAAAACACCAAGTTTTATAGGCATTTCCAATGTCCAATTGCAAGGATGACAAAACCAGAAATAAACCAATGGGACTATATCAAATTGAAAAACCTCTGCATAGCAAAAGAAACCACCACACAAAGAGAATCCTTACAGAATGAGAGAAGATCTTTGCAAGCCATATATCAAGACAAAAAGCTAATAACCAAAATACATTAAGAACTCACTAACTCAGCAATACAATAAACAAATGACCTCCTCCATCAGTGAGGAGGTGCTATGAATTAAATATTCACCAAAGAAGAGACCTAAAAGGCTAGTTGACATGAAAAAATGCTCCAAGTTATTGATTATTAGAAAAAAATGAAATTTAGACACCAACAATATTCACTCCTATGAGAATGTCATACATCAGAAATGATAACAAATGCTGGAGAGGTTGTGGGAGCAAAGGAACCCTCGTGCATAAATTGGTGGCATTTAAAAAATTTTATTTATAAAAAGGAAACACTGGAAAAAAAACATAGGATAAGAGGGGTACAACTCCACACAATTCCTATTACAAGAACTCTGTATTCCATCCCCTACCCTGATAGCTTTCCTTTTCTTTATCCCTCTGGGAGTATGGACCCAGAGTCATTATGGGGTGCAGAAGGTGGAAGGTCTGGCTTCTGTAATTGCTTCCCCGCTAAACATGGCATTGACAGGTCAATCCATACTCCTAGCCTGTCTCTCTTTCCCTAATGGGGTGGGGCTCTGGGGAATCCGGACTCCAGGACACACTGGTGGGATTGTCTGTCCAGGGAAGTCTGGTTGGCATCATGCTAGCATCTGGAACCTGGTGGCTGAAAAGAGAGTTAACATATAAAGCCAAACAAATTATTGATTAATCATGAACCTAAAGGCTGGAATAGTGCAGATGAAGAATGGGGGAGTGTCTCCATTTTGTAGATAGCTAGTAGGCGTATTTTAGATATATTCCAAAGGGCCCCTGACTGTACCAGTTTTTTTTCCCTGATCCTGAAACCTGGTATGTAGGTGGATCCAAGTTATTGACTGGGGAGTTGATGTCATGGCTGGCAAAAGTACCAGAAAGCGAGTGCTCAATGTGAAGAGCTTTCAACAAAGACTACTGTATCCTGCTAGGCTGTAATTGAGACTAGATGGAGGCATAAAAATCTTCTCAGACAAGCAACAGTTGAAAGAATCAACTATCACCAACCCTGCTCTGAAAAAATTTCTGAAAAGTCTCCTATAAACAGACCACCATAAATAAGCCATATGTCAGAACACATTAAAAATCTATAAGAATGGCATTAAAATATCTACAATCTTTGACATCAATGTTAATGGCCTGAATTTACCTATTAAAAGGTACAGAGTAGAAAGATGGATCAGAAAACACAACCCAACAATGTGCTGTCTACAGGAAACCCATCTAACTTAACAAGACAAGCACAGACTCAAAGTGAAAGGACAAGCACAGACTCAAAGTGAAAGGATGGAAAACTATCATACAAGCCAATGACCCACAAAAAAGGGCAGAAACATCTATTCTTATATCTGACATGATACACTTTAAAATAAATAAAATTTAAAAAGATAGGGATGGACACCACTTAATGCTCATTGGATCATTCAATCAAGAGGACTTCACAATTGCTAACATCTGTGCACCCAATGAAAAGCCAACTAAATACATCAAACATCTACTGAAAGAGCTACAGCAATATATTAACAGCAACACAGTCATACTAAGGAACTTCAACACCCCACTCTCTCAACTTGACAGAATATCCAGGCAGAAAATCAATAAAGACATAAGGGAGCTAAATGAGGAGATAGATAAACAAGAACTATTGGACATTTTCAGAGTCATTCATCCCAAGAAACTGGAATACACATTATACTCAAGTCCACATGGGTCATTCTCAAGGATAGATCATATATTAGGCTACAAAGACAGCATCAGCGAATTCAAGAGCATTGAAATTGTCCCAAGCATCTTCTCAGACCACAGTGGAATTAAACACTTAACAATCAACAAAGGACTAGGAATAGTCCCAAAATGTGGAAGCTCAACAGTATACTACTTAACAGCTACTGGGTCAAAGAGGAAATCAAGGAAGAAATCAAAATGTTTCGAGAGTTCAATGAAAGTGAAGACACAGCTATCAAAATATTTGGGACACAGCTAAAGTAGTTCTGAGAGGGAAGTTCATAGCCATACAAGCACACAATAGGAAACAAGAAAAAGCACAAACAGCCTGATTGCACATCTTAAATACCTAGAAGAAGAACAACAAAGGAACCCTAAAGCAACCAGAAGGACAGAAATCACTAAAGTTAGGGCAAAAATCAATAACATTTAAAATAAGAAAACCACACAAAAGATCAATGAAAGTAAATGTTGGTTCTTCGAAAAAGTGAACAATATCGACAAAACTTTAGCCAGACTCAAAAAAAAAAATGGAGAAGACCAAAATAAATTGGCTTGTAAATGAAAGAGGAGATATCACAACAGACAACACAGAAATTCAACATATCATGTGAGGCTTCTATGGACAACTATATACCACCAAGCTAGAGAACCTGGAAGAAATGGATGATTTCCTAGATACCTACCAATTTGCAAAACTAAGTAAAGAGGAACTAGATAACATGAACAGGCCCATCACAGCTAATGAAATTGAAACAGCTATCAAAAACTTTCCCAAGAATAAAAGTCCTGGACCAGATGGTTTTACAAATGAATTCTACAAAATCTTCAAAGAAGAACTAATATCTCTACTTTTAAGTTTTCCAGAAGATTGAAGACACTGGAATACTCCCTTCCAGCTTCTATGAAGCCAACATCACTTTGACATCAAAAGCAGACAGGGACACAACCAATAAAGAAAAGTATAGACAAATATCTCTGATGAACATAGATGCTAAAATATTGAACAAAATTCTAGTCAATAGGATACAGCAGTATATTAAAAAGAGTTTTCATCATGACCTAGTGGGGTTTATCCCAGGGATGCAAGGTTGGTTTAATATATGTAAATCAATCAATGTGATCCACCATATCAACAAAAGCAAGACCAAAAGCCACATGGCCATATCAATAGATGCAGAGAAAGCTGACAAAATACAACATCCCTTTATGATCAAAACACTACAAAAAATGGGAATAGATGGAAAATTCCTCAAGAGAGTGCAGTTTATATATAGTGAACCTACAGCCAACAACATACTCAATGGTGGAAAACTGGAATCATTTCCCCTCAGATCAGATACTAGACAGGGCTGACCACTATCACCGTTACTATTCAACATAGTGTTGGAAGTTCTTGTCATAGCAATCAGGCTGGAGCAAGGAATTAAAGGCATACAGATTGGAAGAGAAGAAGTCAAACTCGCCTTATTTGCAGATGACATGATAGTATACATAGAAAATCCTAAGGAAATCAGCAAGAAGCTTTTGGAAAGTATCAGGCAATACAGTAAGGTGTCAGGCTACAAAATTAACATTCAAGAGACAGTAGCGTTCCTCTATGCAAACACTAAGCTAGAAGAAATTGAAATCCAGAAATCAATTCCTTTTACTATAGCAACAAAAACAATAAAATGTCTAGGAATAAACCTAACCAAAGAAGTGAAAGACTTGTATACTGAAAATTATGAGTCACTACTCAAGGAAATTGAAAAAGACACAAAGAATACTTAGAGGACAATATTGGCAGAACTCTTTTCCGCATAAATTTTAAAGACATCTGTCGTATGCTTTACATCGGTTTGTTCCAGCCCTCCCCCGCCAAGAGAATTGGATCAGTCCTGTTAATTTCGCGGGCCTGCTTGGCCCCGCCCCAAGGAACCCCGAGAGAGGGTTCCTGAGTCTGAGAGTTCCTGAGTTCCTGAGTTGGAGAGTTTCAGGGTTACAGAGTAAGAGAGAGTTCCACAGTGGAAGAGTTTCAGAGGGTTCCCCAGTACGAGAGTTCCAGAGTTCCAGAGTTGGAGAGTTCCCGAGTTACAGAGTAAGAGGGAGTGCTTGTGCCGCCGCAAAGAGACAGCAGAGTTCTGTTTGGTGATTAGTTTGTCTGAGTTTATGAATCGTTGTTCCTGAATAAAGAAATACAGCTTCCCTGCCCAGCCGTTGTCTCCGCGTCTCTGTTACCCACCCGTGAAGCTAGCCAGCCAGAGCTTCCGAGAATTTTAACAACAAATGGCGCCCAACGTGGGGCTGACCTGCGCATCTCTCAGATAAGTAAAGACAATTTGGCTACCTATGCACGATGGCCTTCTCTTCTGCTTGTGAAGAGATCTCCAAAGGCCTCTGCTCTTTCTTCACGAGACTGTTTTGCTGTTTCTGGAACATTTATCTCTGGACCACTCTGTGGTTTCCACTCGCTCGGACGAACTCAGAACAGTCAGCGGGAAGAGCCAGCGGGAGGGAGGCGAGGCGCGGAGCTGCCGTTTCCACCTGGTTAAACAGCCAGCCAGCCGGCTGCGCCCAGACAACCCCGCGCACCACGCTAGCAGCCCCGCAGCCCGCAGGAGGCTGATGCCAGCCCGCAGGAGCCCGATGCCACCATGCAAGAGCCCGATGCCAGCACGCTAGAGCCCGATGCCAACACGCTAGAACCCGATGCCAACACGCTAGAGCCCAATGCCGCCACGCAAGAGCCCGAGGCCAGCCCACAGGAGCCGGCTCTCCACCGCGTGGATGCATGATCCCTCCACGCTGCTCACCCACTGCGAGCAGGGCAGCAGACATGTCAGGGCCATGGGGCAGGGCCACGGCGGCCTATCATGGCCGCCACCCCTGGGCACCTAGGCTCACGCCTTCTATAAAGATGGCCTGCCTGCCCTCTTTCTATGAATTCTGGAACCATCCCGGGCCTCCCGGGCCCCCGGGCTCCCTGCCGAAACTGGGCACACGAGATCTCCAGCCACTGGTCCGGTCTAAAGGCAGACAAGCTGGAGTACGCAGAGATTTGTGCAGAGATCGCAACCTGCAATTCCTAAAAGTGAAGCTGCGCGGGAAGCCACCTCCGGATGGTGAACCCCCCCCCCCAACAACTAAGACAGTACAGATTTAAATTCGTGTTTAAAATGACATGTCTTCGTAACAAAGGTTTCTCTCCTTGTGTATTAATGACCATGTTTATGTGTATGTTTAAAGTTTGGTAAACAGTAACTTTAAGGCTAAATTCTTACTAGACAAAGTTAAATGAAAAAGGTTTTCAACGTAATTCTCATAAAGATAAAATTAACTTACATTTAAAGTCTGAGGTAAAAATTAGTTAACAAGCAATATATTTTGACTAAGTTAGGCTAAACAAAAGGTTAAATAGACTTGTTGATGTGTAAAACTCGCCATTACCTTCTCTATTAGAAATGGTAGATCGAACAATGGCTATGCTAATTATTCTCATGCCTGAGGTTTCCTCTCCGGCCCACACCTAGGGTGTGTCTCCATCTTGAATGGGTGTAACAAAAGGTTAAAAGACGTTGTTGATAGGTAAAAGTCTCAAATTCCTTCTCTATTAGAAACGTTGGATCGTGCAGTAGATATGCTAATAACAAGTTTTGTTTCATAAGTAAGTAAGTTGCAGCCAGCTGCCTGTGGGACTCTAGGCCGTTCCCCGCCCCCATGCAAATGCCCGTCAAGGCAAGTAGCCCCCCAGAGGCAAGAAATGTTTTTTTTTTTCAGATATGGCCCCTCAGGCCTTCCCTTGGCAACATGCTGGTTTTTGTTATATATGTTTCTGTTCACCCCACACCCTTGATACTATAGTCATTTAGTTAAAAAGAAAAGGGGGAATTGTCGTATGCTTTACATTGGTTTGTTCTAGCCCTCCCCCGCCAAGAGAATTGGATCAGTCCTGTTAATTTCGCGGGCCTGCTTGGCCCCACCCCAAGGAACCCCGAGAGAGGGTTCCTGAGTCCGAGAGTTCCTGAGTTCCTGAGTTGGAGAGTTTCAGGGTTACAGAGTAAGAGAGAGTTCCACAGTGGAAGAGTTTCAGAGGGTTCCCCAGTACGAGAGTTCCAGAGTTCCAGAGTTGGAGAGTTCCCGAGTTACAGAGTAAGAGGGAGTGCTTGTGCCGCCGCAAAGAGACAGCAGAGTTCTGTTTGGTGATTAGTTTGTCTGAGTTTATGAATCGTTGTTCCTGAATAAAGAAATACAGCTTCCCTGCCCAGCCATTTTCTCCGCGTCTCTGTTACTCACCCATGAAGCTAGCCAGCCCGGCCAGAGCTTCCGAAAATTTTAACAACAGACATCTTCAATGAAACAAATCCAATTACAAGGAAGACTAAGGCAAGCATAAACCTATAGGACTACATCAAATTAAAAAGCTTCTACACAGCAAAAGAAACCACTACCCAAACCAAGAGACCCCTCACAGAATGGGAGAAGATTTTTTACATGCCATACATCAGACAAGAGGCTAATAACCAGAATATATAAAGAGTTTTCCAAACCCAACAACAAGACAACAAATAACCCCATCCAAAAATGGGGAGAGGACCTGGACAGAATATTCACCACAGAAGAGATCCAAAAGGCTGAGAAACACATTTAAAAATGCTCCAAGTCTTTGATTGTTAGAGAAAAGCAAAGACAACAATGAGTTACCACTTCACTCCTGTGAGAATGTCATACATCAGAAAAGGTAACAGTAGCAAATGCTGGAGAGGATGTGGGATTAAAGGAACCCTCCTGCACTGCTGGTGGGAATGTAAATTGGTCCAACCTTTGTGGATACCCACTTGGAGAATTCTCAGAAGGCTAGAAATGGACTTACCCTATGATCCTGCAATTCCTTTCCTTGGAATGTATCTTACGGAACACAACACACCCACCCAAAATGATCTGTGTACACATATGTTCTCAGCAGCACAATTTGTAATAGCCAAAACCTGGAAGCAACCCAGGTGTCCAACAACAGATGAGTTAGGCTGAGCAAGTTGTAGTATATATACACAATGGAATACTACTCAGCTGTAAAAAATGGTGACTTCACCGTTTTCAGCTGATCTTGGATGGACCTTGAAAAATTCATGTTAAGTGAAATAGGTCAGAAACAGAAGGATGAATATGGGATGATCTCACTCTCAGGCAGAAGTTAATAAACAAGTTCTGAAGAGAAAATTCAAGTAGAATCTGAACTGGAGTTTACATATTGCACCAAAATAAAAGACCATGGGGTTCATTGGGGAGGGGGAGAGAATACACATCCAAAAAGGATGACAGATGACCTAGTGGGTATTGTACTGTTATATGGAAAACTGAAAAATGTTATACATTTACAAAGTATTGTATTTACTGTCGAATGTTAAACATTCATTCCCCAATAAAAATTTTTTTTTAAAAAAGGCAATTTCAGTGACTGGGAGAAGTTACCTGCACATCTGACAAGAGGTTTATATCAAACATTATAAAAAATCATACACTTCAACAACAAAAAATAAATAACTCAAAAGTGGACAAAAATATAATAGCAGTTTTCTAAAGAAGGTATGTAGATGACCCACAGACATGTGAAGAAAATGTTTCACTTCACTTATCATTAGAGAAGTGCACATTAAAACTACAATGAGATACTACCCCACACCTCTGAGAATGGCCAACATCAAGAAAATGGGAAATGACAAATGCTGTCCAAAATTTTAAGAAAAAAGAAATATATTACACTATTGATGGAAATGCAAGATAACAGAGGACCATTTGGACAAGAAGAGTATGGAGAATCCTTAAACAAATAAAAATGAAAATACCTTATGATCATGCAGTTCACGCCTTTACATATATCCAAAAGACATGAAAGCACTGATTTAAAGGTACAGATGTACCCTTATGTTAATGCTGCTTTATTAACAATTGCCAAGGAGTGGAAACAACCTAAATCTCCTTCAACAGACTACTGAATGAAGAAATTATGGAACATATATTCAATTGGGGATACTACCCTGCAATTAAAAAATTTATAATTCAAAGTGAATAGAACTGGAGATGTTTTTGCTTAGTGAAGTAAGGAATGACAACTACCAAGTGGTTTCACTTACATATGTAATATAGGAATTGAAATTCATAAAACCACAAAAAAGGTGACTGAACTATCTCTAAGTCTTTATGAGAAGTAAGGTGGGTTATCATGGAGTGGGAGTATACTGGGTGGGTCACAGAATTTTGTTAGTGGTGTGGTGTGGAAATATAACCCTGTGCTTTTGTAATTTTGTTTGTTTTAAAATACTTTAATTTACTTACAACTATTTGAAGACTCATTTTTCAGCTTTTAGAGAATTTGTAAGATGACCTAACTTCACTGAAAAGAAAGACCTTCTACTGCTACTTTCCAGAGAGCAGCAAGTGATTGGCAGGTGTTATCAAAATTTACTATAACTTTAAGGTGAAATGAAAATATTCATTTCTCTCCTTGGTTAATCAGTTCCCTGAGCATAAATATGTCAGCTTGAAGAAAAAGTAACTTGTCTTAAAACATCAAAATGTTCTTTCAGTGAGGTAAGCTTACAATAAATATTCACTATCTTCTATGTGCTGATAAATTTACTGGGAAACCCAAATGTGCTTAATTTATAAAGCGGTATTAATACCTGGAACTCTGGTCGAGGGTTGGTGCAACTGGTTGAGCGTGCATGCTACCATGCAGGAGGATCTGGGTTCCAACCTTTGGTCTCCACCTGCAGGAGAAAGCTTCACAAGTGGTGAAACAGGTCTGCAGGTGTCTCTCTACCTCTCTGTAACCCCCTTCCTTCTTGATTTCTGGCTGTCTCTATCCAATAAATGAAAATAATAAAAAGTTAAAAAATACTTTATTTTTAATAAGAAAGAAAGTGGTCTGGGAGGTGGCAAGATGGATAAAGCATTGGATTCTCAAGCATGAAGTCCTGAGTTTAATCCCTGCCAGCACATGTAGCAGAGTGATGTCTGGTTCTTTCTCTCTCTCTCTCTCCTTCTTTCTTCATGAATAATTAAATAAATTTGAGAGAGAGAGAGAAAGATACAGAGAGAAAGACCAGAGCAATGCTGAGCTATGGTTTATGGTGTTGCTGGGGATTGAACCTGGGACATCAGAGCCTCAGGCATGAAAACATCTTGTATAACCATTATGCTATTCACCCAGCTCAAATCTTGTAAACCATTATTAAAGCACTAATAAAAAAAACTATTGTCGGGGCTGGGTGGTGGCACACCTGGTTAAGCACACACATACTAGCGTGTACAAGGATCCAAGTTCCAGCCCGCAGTCCCCACCTTCAGGGGGAAAGCTTCACAAGTGATAAATCAGGGGTACAGGTGTCTCTTTGACTCCTCTCTCCTCTGTCCCCCCTTCCTCTCAATTTCTCTCTGTCCTATCAAATTAAAGTTAAAAAAAAACTATTGTCACTTCAAATAAACATATATAAGCATAAAAATGGGTTGTGATGCTGTTTTTACATTGTTTGCCTTTCCATATTGTGTCCAGAGTAGATCAAGATTTTTCCCCTTAATTTAAAATTAAAACTAAGCTAAAATGGGATAAATACAACTACCAGTGAATGATGGAAATATTCTATATCTTGAAACAGGTATGGGTAACATGGATAAATCTATTTGTTCAAATGGTACCATTAAAATTGGTGTATAGCTAAATTCTAGCTATGTAAGCACTATCTTGAGAAAATAATCACATAAAATCACCATTCATTGTGAGGAACAGAATAGAGAACTGATAAAACTGAAAAGACAGCATAATGGTTATGCAAAGAGACTCAGATGCCTGAGACTCCAAAGTCCCAAATTCAATCCCCTGCACCACCATAAGCCAGAGTTGATCAGTGCTCTGGAAAAATAAAAAAGAAATTATTTCCTAGAACTGAAAAAGATAGATGCCCAAAATTGGAAACTTCAACAGCTTTTATCAACAATTGATAAACAACTAGAAAACAAGCAAGGAAACAGAAGAACTCACAGTGTGGGAAAAACAAGTCCGAATGTTATAAAGTTGAATACTGTATACACAGAAATTTGTGTTGTGGGGGTCGGGCGGTAGCTCAGCGGGTTAAGCACACGTGGCGCAAAGCACAAGGACTGGCATAAGGACCCTGGTTCCAGCCCCTGCTCCCCAACTGCAGGGGAGTCACTTCACAGGCCGTGAAGCAGGTCTGCAGGTGTCTATCTTTCTCTCCCCCTCTCTGTCTTCCCCTCCTCTCTCCATTTCTCTCTGTCCTAGCCAACAACGAATGACATCAACAACAATAATAACCACAATAAGGCTACAACAAGGGCAACAAAAACGGGGAAAAAAAGGCCTCCAGGAGCAGTGGATTCATGATGCAGGCACTGAACCCCAGCAATAACCCTGGAGGCAAAAAAAAAAAAAAGAAATTCATGTTGTTTGGTTTGCATATGTTGAACTTTTTTCACAATAAAAATATTTTAAAGTCAATGATTTCCTGTAAGATATGTCCATAAAAGCAAAATCAGTTCAACTCTAAGCAAAGTGAATAAAACAGAGAAGCATTCTCCCAAGGAATCAATTATACCCTATTTTACATAAAAGCCAGTTTTTTTTGTTTACTCAACTGAGCCCTTTTGATATTATTAAAATATTAGTGTCTGTCATAACAACCAATAGTCTCAAGACATTTCAGTAATATAAACTTTTCTTTAAAATTAAAAACAATTCAATGAACTGTATTTGAAGGTACCCCCTGGTGCTGAAGGCAAAGAGAGTGAAGGAAGGAGTCTTCGGATGCAAGTGATATTAAATAGGGTCAGACTGTCCACTGAAAGACGTGAAGCATTTAGAACTGAGGTGAAAATAGCTTTGTTTTAGAAAAGAAACTAAACTTACTCAAGGTGCCTATGTGTTCATCATTTATTTTGCTATTCATATCAACTAGTAAGTTATTCTCACTAACATTTAACAAGTGAATCATAGAAGTTTGTCAAAGTGATATTTTTCTTTCTCAATAGAGGTACTTTTTAAAACTATTTTTAAAATATTTATTTATTCCCTGTTGCCCTTGTTGTTTTATTGTTGTAGTTATTGAATAGGACAGAGAGAAATAGAGAGAGGAGGGGAAGATAGAAGGAGAGAAGAATACCTGTAAACCTGCTTTATCGCCTGTGAAGGGACTCCCTTGCAGGTGACTCCCCTGCAGGTGGGGAGCCGGGGGCTCGAACCAGGATCCTTACACTAGTCCTTGTGCTTAGCGCCACCTGTGCTTAACCCGCTGTGCTACCGCCCAACTCCCAACTTTTCAAGTATAAAATTAGGTAATGTTTAAGGATTAAATTTAACTTTATGTACCCCTCCTACCTTATGCTAATCCTTTCTTAAATAAAAAATTTAAAAAAAATAAATAAATTTAACTTTATTTTACCTAGAGTAGAAGTATTCTGGAAATTACTCTCATTATTAACCTATCGTTTTGGCTCTTACTGAAGTGAATTTTGAACTCAACTGATCTCTTGTCTCAATAAATATAAACTCAATTATATCTGGCATAGCCCATCTTCTTATGTATTCACTAACCCATTTCCTGTTTTCAGCACATTTAGAGATGTTATTCCCAATTTATCTGAGCTAATACTAGTCGTAACCACAATGTCCCATCACTGAATTTCATGGTAATCAGGCAAATGTAATTCACATTACTTACTAGGCTAGGTGTAAATTTTTTGCCATATTTTGAGGCATGTAACTTAGAGAAATTGTTTATTTTACCACTGGTGTTACTAATCAACCTGTTAATTTTATGTAATTTGTGGATGATGTTTGTTGGGACATTTAACCAATGGACTTCCAGGATTCACATAAATTACATTAAGATAAAATTCACTGTTAACAAAGATTTGATAATAGGATATTTACATTAGGTAAATTCATGTTCATAAACAAGAATATGTGTGAGAATCCCTTAGAAACTGAAGTGCAGATTTTTGTTAGCACTACCAGGTGGTTTCATAAAATCTCAAGGGGGACCAGAAATTGACTGTAGAAAAAAGAACAATATTTCAGGCAAATACTATAGTTTGAGAAAAACTGACTTGATCTAATAATACTTAGATCTTGTAAGGTTTTGAGAAAGTGCCTCATACATGAAGTTATTTGTTTGAACACGTGGTGGCAGTGCAGGCTAAGAGAGCGAATTGGAACTCTGAAGATTGGGTGGAGTCCATTTTACCGAGAAATTCAAGAAACAAAAATAGTACAGAACGCATTTCCAGCTGAAGGGTGGATAGAAATGTTTATGAAGGCAGCTGTCACAAGACAACTTACAAGAACCAATTTGAAATTCTATAGCAAGAACGATTCAGAAGGGCAACAATGGTGATTAGGAACTAAAAGGACTCCCTCTCTGGAATCAAGCATAATAGCAGAGATGGCACAAGCAAAAGCACACTGCAAGAAAAGGCAAGTGACAATCTTCATTATATCGCTGTTTTGGTGGGAGACAGGTTCAGAATTGATTCAGTATTCTGTTATGGAGGAGACAGAGAGTGGCACATTTGTGGCCAACTTGACAAAGGATCTGGGTCTTAGAATGGGAGAGTTAGCTACTCGGGGGGGCCGGGTTGTTTTCAAAGGGAATACACAGCATTTACAAATTGATCCACAGACCTATGATTTGTTGCTAAATGAGAAACTGGACCGGGAGGCGCTGTGTGGTGCCACCGAGCCATGTATGATACCTTTCCAAGTGTTATTGGAAAATCCCCTGCAGTTTTTTCAGGCTTCACTAAGAGTGGAAGATGTAAATGATCATGCCCCAGAGTTCCCCTCCAGAGAAATGCTACTAAAAATATCAGAAATTACTATCCCTGGAAAAGCATTCCCATTGAAAATGGCGCAGGACTTAGATGTTGGTAGGAACAGTCTTCAGAGCTACACAATCAACTCCAATCTTCACTTCCACGTTCTCACTCAGAATCGCAGCGATGGCAGGAAGTTCCCTGAGCTGGTACTGGACAAAGCCTTGGACCGCGAGGAGCAGCCCCAGCTTAGGCTAACCCTCACAGCCCTGGATGGCGGGTCTCCACCACGGTTAGGTACTACAGAGATTAAGATCCTGGTTCTAGACATCAATGACAACGCCCCTGAATTTTCACAGGAACAATATCAGGTGGAGATCCCTGAAAACTACCCCCTTGCCTCTCTGGTGATCACAGTTTCAGCAAAAGACTTAGACGAAGGATCCTTTGGGGATGTATCCTATGCCCTTTTTCAAGTCGATGACATTAAGCAACCCTTCGAAATTAATACAGCTACAGGAGAAATCCGACTGAGAAAGATGCTGGATTTTGAGGAATTTCAATTTTATCACGTGGATGTTGAGGCCACAGACGGTGGTGGACTATCAGGAAAATGCTCTGTACTTATCAAGGTCTTGGACGTGAACGACAACGCCCCAGAGCTGACCATTTCATCTATCATCAGCCCTGTCCCTGAAAACATGCCCGACGTCATGGTGGCAGTATTCAGTGTGTCAGATGCAGATTCTGGACAAAATCAGCAGGTCGTTTGTTCCACAGATGACAATATCCCCTTCCTCTTAAAATCATCTGAACAGAATTTCTACACTCTAGTCACAAATGGACCGCTGGACCGAGAAGAGAGAGCCGAGTACACCATCGTGATCACGGTGAAGGACCTGGGCAGCCCGCGGCTGCAGAGCCAGCACCAGGTGACTGTGCGCGTGTCCGACGTGAACGACAACGCCCCCGCCTTCAGCCAGCGCGCCTACACCCTGCGCGTGCGCGAGAACAACAGCCCCGGGCTGGCGCTGGGCAGCGTGCGCGCCTGGGACGCGGACGAGGGCGCCAACGCGCAGCTCAGCTACTCGCTGCTGCCATCGCCCTCGGCCCCGGCCTCGCCCTCGGCCTCGGCCTCGACCGGCCGCCCGCAGCAGCCGGCCCCGGGCGCGCTGGTGTCCATCGACGCCGACAGCGGGCAGCTGTTCGCGCTGCGCGCCCTGGACTTCGAGGCGCTGCAGGCCTTCGAGTTCCTGGTGGGCGCCACGGACCGCGGGTCGCCGGCGCTGAGCAGCCAGGCGCGGGTGCGCGTGCTGGTGCTGGACGCCAACGACAACGCGCCCTTCGTGCTGCACCCGCTGCAGAACGGCTCCGCGCCCTGCACCGAGCTGCTGCCGCGCGCGGCCGGCGCGGGCTACCTGGTGAGCAAGGTGGTGGCGGTGGACGGCGACGCGGGCCAGAACGCCTGGCTGTCGTTCCAGCTGCTCAAGGCCACGGAGCCCGGGCTGTTCGGCGTGTGGGCGCACAGCGGCGAGGTGCGCACGGCGCGGGCGCTGAGCGAGCGCGACGCGCCGCGACACCGGCTGGTGGTGCTGGTGCGGGACAATGGCGACCCGCCGCTGTCGGCCAGCGTCACGCTGCACGTGCTGCTGGTCGATGGCTTCTCGCAGCCCTACCTGCCGCTGCCCGCCGCGCCCGACGCCGCCGCCGCCGCCGCGGGTGCCGCCGCCGCCGGAGCGCGGCCCGAGCGCCTGACCGTCTACCTGGTGGTGGCCTTGGCCGCCGTGTCGTCGCTCTTCCTGTGCTCGCTGCTGGCCTTCGTGGCCGCGCGCCTGTGCCGGCGGGCCGGGCGGGCTGAGACGGCGGCGGCGGCGGCGGGGGCGCTGGCGGGGTCCGAGGGACACTTTCCGGGACACCTGCTGGACGCGGGCGGTGCGGGGACCCTGTCGCACAGCTACCAGTATGAGGTGTGTCTCGCGGGGGGCACCGGGACCACCGACTTCAAGTTCCTGAAGCCGGTTGTGACTGACTTTCCTCCCCAGGCTAATGGAGCTGAAGTGGAGGAAAACCCCAACTTTCAGAATAGCTTCCTATTTAGTTAAGTACTTGACCATGCTAGTAAACCCTATTTAATCCTTTGGAATCTTCTTTATTTTGGCACTATATGTTATTGATGATAGTTCTCGTTCACTTTATTACTGTAGCTAGGGTGTGATTATTTAAAAATTACGCTGTTTACCAACAGTTTTTTTTTTCTTAATCACTACTTGGTAGATCTTACTGCTCTTTAAGCTCTATTTGATAATCTGAACACATTTTTATGTACATAATTAAACTGCGAACTTCCTTCTCTTGTGTTTTTTTTTCAAATATGTATACCTTATATTTCTAATCTATGGTCCTCACTACTACCACGTAGATAAAAAGTTTAAATAGGGGGCCAAATGCAGTAACACATTACTATGAGCCTATAATCTCCACCTGCAGGGAGGGATGCTTCACTAGAGGTGCAGCAGGTCTGCAGGTGTCTTCCTCCCTACCTCCTCCTTCCCTCTCAATCTCTGTCCCATCAAATAAAAATACAAAGGAATAAAAGAAAAAGAGAAGAAAAATGGCCGCTATGTGCAGTGGATTCTACCTGCAACCACGGAGCCCCAGCGACAACTCTAGTGGCAATTTAAAAGTGTAAGTAATAATATTTAATCTGCCCATGTCTGTCTGTCTGTCTCACTGGTATATTTTGTAAACACAATATTAAGAAAAGTGTAATAATAAGTATGTATTTTCTGTAGGTTTGTACAAGTGTCAACACCTAGTTGTTGAGACTATAAAAAGAAAATTTTGGTCTGTTAACAACATTAGGTAAAATGTGTACTCAATTGTAACATTCCAATATTGATTAGGGAAAATTCAAAATAGAAAGATGTTAATAGCTCTCTTTTAAAAATATTTTACTTATGTCTTTATTATTGGCTAGAACAGAGAGAAGGTAAGAAGGAAGGGAGAGATAAGAGAGGGAGAGGGACAGAGAGAGGCACTTGCAGCCCTGCTTCACCACTCGTGAAGTTTTCCCCTGCAGGTGGGGACCAGGGGCTTGAAGCTGGGTCCTTGTGCACTGTAATGTGTGCAATCAACCAGGTGCACCACCACCTGGATCCCAAGATGTTAATATCTCTTTATTTTACTTTTTCTTTCTTGTTTTAATATTTTATTTATTTATTTGAAAGATAGGGTGAGAAAGAGAAAGAACCAGTCATCACTCTGGTACATGTGCTGCCAGGGATAGAACTTGGGACCTCATGCTCAAGATGAGTCCAATGATTTTTTTTTAATTATTCATTGGGGAATAATGGTCTACATTATAAAGTAAATAAAATAGATTGTACATACATAACATTTCCCAGTTTTCCATATAACAGTACAACGCCCACGAGATCCTCTATCATCCTTTTTGGGCCTGTATTCTCTACACCACCACCCAGTCTTTTACTTTGGTACAATATACCAACTTTTGTTTTCTCTTCTGATCTTGTTTTTCAACTTCTGCCTGAGAGTGAGATCACCCCATATTCATCCATCTATTTCTGACCTATTTCCTTAACCTCATTTTTTTTCAAGCTCCATCCAAGATCTGCTGAAAACGGTGAAGTCACCATATTTTACAGCTGAGTAGTATTCCATTGTGTATATATACTACAACTTGCTCAGCCTAACTCATCTGTTGTTGGACACCTGGGTTGCTTCCAGGTTTTGGCTATTACAAATTGTGCTGCTGAGAACATATGTGTACACAGATCATTTTGGGTGGGTGTGTTGTGTTCCGTAAGATACATTCCAAGGAAAGGAATTGCAGGATCATAGGGTAAGTTCATTTCTAGCCTTCTGAGAATTCTCCAAGTGGGTATCCACAGAGGTTGGACCAATTTACATTCCCACCAGCAGTGCAGGAGGGTTCCTTTAATCCTACATCCTCTCCAGCATTTGCTACTGTTTGTTACCTTTTCTGATGTATGACATTCTCACAGGAGTGAAGTGGTAACTCATTGTTGTCTTTATTTGCTTTTCTCTAACAGTCAAAGACTTGGAGCATTTTTAAATGTGTTTCTCAGCCTTTTGGATCTCTTCTGTGGTGAATATTCTGTCCAGGTCCTCTCCCCATTTTTGGATGGGGTTATTTGTTGTCTTGTTGTTGGGTTTGGAAAACTCTTTATATATTCTGGTTATTAGCCTCTTGTCTGATGTATGGCATGTAAAAAAATCTTCTCCCATTCTGTGAGGGGTCTCTTGGTTTGGGTAGTGGTTTCTTTTGCTGTGTAGAAGCTTTTTAATTTGATGTAGTCCTATAGGTTTATGCTTGCCTTAGTCTTCCTTGTAATTGGATTTGTTTCATTGAAGATGTCTTTAAAATTTATGCGGAAAAGAGTTCTGCCAATATTGTCCTCTAAGTATCTGATAGTTTCAGGTCTGACATCCAAGCCCTTGATCCACTTGGGATTTATTTTTGTGTTTGGTGAAATATAGTGGTTCAATTTCATTCTTCTGCATGTTTCAACCCATTTTTTCCTACACCATTTGTTGAATAGAGTCTGCTTTCCCCATTTAATAATCTGGGCAGCTTTGTCAAGGAAGATTAGATGTCCATAGGTGTGGGGGGCTTACTTCTGGGCTCTCAATTCTATTCCACTGGTCATTGTTTCTATTCATGTTCCAGTACCAAGCAGTTTTGATGACAATGGTGACCCTGTGATACAGTTTGAGATTTGGGAGTGTGATGCCTCCAATTCTGTTCTTTCTTCTCAAGATTATTTTGGCAATTCTAGGTCTTTTCTGGTACCATATAAACATCTGTAGCATTTGTTCTATTCTTCTAAAAAAATGTGGTTGGGATCTTGATGGGGATAGCATTAAATTTGTATATGGCTCTGGGTAATATATTCATTTTGATGATGTTAATTCTTCCAACCCATGAACATGGAATATCTTTCCACTTCTTTGTGTCTTTTTCAATTTCCTTGAGTAGTGACTCATAATTTTCAGTATACAAGTCTTTCACTTCTTTGGTTAGGTTTATTCCTAGACATTTTATTGTTTTTGTTGCTATAGTAAAAGGAATTGATTTCTGGATTTCAATTTCTTCTAGCTTAGTGTTTGCATAGAGGAACGCTACTGTCTCTTGAATGTTAATTTTGTAGCCTGACACCTTACTGTATTGCCTGATACTTTCCAAAAGCTTCTTGCTGATTTCCTTAGGATTTTCTATGTATACTATCATGTCATCTGCAAATAAGGTGAGTTTGACTTCTTCTCTTCCAATCTGTATGCCTTTAATTCCTTGCTCCAGCCTGATTGCTATGACAAGAACTTCCAACACTATGTTGAATAGTAACGGTGATAGTGGTCAGCCCTGTCTAGTATCTGATCTGAGGGGAAATGCTTCCAGTTTTCCACCATTGAGTATGTTGTTGGCTGTAGGTTTGTTATATATAAACTGCACTCTCTTGAGGAATTTTCCATCTATTCTCATTTTTTGTAGTTGTTGTATTTTGTCAAAGGCTTTCTCTGCATCTATTGATATGACCATGTGGTTTTTGGACTTGCTTTACTGATGTGGTGGAATTAAATCAACTGATGTGGTGGAATTAAATCAACCTTGCATCCCTGGGATAAACCCCACTTGGTCATGATGAACAACTTTTGGGACTATGTATAAGCTTGATAGAGCTTAGGGAGAACCACCCCCGTCTTTGGATGGAGGTCTGAGAAGATACCCTCTTGGTTAGTCTCTCTCAACCGAGGTGAGCAAAGGGGAGAAGCTCAGACTTAGTTCTTTCCTTCTTGACTCTCAGGCCCACAGAAACTCCAATACTTCTCCCCTTTAACTGTAGGCTACATGGCCGCCTACTTTAAGATTCACTTACTCAAAGTCACCTTACCTTCTGATCACAGAAGAACACAACTTATCACATACTCCATCTAATACCTCAGACCCCAGACAAGAGAAATTCCAAACTATATGGCCTTTTGATATCCATCTTCTCTCTGTCTCACCCTACTGGTTTTACCCCTATGCTTCTCTCAAATACCTTTGGATAATTAAGTTGCTTGTGTTATGGAGAATAGCTGTCTTGTATCTTATCAATTCCTGTCATACCAACCCCCTACCATAAAGGCAAGCTGATCTTTAAGAAACCTGTAATTTCTGACATATTTCAATAATTCCCTTTGTTTGGTTTTCTATTTAACTCATGTCCACCTGCTAATAAACGAGACCTGAGACTTGAGATCTGAGGTCTGAGCACGCTGCAGGTCTCCCTGGTGTCTTTTACTTCGTGTCGTCCTCTTAGTGAGTGAGAAAGAACTGGTCCATTACCTTTCCCCTGGAGATCACCCCGCCAGAGACACGACAAAAAGCCTTTTTATTTTTTATTATTTTTTAATATTTTATTATTTATTAATGAGAAATATAGGAGAGAGAGAAAGAACCAGATATAACTCTGGTACATGTGCTGCCAGGGATTGAACTCAGAACTTAATGCCTGAGAGTTTATTGCCTTAGCCATTGTGCTTCCCCCTGGACCACTGAACAACATTATTAATACTGTTGTATCCAGTTCGTTAGAGTTTTGTTCAATATTTTAGCATCTATGTTCATCAGAGGTATTGGTCTATAGTTTTCTTTTTTGGTTGTGTCCCTGTCTGCTTTTGGTATCAGACTTAGTTTCATATAAGGTGGAAGGGAGTCTTCCAGTGTCTGGAAGACTTTTATAAGTAGAGGTAGTTGGGGTCAGGCCGTAGCACAGTGGGTTAAGTGCACGTGGCGCTAAGCCCAAGGACCCGTGTAAGGATCCTCGTTCGAGCCCCTGGCTCCCCACCTGCAGGGGAGTCCCTTCATAGGTGGTGAAGCAGGTCTGCAGGTGTCTGTCTTTCTCTCCCCCTCTCTGTCTTCCCCTCCTCCTCTCCATTTTTCTCTGTCCTATCCAACAACAACAGCATCAACAACAATGATAACCACAACAAGGCTACAACAACAAGGGCAACAAAAGGGAGAAAATGGCCTCCAGGAGCCCTGGATTCATAGTGCAGACACTGAGCCCCAGCAATAACCGTGGAGGCAAAAAAAAAACTAGAGTTATTAGTTCTTTGTTGAAGGTTTTGTAGAATTCATTTGTAAAACCGTCTGGTCCCTGACTTCTATTCTTGGGAAGATTTTTGATAACTGCTTCAATTTCATTAGCTGTGATGGGCCTGTTCATGTTATCTAGTTCCTCTTTACTTAGTTTTGCAAATTGGTAGGTATCTAGGAAATCATCCATTTCTTCCAGGTTCTCTAGCTTGGTGGTATATAGTTGTCCATAGAAGCCTCATATGATATGTTGAATTTCTGTGTTGTCTGTTGTGATATCTCCTCTTTCATTTACAAGCCAATTTATTTTGGTCTTCTCCATTTTTTTTTTGAGTCTGGCTAAAGTTTTGTCGATATTGTTCACTTTTTCGAAGAACCAACATTTACTTTCATTGATCTTTTGTGTGGTTTTCTTATTTTAAATGTTATTGATTTCTGCCCTAACTTTAGTGATTTCTGTCCTTCTGGTTGCTTTAGGGTTCCTTTGTTCTTCTACTTCTAGGTCTTTAAGATGTGCAATCAGGCTGTTTGTTTGTGCTTTTTCTTGTTTCCTATTGTGTGCTTGTATGGCTATGAACTTCCCTCTCAGAACTACTTTAGCTGTGTCCCAAATATTTTGATAGCTTGTGTCTTCATTTTCATTGAACTCTTGAAACATTTTGATTTCTTCCTTGATTTCCTCTTTGACCCAGTAGCTGTTAAGTAGTATACTGTTGAGATTCCAATTTTTGGACTATTCCTAATCTTTTGTTGATTGTTAAGTGTTAGTTTAATTCCACTGTGATCTGAAGAGATGCTTTGGATGATTTCAATGCTCTTGAATTTGCTGATGCTATCTTTGTGGCCTAACATGTGGTCTATCCTTGAAAATGACCCATGTAGACTTGAGTAGAATGTGTATTCCAGTTTCTTGGGATGAATGACTCTGAAAATGTCCAGTAGTTCTAGTTTATCTATCTCCTCAGTTAGCTCCCTCATGTCTTTATTAATTTTCTGCCTGGATGTTCTGTCAAATTGAGAGAGTGGGGTTTTGAAGTCCCCTACTATGACTGTGTTGCTGCTACTATATTGCTGTAGCTTTTAGTAGATGTTTCATGTATTAGATGGCTTCGCATTTGGTGCATAGACGTTAATAATTTTTAAATCCTCTTGATTGACTGATCCACTGAGCATTAAGTAGTATCCATCCCTATCTTTTAAAATTTTATTTATTTTAAAGTCTGTCATGTCAGATATGAGAATAGCTGTTCCTGCCCTTTTTTGTGGGCTACTGGCTTCTATGATAGTTTTCCATCCTTTCACTTTGAGTTTGGTTTTGTCTTGTTGAGTTAAGTGAGTTTCCTGTAGACAACATATTGTTCGGTTATGTTTTCTGATCCATCTTCCTACTCTGTGTATTTTAATAAGTGAATTCAGGCCATCGACATTTATTGATATCAAAGATTGAAGATATTTTAACACCATTCTTGTAGAGTTTTAGAATGTTTTGATATATGGCATATTTATGGTGGTCTGACTGTTTATAGGAGACTTTTCAGAACTTCTTTCAGGGCAGGCTTGGTGATAGTTGATTCTTTCAACTGTTGCTTGTCTGAGAAGATTTCTATGCCTCCATCTGGTCTCAATGACAGCCTAGCAGGATACAGTAGTCTTGTTTGAAAGCCTTTATCATAGAGCACTTGATAAATATCTTTCCATTCTCTTCTGGCCTGTAGTGTTTGTGTGGAGAAGTCTGCTGCTAATCTTATGGGTTTTCCTCTGTAGGTGACTCTTTGTTTTTCTTTTGCAGCCTTCAGGATCTTTTCTTTATCCTTATTCCTTTCCATTTTAAATATGATGTGTCTTAGTGTCTTTAAATCTGGGTTAATTCTGTTTGGGATCCCCTAGGCTCCTTGAATCTTTATATCTTTTATGTTATCCAGACTAGAGAAGTTTTCAGCTATTATGTCCTGAAGAATGCTTTCTTCCCCTCACTCTCTTTCTTCCTCTTGTAAGCCAATAATGCGCATATAATTTCTTTTGAAGTCATCCCATAGGTCTCTGTTGTTGTTTTCCATATCTCTTAATCTCTTTTTGAGATCTCTTACTTCTTTTTTAGTTGTCTCTAATTCATCCTCAATCTTGCTAATTCTGTTTTCAGCCTCATTTATTCTATTCTCTCCCCTCTACTGTTTTTCTGGAGTTCATCTATTTTGTTACCCTGTTCTGTTACTATTTTAGCTTGTTCAGCTAACTGTGTTTCAGCCTTCAGCTCTTTAATAACCTTGAGTAAATTAGTGTTTTTTTCCAGAGTCTCATTTGTTGTTTCTGCATTTCTGATGACAATTCTTTCAAACTCTTTATTCACTCTTGTGATTATTTCTTTAACTAGCATTTGGATGTTGACCTCATTATTTTGTGCTTCAACCTTTGAGGGGCTTTTAGGTGGAATTTTTGTCCTGGTTCATTTCGCCAATATTTCTTCTTATTGGTTTAACCATTCTATATAGTAGTATGTTATGAGGTCCCTCTTTCAGTACTTTTCAAATTACTGATCACTCTTGCTTGGCTTATCTTGTGTCTAAGTAAGGTAAATAAAGTGTTCACAGTTTTGGAAATTGACAGTTGTTTCAATATTATTTTAATCCCTGAGTTGGAACTCAGTGGCTTAAAAGCCTCTTTCATTCTTTTTCTTCCCTGTAGGCTATGGGAGCCTGAGGGCTTTTAAACCATAAGTAAACTTCTTAGCTTAATCCCTTACTCCTGACCAAGAGATAAAGTAGGGTGTGGCAGAGATAATCCAGTGGTTATGCTAAGAGACTCTCACACCCCAAGGATCCAAAGTTTCAGGTCAATTCAGGTTCTCTGCCAAGTGGGGCAGCACTGCTGGGCCCTGTGAGTTTCTAATGAAGTCCTGTATATAGTCTGTAGTTTCTAAGGAAATTCACCATATTCTCATCAGGAGAACAACATGGAAAGGCTCCCACCACAGCCCAACTGCTAGGCCACCAAAGTGTAGATTTTATCCTGAGTTTCCTCGTTCATTCTCTGTTTCCTGGTGTCAGCACAGGGCCTTCCCTCTGCTGCTCCAGACTCTCAGGGGAGTAGCAATGGAGGCTCACAATAGCATTTGGTGACTCTTAGGGGAGTCCTCTCCTCCCTTCAGCCATCTTTTTGTTGGTAAAACAGACTGGAGGTGGTGCCTCAACTGGTAAACTGTGGGACTATTACCAGCCACTTAATCTCTCTGGAGGCTCCTCTCTGTTCAGGAGCCACATGTATTTGCACTCACTGGTGATTTGGTGGGTTCCTGAAGTCGTTCTTGTCCTGACTTTTGTGGTACAAGATGATCTCCTTTGGTATTCCTAGTTGACCCAGGAGAGGAGAGAAACACAGGTCAAGAGTCCAATGCTTTATCCACTACACCTCCTCTACTTTTTCTAATAAGTGAAATAATTCAATGTAACTTATACTGTCTCTCTAAAAAGAAAGCAACTTCCATTCAAACTAATATCTTACAGAATTTAAATACTTGAGACAATATTTTATCTCAATTTGAGAAGAAAATATATTCTTTAGTCAAATCTAAATTATATATTTCAATTCCTCATTCAAGTTATGAAACTCCTATACATGTGAATATGTGCCATGACATAAATATGTTACTACTGACAAGCTATTAGTTAAGATGAGACTTTGCTTTCTAGTGCTGTGTATTCAATATTTTTGCCTTTATTAACCATAAAATTTCCTTTCGCAATTTACTCACAGCTGATTTTATTTGTGCTGGTTTCACTGTAAATTTTGTGAATAATTCTGGGTTCAAGCCCCTGGTCCCCTTCTTCAGGGGAAAAGCTTCACAGGGGAAAAGCTTCACAAAAGGTAAAGTAGGGCTGCAGGTATCTGTCTCTCTTTCCTTCTTTAGCTCCCCTATCTTCTCAATTTCTCTCTTTCTCCAATAATAAATAAAAAAGTTAAAATGGAACTGATATTAACTACAATATATTTGTCAAATAAGTGAACTATAACCGCTCTTTTGTCAAAAATGATTGCCAAGCATCAGTGACTGTAGGGAATATTTAAGGTTCTGTATTCTCACACATTTACCCTTCTCTCCTTAAAATATCATTCTTTGTGGAAAATACTGATTTTTATATTATCATTCTAATTACATGGTTTTAGCTGGTTGGTTTTCAATAAGTCCATCTCAGTAGTTCCAGAGAATGTACAATAAATGCCCCCCAACCTAAGCTGATGTGCCAAAACTATTCCCTAGGAAGTGGATCTTTGATTTAATTTACTTTATTACATTTTTTCAGAGCACTGCTCAGCTCTGGATTATGATGGTGCAGGAAACTGAAACTAGGACTTTAGAGCCGGAGGTATGGAAGTCCTCTGTATAGACATTATGCTATCATCCATGCCCTTTATTACATTACACCCTTGTTTGTAGGAAAAAAACACACCAAATTCTGAGTTTATACTGGTTTTCTATTCAAATGACCATTTACTTTCCACTTTACTTTGCACATATCAAATTTATGAAAAAAAATTACAAAGTGCTATGTAGCTAAGAAACTAAGAGGAAATCACTCTTTTCCTTCCAGGCATTACAAATACATGAAAAGTTCCAGTAGTATCGACTGATTCTAAAAATAATAATTTCTTTCAAGGCAGTAATAAATTACTATTTTTTCTAAGGGCACGATTCTTTTTCACTATTTTACCTCCAGAAGCTAGAAAAATCTATTCTCAGGGAAAGATTTGTTTGACGAATAAATGAATTTATCTAAAGTCAGGTTTTATGTACTGCGCTTGTATCTTTATAAGTATCATGCATGTAAAAATAAGTATACATTACCTTCACTTTCACAACTATATGCTAGCTAAGTAAACAACAAGAAATATACATTAAGAGGGAACACTATAACATGCTACTGTCCCAAAGGCATTCAATTTCATGAAAGCTGCCTGAAATTGTAAAGCTGACCGCTTGGTGGCGCTGCAGGATAAGAGTGAAAAAAAAACCGGCAGCCTCCATAAAACCTGAGCCATTTCTGGAAAATAACAAAGGAAACATTTTCTACAACTGGGGCTAGGTTTCAGAGAGGCAGCTATCCCTATGCCAATATTCAGATGAATAAATGTAAGATTATTGAACAAGACGGGTCCATTGGCTGAGAAGTAATTATTTTGTGATTAAATATTGTATCTTTTGGACTGGGAGAACAATGGAGACCCTGCTACCAGAAACCTGGCTACCCAAAGCGCCACAAAAAAGGCAAGTTACTGCCATTGTTATTCTATTATTATTGTGGGAGGTGGGCTGCACGACCATTAAGTATTCTGTTCTAGAGGAGAGGGAAAGCAGCTTTTTTGTGGCCAATCTAGCAAAAGATCTGGGGCTGGGACTAGGGGAGCTCACAGCACGGGGCGCCCAGATTGTCTCCAAAGGGAATAAACAGCATTTTCAGCTCCAGCAGAAGAGTGGGAATTTGCTACTAAAAGAAAGACTGGACCGGGAGGAGTTGTGCGGTGACACAGATCCCTGTATACTGCATTTCCAGGTGTTACTGAAAAGTCCAGTACAGTTTATTCAGGGTGAGCTACAGCTCCAAGACATAAATGACCATGGCCCAGAATTTATGGAAAATGAAATCATCCTGAAGATTTCAGAAAGTAGTCTTCCGGGGACTGCATTTCCTTTGAAAATAGCTCAAGATTTAGACGTGGGCAACAACACAATTCAGAACTACACCATTAGCACCAACTCCCATTTCCACCTTTTCACTCGCAGTCACAATGGCGGCAGGAAATACCCTGAGCTGGTGCTGAACAGAGCACTGGACCGGGAGGAGGAGCCAGAGCTCAGACTAACCCTCACTGCACTAGATGGTGGATCACCACCAAGAATTGGGACGTGCCAGGTTCTTATTACGGTCCTGGACATAAATGACAACGCACCTGAATTTGTTCAGATGCTTTATGAGGTGCAAGTCCCAGAGAATAGCCCTATAGGCTCCTCTATCTTAACTGTCTCCGCTAGAGACTTAGATGCTGGGACATATGGAGAGCTCGCCTACTCATTTTTTCAATTGTCAAATCAAGTTATTCAGGCTTTTGAGCTAGATGCATTCACGGGAGAAATTCGCCTGAAAAAAAAATTAGATTTTGAGGAAATCCGAGCATACCACATGGAAATAGAGGCCTTAGACGGTGGGGGACTTTCAGGAAAATGCACGGTAGCCATAAAAGTCACAGACGTAAATGACAATGCCCCCCAACTGACAATGTCTTCACTCATCAATGCTATCCCAGAAAATTCCCCGGATACGGTGGTCGCTATTTTTGGAATTTCAGATCCAGACTCCGGGGACAATGGCAAAATAATGTGTTCTATCCAAGGCAATCTCCCATTCCTTCTGAAACGTACCGTAGAGAATTTCTACACGTTAGTCACGGAGGGACCTCTGGACAGAGAGAAGCAGGCTGAGTACACCATCGTGATCACGGTGAGCGACCTGGGCAGCCCGCGGCTGCAGAGCCAGCACCAGGTGACTGTGCGCGTGTCCGACGTGAACGACAACGCCCCCGCCTTCAGCCAGCGCGCCTACACCCTGCGCGTGCGCGAGAACAACAGCCCCGGGCTGGCGCTGGGCAGCGTGCGCGCCTGGGACGCGGACGAGGGCGCCAACGCGCAGCTCAGCTACTCGCTGCTGTCATCGCCTTCGGCCTCGCCATCGCCCTCGCCCTCGGCCCCGGCCCCGGCCCCGGCCTCGGCCCCGGCCTCGTCCGGCCGCCCGCAGCAGCCGGCCCCGGGCGCGCTGGTGTCCATCGACGCCGACAGCGGGCAGCTGTTCGCGCTGCGCGCCCTGGACTTCGAGGCGCTGCAGGCCTTCGAGTTCCTGGTGGGCGCCACGGACCGCGGGTCGCCGGCGCTGAGCAGCCAGGCGCGGGTGCGCGTGCTGGTGCTGGACGCCAACGACAACGCGCCCTTCGTGCTGCACCCGCTGCAGAACGGCTCCACGCCCTGCACCGAGCTGCTGCCGCGCGCGGCCGGCGCGGGCTACCTGGTGAGCAAGGTGGTGGCGGTGGACGGCGACGCGGGCCAGAACGCCTGGCTGTCGTTCCAGCTGCTCAAGGCCACGGAGCCCGGGCTGTTCGGCGTGTGGGCGCACAGCGGCGAGGTGCGCACGGCGCGGGCGCTGAGCGAGCGCGACGCGCCGCGACACCGGCTGGTGGTGCTGGTGCGGGACAATGGCGACCCGCCGCTGTCGGCCAGCGTCACGCTGCACGTGCTGCTGGTCGATGGCTTCTCGCAGCCCTACCTGCCGCTGCCCGCCGCGCCCGACGCCGCCGCCGCCGCCGCCGCGGGTGCCGCCGCCGCCGGAGCGCGGCCCGAGCGCCTGACCGTCTACCTGGTGGTGGCCTTGGCCGCAGTGTCGTCGCTCTTCCTGTGCTCGCTGCTGGCCTTCGTGGCCGCGCGCCTGTGCCGGCGGGCCGGGCAGGCTGAGGCGGTGGCGGCGGGGGCGCTGGCGGGGCCCGAGGGACACTTTCCGGGACACCTGCTGGACGCGGGCGGCGCGGGGACCCTGTCGCACAGCTACCAGTATGAGGTGTGTCTCGCGGGGGGCACAGGGACTAATGAGTTTAAATGTCTGAAGCCCATTCTCCCTAACTTCGTGGATGTAGCAGTTACTAAGGACACTGATGAAAACTCTCAGTTTGGACATCAGTTTGTGTTCAATTAAGGTGTAGGCAGTATATACATTTACTAATGTTAATCCTCAATCTGTCCATTCATATGAAGCTTATACTTTGCCCTCTTTCATAATTATTGTATTTATAGTTATGCTAACTTTTTACAATGCTTTACATTGTGAATGTCTAGGACTTTTTCTTTTTTTTCCCCTCCTTTCAGTTTAAGTCCACCACATTTTGCATGTTTTCATCATGACAGATAAATAGTTTTTCTCAGGTTTTGCGGGGCGGGTGAGTTTTCTGGAAGTCACAAATACTTTCAATTTTCTGAAACTTGTTCAATGATATCTTGTTATTACTAAAAAGAATTGTTTATTATTAGTAGTAGTCATTGCATGAGTATTAACCATAATCTCTGATGATTTTCAGTCTTCAAATATTACATTGATGCAAAATGGTTTTCTTTTTTTTTATTTAAGAAAGGATTAATGAACAAAACCATAGGGTAGGAGGGGTACAACTCCACACAATTCCCACCACCCAATATCCATATCCCATCCCTTCCCCTGATAGCTTTCCCACTCTCTATCCCTCTGGGAGCATGGACCCAGGGTCATTGTGGGTTGTAGAAGGTGGAAGGTCTGGCTTCTGTAACTGCTTCCCAGCTGAACATGAGCGTTGACTGGTCCATCCATACTCCCAGTCTGCCCCTCTCTTTCCCTGGTAGGGTGGGTCTCTGGGGAAGCTGAGCTCCAGGACACATTGGTGGGGTCTTCAGTCCAGGGAAGCCTGACCAGCATCCTGATGACATCTGGAACCTGGTGACTGAAAAGAGAGTTAACATACAAAGCCAAACAAATTGTTGAGCAATCATGGACCCAAAGCTTGGAATAGTGGAGAGGAAGTGTTAGGGGGGTACTCACTGCAAACTCTAGTGTACTTCTGCTTTCAGGTATATATTTTGCAGTAGTTTACGGATACGTGTGAACATATGCTCTCTCTCACAGAAACTGGTGTATGTCTAGGTTTTGGGACTTTGTTAGAAAGTGAATAAGATGGAATTAGAGTATACTATGAAAGGAAAGGTCTCACCCGAGTAATGAAGCTGAAAGGTTGTCATTCCAAACGTGAAGTCTCTGGACACAGTCTGAAGTGAAGCATGTTGAGGTGGCAATCGTTGCGTTGGTGCAAAAATGGTTTTCTGATTCTGTAAGTTATCAGATTTTTTTTGTAGTGCTCTCCAGAAAATCCTTGTATTTCTTCAAACAAACATATTTTATCTGAATTTTTTCTGAGTAATTTCTTTTAAAATTAATATACAATTTAAAATAGCTATTATTATTTTTTCTTTCTTTTTTTCTTTTTTATTTATTTAAGAAAGGAGACATTGGGAGTCGGGTGGTAGCCCAATGGGTTAAGCACACGTGTCGCAATGTGAAAGGACCTGCGTAGGGGTCCCGGTTCTAGCCCCCCCCAATTGCAGTGGAGTCACTTCACAGGTGGTGAAGTAGGTCTGCAGGTGTCTATCTTTCTCTCCCCCTCTCTGTCTACCCCTCCTTTCTCCATTTCTCTCTGTCCTATCCAATAATGACATCAACAACGATAAAAACAACAAAGGCAACAAAAAGGAAATAAATAAATAAACATTTAATTTTTTTTAAAAAAGGAGACATTAACAAAATTATAGGATGAGGGGTACAACTCCATAGAATTCCCGTCACCCAATCTCCATATCCCATCCCCTCCCCAATAGCTTTCCCATTCTCTATTCCTCTGGAAGCATGGACCCAGGGTCCTTTTGGGTTGCAGAAGGTGGGAGGTCTGGCTTCTGTAATTGCTCTCCCACTGAACATGGGCATTGACTGGTCCATCCATACTCCCAGTCTGCCTCTCTCTCTCCCTAGTAGGGTGGGTCTCTGGGGAAGTGGAGCTCCAGGACACATTGGTGGGGTCTTCAGTCCAGGGAAGCCTGGCCAGCATCCTGATGGCATCTGAAACCTGGTGGCTGAAAAGAGAGTTAACATACAAAGCCAAACAAATTGTTGAAGAATCATAGACCCAAAGGTTGGAATAATGGAGATGAAGTGTTGGGGGGTACTCACTGCAAACTCTAGTGTACTACTGCTTTCAGGTATATATTTGCCCTAGTTTATGGATACGTGTGAACATATGCTCTATCTCCTGGAACCTGGTCTATATCTAGGTTTTGGGACTTTTTTAGGAAGTGAACCACCAAGGATGGAATTAGAGAATACTATGAAAGGAAAGGTCTCACCCGAGTGATGAAGCTGAAGGGTTGTCATTCCACACCTGAAGTCTCTGGACACAGTCTGAAGTGAAGCATGCTGGGGTGGCACTCGCTGCGTTGATTAGGTTGCAATCAGCGGATGCAATATTATTTGGATAAGAATTGGGAGAAGCATACTGGCAAGTGGGCCCTACCCTAGGGTCCCA
The DNA here is from genome assembly GCF_950295315.1 of Erinaceus europaeus. Lineage (NCBI taxonomy): Eukaryota > Metazoa > Chordata > Mammalia > Eulipotyphla > Erinaceidae > Erinaceus > Erinaceus europaeus. Next base: position 46,237,559 of record NC_080163.1, read on the forward strand.
GGACTGGGGAAACTTTTGGCTTTATAGTGGAAATGTGAGGTTCCTGCTGTTTTAGGGTTCAAGAAGACAATGGGTGGTAGCACAGCGGGTTAAGCACACATGGCGCAAAACGAAAGGACAGGCATGAGCCCCTGGCTCCCCACCTGCAGGGGAGTCGCTTCACAGGCGGTGAAGCAGGTCTGCAGGTGTCTATCTTTCTCTCCCCCTCTCTATCTTCCTCTCCTCTCTCCATTTCTCTCTGTCCTGTCCAACAATGACAACATTAACAACAATGACAACTACTACAACAATTAAAAAACAAGGGCAACGAAAAGGAAATTTAAAAAAAGAATAGTGAAGCTTTCAAGGTAGGGGACAGGATACGGAATTCTGTTGGTGGGAATTGTGTGGAATTGTACCCCTCTTATCCTATGGTCTTGTCAATATTTCCATTTTATAGAGAAATGAAGGCAAATTGACAAATATTCTACATTTCAGAAATAATTCACATCAAAATATTGTTTTTTAAAGATAGGGAGATAAAGAGAGAGAAAGAGAAAGAACAACACTGAAATTTCCTTCAATATGATGTGAGCCAAGCCTTTAGACTACTTTAGTAGGATTACACATATGGCAAATCAGCATACTATTAACATATTCTAAAGATATTTCTATAATTGTATGTAGTAGATGAAAATAACTTGAAAAATCAACCTATAGTAAATTAAAAGTCATTTGAATCATTAGAATTTGCATAAACTTAGATAAATAATCCTCCTAGGATTAGAGAGCAATATTTTGGTGCACATTTACAATGTTAGCATAAATTCATTGCCTATACAATATGAATAAATATTCTATACTTCCTTTCCTCACTTTATACCTTTTGTTATCTATAATTACCTTTTCAATATCTATAACATGGTGATGCATTTAAATGCCATAATTGTATGAGGGTAGTGTGTCTTTAACTTTTAAGTTAAAGTTATACCCGAATATATATATATATATATATATATATTTACTTCAGGATTGTAACTGGGGCTCAGTGCCAGCACTATGAATCCACTGCTCCTGAAGCTATTTTTCCTATTTCATTGCCCTTATTGTGGTTGTTATTGCTGTTATACCTGTTCTTGTTGTTGGATAGGACAGAGATATGGGGAAGACAGGAGGAGAGAAAGACACCTGCAGACCTGCTTCATGGCTTGTGAAGTGACCTGTTCCTTATAGGTGGGGAGCTGGGGGCTCCAACTGGGATCCTTTCTCTGGTGCTTGCACTTTGTGTCATGTGTGCTTAACCTGTTGCGCTACCGCCCAACCCTCCCCTGCTATATTTTTTCACTTTATTCAAGTGTGATTATTCAGGGACATAAACCTTTAAAACTATTTTTTATGCTAAGATCCTTTTTCTCAAAATTTAATGTTTAGATATAGATTTACTACTACTACCACTACTTCATTTTTGCTATCATCACTGTGACTTCACAGCTTTTGGCCAAAGTTTTCAGGTAGAAACAGAGACCATGGCACTGAAACTTCTTCCTGTGCAGTGGGGGCTAGACTTGTACCTGGGTCACACATATGGCAAAGCAAGAACAGTATCTAGGTATGCTATTTTGTTGGTCTAATTTATTTCTCTCCTATGAGGCATAAATGTAGATGCATGCACACACATTTCCTCCTTTTAATAATCTATTGGCAATATAATTTTGCATATTTGACAGTACATACTGCTATTACTGAACTTCCTGATACACTATTTTTTTTTCTGATACACTATTTTGTTTCACTACCTTTAATAATTACCTATCTCTCATTACATTTCTTTGTACATATTTTAAGCCATGCTCATTGTTTTTTTAAAACTTAAAAAAACTTTATTCCTTTTTGTTGCCCTTGTTTATCATCATTGTTGTTATTGCTGTCGTTGTTGTTGGATAGGACAGAGAAAAAAATCAAGATAGGAAGGTAAGATGGGGGAAAGAAAGACACCTGCAGACCTGCTTCACTGCCTGTGAAGCGAACCTCCTGCAGGTGGGGAGCAGGGCCTAGAACCAGGATCCTGATGCAGGTGATGCGCTTTCTGACATGTGCGCTTAACCCACTACACCACCATCCAGCTCCCATCGTCATTTTTTTTTAATTTGTTTTTTGTTTCCTCCAGTGTTATTGCTGGGGCTCGGTGCCTGCACCATGAATCCACTGTTCCTGGAGGCCACTTTTTACCATTTTGTTGCTTTCACTGTTGCCCTTATTGTTGTTTTTGCCATTGATGTTGTTGTTCTTGGATAGGACAGAGAAATAGAGAGAAGAGGGGAAGACGGAGGGGGAGAGAAAGACAGACACCTGCAGACCTGCTTCACTGCTTGTTAAGCAAACCCCCACCCCCACAAGTGGGGGGCCAGGGACTCTAACCTGGATCCCTATGCCAGTCCTTGTGCTTTGTGCCACGTGTACTACCGCCCAACCCCCGTCAAATCCTGGTCAACCCTCCCATCATTGCTTTTAATCCCTTCATTGTGTTACTAAACTCACAAAGAAATCTCTCCTTTCTGTTCTGCTTTTTCTTGCATCTATCCAGATTCCTGCTCAATTATATTCTATTTTCTTTCTAGATCCATTGCACAACTGGTAGTTTGGACTTGATTTACCTATCACATTGGACATTTCTTCACTTTCCTGAATTTTCTTTCTTTTTTAAAAAATATTTTATTATTAGTATTATTATTATTTGCTTCCAGGGTTATTGCTGGGGCTTGGTGCCTGCACCACGAATCCACTGCTTCTGGAGGCTATTTTTTCCCTTTTGTTGCCCTTGTTTATCGTTGTTACTGTTATTTGTATTATGGCTGTCATTGTTACATAAGACAGAAAGAAATGGAGAGAGGGGGAGAGAAAGACAGACACCTACAGACCTACTTCACTGCTCCTTAAGCGACCCCACTGCAGGATCCTTACACGGTCCTTGCACTTTGCGCCACTAACCCACTGCGTTACTGCCCAGCCCCCCTGAATTTTCTTTCAATTTGAGGACCTTTTGTCTTCTTATTTTGTTTACTTCCTTTAATTTTTGGAAAATATTGGTATTACATTCATTAAGAACTTGGAAAAGTTTTCAAGTAAGATAAAACCCAATGTTGACTTGATTTTGTTAGTATGGAATTATAGGCCAGGTATTATTTACTGCTAGTATTTTAAAGTCATTATTTCATATGTTTTAATTGCTAGAGTTAAGATATCCAACATTCTGACCCACTTTTTTGAGATCTGCTTTTTTATCTCTAGTCTTTGCTTCTCAGTAAATGACAATATTTTCACTCAGAAATTTTTTATCATGTCTGATTGTTACAGTTGGAGAACAAGGTGCTACTGGCATCTGGTGGGTAGAGACCAGGTGTATTTTATCATCTTATATCATTATTTCTTTAAATGTAATATTCCCTTTAAATCTGTCCAATTTGGATAATTTCATTTTGTTACATAATATTTATTTATTTTGTTACATAATATTCATTTTGTTACATAATATTTATTTATATATTGTAAGTAAAATTGGTTACTTTATAGAATGCATTTATTGTTATTAGGTAGAAGAACACACAGATAGACAGACTGAAGCACCAGTCAAGTCTGGCATATGATGGTACTGTGTTTTGAACCTGGGGCTTCAGTTATGCAAGTCATGTTTTTTTTTTTTTTTGACTTATTGCTTGGGCTCAGTGCCTGCACCACGAATCCACTGCTCCTGGAGGCCACTTTTTCCCATTTTGTTGCCCTCATTGTTGTCCTTATTGTTGTTTTTGCCATTGATGTTGTCATTGTTGTTGGGTAGGACAGAGAAATTGAGAGAGGAGGGGGAGAGAAAGACAGACATCTGCAGACTTGCTTCACCTGGGACTGCAACAAGACAGGATTAGAACGACTTCAGGAACCCACCAAATCACCAGTGAGTGGAAACACATGTAGCTCGTGGACAGAGAGGAGTCTAAGGAGAGATTGAGCTGCTGGTAATAGTATGGCAGTTTACCAGTTGAGGCACTACCTCCAGTCTGTTTTACCAACAAAAAGATGGATGAAGGGAGGAGAGGACTCCCCTAAGACTCACCAAATGCAACTGTGAGTCTCCATTTCTACTGTTCTCAGAGGCTGGAGCAGCAGGGGGGATGCCCTGTGCTGACATCAGGAGACAGAGAACTAACCATGAAACTCAGGATAAGAGCTACACTTGGGTGGCCTAGCAGTGGGGCTTTATAGTGGGAGCCTTTCCACATTGTTCTTCTGATGAGAACATGGTGAGTAATTGCCTCAGAACCTACAGACTATAAAGGAGACTTGTTTAAAAACTCCCAGCAGTGCTGCTACACTTGGCAGAGAAGCTGAACTGAGCCTGGAGCTTTAGATCCTTGGGTTGTGGGGGTCTCTTTGCATAACCACTGTATTATCTATCCCCTACACCCTGCTTTATCTCTTGGTCAGGCATGAATGACTAAGCTAAAAAACCTACTAATAGGTAAAAAGCTCTTAGGCTCCCATAGCCTACAGTGAAGAAAAAGAACAAAAGCAGCTTTAAGAGCCACTGAGCTCCAACTCAGGGATTGAAATAATATTGAAATAACTGTTAATTTCTAATACTGTGAATTCTTTAAGTACCTTATTTAGACACAAGTCAATCCAGGCAAGAGTGATCAGTAACTTGAAAAATACCAAGAGAGGAACCTTATAACATACTATATAGAATGGTTAAACCTACAGGAAGAAATACTGGAAAAATGAACCAGGACAAGAGTCCAGCTAAAAGTTCCCCAAAGGTTGAACCACAAAATAGTGAGGTCAATATCCAAACACTAGTCAAGGAAATAATCACAGGAGTGAGTAAAGAGTTTGAAAGAATTGCCATCAGAAGTGCAGAAACAACAAATGAGACACTGAAAGGAAACACTAATTATCTCAAGGTTATTAGAGAGCTGAAAGCTGAACTAGCTGAGCTAAGAACACAACTAGTTGAACAAGCTAAAACAGTATCAGAACAGGGTAACAAAATAGCTGAACACCAGAAAACAGTAGAGGGGAGAGAGAATAGAATAAATGAGGCTAAAGACAGAATTAGGAAGATCGAGGATGAACTAGAGATAACTAAAAAAGAAGTAAGAGGATATGGGGAGTCCTGAGATTCCCAAACAGACATGATGGGCCTAGACCTCAAATAAATCCCTCTCTCCATTGATACAGGTCATCTCTATCAGGAAGAACAAAAAAGACCACTTTGTGGGCCCCCCATAGGACCTTGCCCTCACCTTGGATCAGCAACAGTAGAGAATGTTGAGGATGGACAACATACTCTATGCTACACCTGAGGAAGATGGGTTGATACTGGGGCAGCTTGGAATGTTCCTACTCATGACCACAGAATGCGAGCTCAGATCCATAGGGATGCAGAGACCATATAAGCTCCTAAACTGAATATGGGCCCCAGACCAAATCAAATTGATGGGGTTTACAGTCAACAATATTTATACCCCTTCCCCATATTAGGGAGTCTTCCCTGATCCAGCTTTCTGTCCCTTTTCCAGCCATGACATCAACTCCCCAGATAATAATTAGGATCCACCTGCATATCAGATTTCAGACTCAGAGAAAAAAAAAGAAACTAGTATAGCTACAGGCCCTTTGAAATATAACTAAAATATGCCTACTACCTATCTACAAAATGGAGGACCCCCCTAGCACTTCATCTGCACTATTCCAGCCTTTAGGTCCACAATTGTTAAAAATTTGTTTGGCTTTGTGACTTAACTCTCTTTTCAGCTACCAGCCTCCAGATGTTAGCATGATGCTGACCAAGACTTCCCTGGACAGAGGACCCCACCAGTGTATCCTGGAGCTCTGCTTCCCCAGAGCTCCACCCTTTTAAGGAAGGAGAGAGACAGGCTGGGAGTATGGATCAACCAGTCAATGCCCATGTTCAAGTGGGGAAGCAATTACAGAAGCCAGACCTTCCAACTTCTGCATCTCACAATGACCATACTCCCAGAAGGATAAAGAATACGAAAGCTGGGTGCCGGGTGTTAGTGCAGTGGGTTAAGCACATGTGGTGCAAGGACTGGCGTAAGGATCTCACTTTGAGCCCCAGCTCCCCACCAACAACGGAGTCGCTTCACAAGTGGTGAAGCAGTTCTGCAGGTGTCTATCTTTCTCTCCCACTCTCTGTCTTCCCCTCCTCTCTCCATTTCTCTCTGTCCTATCCAACAATGACAACATCAGTAACAACTACAACAATAAACAACAAGGTAAACAAAAGGGAATAAATAAATTTAAAAAAACAAAGAATAGGAAAGCTATCAGAGGAGGGGATGGGATATGGTGTTCTGGTGGTGGGAATTGTGTGGGGTTGTACCCCTCTTATCTTATGGTTTTGTTAATGTCTCCTTTTTTAAATAAAGAAATTTTTAAAAAGAAAAAAAGGAAGAGGGGGTTCAGGTGGTAACACAGTGGGATAAGCTCACAGGGTGTGAAACTCGAGGACAGGCTCAAGGATCCCGGTTTAAGCCCCCCAGCTCCCCACCTGCAGGGGGATTACTTCATGAGCAATGAAGCTGGTTTCCAGGTGTCTTTCTTTCTCTTCCCCTGTCTGTCTCCCCATCCTCTCTCCATTCCTCTCTATATTATACAACAACAACAACAATAATAATAATTACAAAAAAGATAAAACTACAAAGGCAACAAAAGTGAAAAAAATAGCATGCAGGAGCACCGGATTTGTGTTGCATGCAAAGAGCCCCAGCAATAACTCTGGAGGCAAAAAAAAAAGTAAGAGATTAAGAGATACTGAAAACAATAACAGAGACCTATGGTATTATTTGAAAAGAAATAATATATGCATTGTTGTCTTACCAGCGGAAGAAAGAGAGGGAGAAGAATGCATTCTTTAAAATGTATTTTTTAATTTTTTTATATTTATTTTCCCTTTTATTGCCCTTGTTGTTTTTCATTGTTCTTGTAGTTACTATTGTTGTTGTTATTGATGTCGTAATTGTTTGGATATGACACGGAGAGATGGAGAGAGGACGGGAAAGCAGAGAGGGGGAGAGAATGATAGACACCTGCAAACCTGCTTCATGCCTGTGAAGTGACTCCCCTACAGGTGGGGTGCTGTGGGCTTCAACTGGGATCTTTGGGCCAGTCCTTGGGCTTTGCTCCACATGTGCTTAACCCGCTGTGCTACTGCCTGACTTCCAGAAGAATGCATTCTACAGAACATAATAGCTGAGAACTTCTCTAGTCTGGACAACATAAAAGATATAAAGGTACAGAATCCCAGAGGATCCCAAACAGAACCCAGACTGAAAGACACATAATATTTAGAATGGAAAGGAATAAGGATAAAGAAAGGATCCTGAAAGCTGCAAAAGAAAAACAAGCGTCACCTACAGAGGAAAACCCATAAAATTAGCAGCAAACTACTCCAAACAAACACTACAGGCCAGAAGAGAATGGCAAGATATCTATTGAGTGCTCAATGAGAAAGGCTTTCAAACAAGACTACTGTATCCTGCTAGACTGCCATTCAGACTAGATGGAGGCATAAAACCTCTGCAGACAAGCAACAGTTGAAGGAATCAGCTATCACCAAGCCTGCCCTGAAAGAAGTTCTGAAAGGTCTCCTGTAAATAGTCAGACACCATAAATATGCCATATATCAGAACACTCTAAAAATCTATAAGAATGGTGTTAAAATATCTTCAATCTTTGATATCAATAAATGTCAGTGCCCTGAATTCACCTGTTAAAAGGCACAGAGTAGGAAGATGGATCAGAAAACACAACCCAACATTATGCTGTCTACAGTAAACCCACCTAACTTAACAAGACAAGCACAGACTCAAAGTGAACAGATGGAAAACTATCATACAAGCCAATGGCCCACAAAAAGGGGCAGGAACAGCTTCTCATATCTGACACGATAGACTTTAAAATAAATAAAATTTTAACAGATAAGGATTGACATTACTTAGTGCTCAGAGACTCAATCAATCAAGAGGACTTAATAAATGCTAACATCTATGCACCCAATGAGAAGCCATCTAAATACATAAAACATCTACTGAAAGAGCTACAGCATTATATTAACAGCAACACAGTCATAGTAGGGGACTTCAAAACCCCACTCTCTCAACTTGACAGATCATCCAGGCAGAAAATCAATAAAGAAATGAGGGAGCTAAGGGGGTCTGGCAGTAGCGCCCCAGGTTATGCACACATGGTGCAAAGCACAAGGACCGCACAAGGATCCCAGTTGGAGCCCTGGAATCCACAACTGCAGGGGGTCACTTCACAAGCAGTGAAGCAGGTCTGCAGGTGTCTATCTTTCTTTCCCACTGTCTGTCTTACTCTCCTCCATTTATTTTTGTCCTGTCCAACACAATGACATCAATAGCAACAATAATAATAACCACAACAATGATTAAAATCAACAAGGGCAACAGATGGGAAAGAAATAGCCTCCAAGGGCAGTGGATTTGTGGTGCAGGCACCGAGCCCCAGAAATAACCCTGGAGTCAATAAATAAATAAATAAATAAAAGAAATGAGGGAGCTAAATGAGGAGATAGATAAACTAGAACTATTGGACATTTTCAGAGTTATTCACTCCAAGAAATTGGAATACACATTCTACTCAAGTCCACATGGGTCATTCTCAAGGTTAGACCATATGTTAGGTCACAAAGACAGCATCAGCAAATTCAAGAGCATTGAAATTGTCCCAAGCATCTTCTCAGACCACAGTGGAATTAAACAATTAACAATCAACGAAAGATTAGGAATAGTCCCAAAATGTGGAAGCTCAACAGTATAGTACTTAACAGCTACTGGGTCAAAGAGGAAATAAAGGAAGAAATCAAAATATTTCAACAGTTCAATGAAAGTGAAGACACAAGCTATCAAAATATTTGGGGCAGTACTGAGAAGGAAGTTCATAGCCATACAAGCACACAATAGGAAACAAGAAAAAGCATAAACAGCCTGATTGCACATCTTAAAAACCTAGAAGTAGAAGAACAAAGGAACCCTAAAGCAACCAGAAGGACAGAAATCACTAAAGTTAGGGCAGAAATCAATAACATTTAAAATAAGAAAACCACACAAAAGATCAATGAAAGTAAATGTTGGTTCTTCGAAAAAGTGAACAATATCGACAAAACTTTAGCCAGACTCAAAAAAAGAAAAATGGAGAAGACCAAAATAAATTGGCTTGTAAATAAAAGAGGAGATATCACAACAGACAACACAGAAATTCAACATATCATGTGAGGCTTCTATGGACAACTATATACCACCAAGCTAGAGAACCTGGAAGAAATGGATGATTTCCTAGATACCTACCAATTTGCAAAACTAAGTAAAGAGGAACTAGATAACATGAACAGGCCCATCACAGCTAATGAAATTGAACCAATTATCAAAAACTTTTCCAAGAATAAAAGATACAAAGAAGTAGAAACATATTCCATGTTCATGGGCTGGAAGAATTAACATCATCAAAATGAATATACTGGGAGTTGGGCTATAGCACAGTGGGTTAAGTGCACGTGGTACAAAGTGCAAGGACCAGTATAAGGATCCCGGTTTAAGCCCCTGGCTCCTGACCTGCAGGGGAAGTCGCTTCATAGGCAGTGAAGCGGGTTTACAGGTGTCTGTCTTTTTCTGTCTCTCTCTCTCTGTCTTCATTTCTTTCTTCATTTCTGTCTTCATTTATTTCTTCATGTCTCTCTGTCTCCATTTCTCTCTGTCCTATCCAACGACATCAACAACAACAATAACTACAACTACAAAACAACAAGGGCAACAAAAGGGAAAATAAATAAATAAATAAATGAATATACTACCCAGAGCCATCTACAAATTTAATGCTATCCCCATCAAGATCCCAACCACATTTTTTAGGAGAATAGAACAAATGCTACAAATGTTTATCTGGAACCAGAAAGAACTAGAATTGCCAAAACAATCTTGAGAAGAAATAACAGATTTGGAGGCATCACACTCCCAGATCTCAAATTGTATCATAGAGCCATTGCAATCAAAATTGCTTGGTCACAAGGACTGGTGTAAGGATCTCAGTTTGAGCCCCCGGCTCCCCACCTGCAGGGGAATCACTTCACAGGCGGTGAAGCAGATCTGCAGGTGTCTATCTTTCTCTCCCCCAGTCTTCCCCTCCTCTCTCCATTTCTCTCTGTCCTATCCAAAACAACGACATCAATAAGAACAATAGTAATACTACAACAATAAAACAACCAGGACAACAAAAGGGAATAAATACTTTTAAAAACTGCTTGGTACTGGAACATGAATAGACACACTGACCAGTGGAATAGAATTCAGAATCCAGAAGTAAGACCCCACAACTATGGACATCTAATTTTTAAAAAAAACTATTTATTCCCTTATGTTGCCCTTGTTGTTTTATTGTTGTAGTTATCATGATTGTTGTTGTTGTTATTGAATAGGACAGACAAAAATGTAGAGAGGAGGGAAAGACAGAGAGGGGGAGAGAAAGACAGACACCTGCAGACCTGCTTCACTGCTTGTGAAGCGAACCCCCGCAGATGGGGAGCGGGGGACTCAAACCGGGGTCTTTATGCTAGTCCTTGCACTTTGTGCCACCTGTGATTAATGCACTGAGCTACCGCTGGACTCCCTTATGTCTTTTTTTTTTTCCTGGAACAGTGAACCACCAGCTTCTGGGGAGAATAGGCTTTGAACATGAAGCCCTGTCTGCCTACTTCAGAGTCCACTGGCAGAAGCACTACAGAGCCAGCTTGGAAGTCTGGACATCTAATCTTTGACAAAGGTGCCCATACTATTAAATGGGGAAAGCAGAGTCTCTTCAACAAATGGTGTTGGAAAAAATGGGTTGAAACATGCAGAAGAATGAAACTGAACCACTGTATTTCACCAAATACAATTTGTAAATTTACAAAAAGTAAATTCCAAGTGGATCAAGGACTTGGATGTCAGACCTGAAACTATGAAATACTTAGAGGAAAATACTGGTAGAACTCTTTTCCACATAAATTTTAAAGACATCTTCAATGAAACAAATCCAATTACAGAGAAGACTATGGCAAGTATAAACTTACTTGCCATAAAAAAAACTTCTGCACAGCAAAAGGAACTGCTACCCAAACCAAGAGACCCCTCACAGAATGGGAGAAGATCTTTACATGACATACATCAGACAAGAGGCTTATAACCATAATATATAAAGAACCTGCAAATCTCAACAACAAGAAAACAAATGAACCCATCCAAAAATGGGGAGAGGACATGGACAGAATATTTACCACAGAAGAGATTCAAAAGGCTGTGAAACACATTAAAAAATGCTCCAAGTCTTTGATTGTTAGAGAAAAGCAAATAAAGACAACAATGAGATACCACTTCACTCCTGTGAGAATGTCATATATCAGAAAGGGTAGCAGTAATAAATGCTGGAGAGGTTTGTGGGTCAAAGAAACCCTCCTGCACTGCTGGTGGGAATGTAAATTGGTCCAACCTCTGTGGCTCTGTGGAGAACTATTTGGAGAACTCTGAGAAGGCTAGAAATGGACCTACCCTATGATCCTGTAATTCCTCTCCTGGGGTATATCCTAAGGAACCCAACACATCCATCCAAAAAGATCTGTGTACACATATGTTCTCAGCAGCATAATTTGTAATAGCCAAAACCTGGAAGCAACCCAGGTGTCCAACAACAGATGAGTGGCTGAGCAAGTTGTGGTATATATACACAGTGGAATACTACTCAGTCATAAAAAATGGTGACTTCACCGTGTTCAGCCGATCTTGGATGGACTGTGAAAAATTCATGTTAAGTGAAATAGGTCAGAAATAGAAGGATGAATATGGGATGATCTCACTCTCAGGCAGAAGTTGAAAAACAAGATCCTAAGAGAAAACACAAGTAGAACCTCAACTAGAATTGGCATACTGCACCAAAATAAAAGACTATGGGGTGGGTGGGTTGGGGGGAGAATACAGGTCCAAGAAGGATGACAGAGGACCTAGTGGGGATTGTATTGTTATATGGAGCAGTGAAAAATGTTACACATTTTCAAACTATTGTATTTACTGTCAACTATAAAACATTAATCTCCCAATAAAGAAATTAAAAAAGAAGTTTCCGAATAAATGACATGTCCTCCATCAGTACTTGTTGAGTTTTTAATGGAAATTTCATTTTCTTGTATAATCTTTACTAACAATTTTAAAAGCAGGAGCTTTTTCTCTTTAACCCCCTGCTCTGGTTTAAGACAAATCAACAATTTTGTTACTTACAAACTAAGATTATGGGTAGGGAAATGATGTTAGCGGTTACCAGCAATACTGTGACTATTTGAAGCAAAAGATGAAATGGAATAACAAAAATCACTCTTTGCAGTTCTTTTAATCTGCCATCTTTATATTCTGGTTTTTAAAAATAGGAATGGTAGTCACAAAAACAAGGTGGCACTGTTGACTAAAGAGAAAAAATGCTCCCATAGAGGATATAACAGATTTCATTGTAAAGGAGAAAAGTGGTCAAACAGGAAGAGTGGGAGAAAGGAAACCATGGTTATAGCAGTTGGGGAAAATGTAGATCCCTTTCCACATCACTATTATAAACTCATATCTAAGGATTCTTTTGCTGCCATTTCTGAGAGATGCCTGAGAACAGTGCGAGTGTTTGATAAACTGGCTAAATGAAGAATGGGAGCTAGAGTGGACCATGTAGTGCAAAAAATGGCAAGTCCTATTCCTCTGTGTATTCCTGGGAATGTCTTGGGCTGCTGTGGAGCCGCTTAGATATTTTGTGATGGAGAAAAAAGAGAGAGGCACCTTTCTAAGCAACCTAGCAAATGACCTGGGGCTGGGGGTGGGAGAAGTAGCAGCTCCAGGATCTAGAATTGCTTCAGGCCAAAACACACTCCTTTTTACTACTCAGCCCGCTTAAGGGTGACTTACTTCTAAATGAGAAATTAGATAGAGAGGAACTCTGCAACTCCAAAGAGCCTTGTGTATTGCCTTTCCAGATGTTACTAGAAAAAACTTTTCAGATATTCAGTGCTGAACTATGGATAGGAGACATGAATGATAATTCTCCAATCTTTCTAGAGAAAGAGATTCCATAAAATATTAGAAAATATTAGAAAGCACTGCTCCTGGGGCAGTATTTCTCCTAGAAAGTGCACAGGATCTAGATGTTGGAAGTAACAATGTGAAAAATTATACAGTAAGCCCTAATGCCTTATTTCCATATTAATGTCCATACCAGTGGGGAGGGGAGTATTTACCCCGAATTGGTGCTGGATAGAGTGCTGGATCTAGAAGAGTTGCCAGAGCTCAGTTTCACCCTCACATCTTGGGATGGTGGCACTCCAGTCAGATCAGGGACTGCCATGGTGCATATCCAGGTGATGGACATATAAACACACTGGAATTTGTGCAGTCACTCTACAAGTTACAGTTGCCTGAGAACACAGCAGTTGACTCCCTGGTTCACACTGTGTCAGCTAGAGATTTAGATACCAGAAGTTACGGGGGAAATCTTTTGTGCTTTCTTTTATGCTAGTGAAAGAATTCTCAAAACATTTCAAATAAGCCCAACGTCGGGCAGTCTATCTTAAGGCTGAAATCAACTATGAGAACATACAAACTTACAGTTTAACAATTCAAGCAAGAGACGGTGGAGGACTCTCTGGCAAATGTATTGTGGTGGTAAATGTCATAGACATAAATGACTATCCAACAGAAATGCTTATGTTAAAACTCATTAGCCCAATCCCAGAAAACATCTCCGAGATTGTCGTGCCTATTTTTAAGATAAGAGACAGGCATTCAGGGGACAATGCAAAAATGGTGTGCTCCATCCAAGACAACCTCCCCTTTGTCTTGAAGCAATCTGTAGAAAATTACTACATAGTGGAAAAGACCTCTGGACCGAGAAGAGAGAGCCGAGTACACCATCGTGATCACGGTGAACGACCTGGGCAGCCCGCGGCTGCAGAGCCAGCACCAGGTGACTGTGCGCGTGTCCGACGTGAACGACAACGCCCCGGCCTTTAGCCAGCGCGCCTACACCCTGCGCGTGCGTGAGAACAACAGCCCCGGGCTGGCGCTGGGCAGCGTGCGCGCCTGGGACGCGGACGAGGGCGCCAGCTACTCGCTGCTGCCATCGCCCTCGCCCTCGGCCTCGGCCTCGACCGGCCGCCCGCAGCAGCCGGCCCCGGGCGCGCTGGTGTCCATCGACGCCGACAGCGGGCAGCTGTTCGCGCTGCGCGCCCTGGACTTCGAGGCGCTGCAGGCCTTCGAGTTCCTGGTGGGCGCCACGGACCGCGGGTCGCCGGCGCTGAGCAGCCAGGCGCGGGTGCGCGTGCTGGTGCTGGACGCCAACGACAACGCGCCCTTCGTGCTGCACCCGCTGCAGAACGGCTCCGCGCCCTGCACCGAGCTGCTGCCGCGCGCGGCCGGCGCGGGCTACCTGGTGAGCAAGGTGGTGGCGGTGGACGGCGACGCGGGCCAGAACGCCTGGCTGTCGTTCCAGCTGCTCAAGGCCACGGAGCCCGGGCTGTTCGGCGTGTGGGCGCACAGCGGCGAGGTGCGCACGGCGCGGGCGCTGAGCGAGCGCGACGCGCCGCGACACCGGCTGGTGGTGCTGGTGCGGGACAATGGCGACCCGCCGCTGTCGGCCAGCGTCACGCTGCACGTGCTTCTCGCAGCCCTACCTGCCGCTGCCCGCCGCGCCCGACGCAGGTGCCGCCGCCGCCGGAGCGCGGCCCGAGCGCCTGACCGTCTACCTGGTGGTGGCCTTGGCCGCAGTGTCGTCGCTCTTCCTGTGCTCGCTGCTGGCCTTCGTGGCCGCGCGCCTGTGCCGGCGGGCCGGGCGGGCTGAGGCGGTGGCGGCGGGGGCTCTGGCGGGGCCCGAGGGACACTTTCCGGGACACCTGCTGGACGCGGGCGGCGCGGGGACCCTGTCGCACAGCTACCAGTATGAGGTGTGTCTCGCGGGGGGCACCGGAACTAATGAGTTTAAATTTCTGATGCCCATTGTACCTAATAGGCAGTCCCAGAGCATAGGAAAGGAAGTAGAATAATATCCCTCAGTTGGAAATGAACTGGGTTTCTGATAAAAGATCGAAAAAATAGGGAGTTGGTGGTAGCGCAGTGGCTTAAGTGCAGGTGGTGCGCAAAGGGCAAGGACCTGCATAAGGACCCTGGTTTGAGCTCTAGGTTCCCCACCTGCAGGGGAGTTGCTTCACAAGCAGTGAAGCAGGTCTGCAGGTGTCTATCTTTCTCTCCCCCCTTTGTCTTCCCCTGCTCTCTACATTTCTCTCTGTCCTGTCCAACAACGACCACATCAATAACAACAATAACTACAACAATAAAACAACAAAGGCAACAAAAGGAAATATTAAAATTTTTTTTTAAAGATCAGAAAAATAGAAGCCTGCCTTTGTCTACAAATTATTCCTATTAAGAAACTTACTCTGTCTGTTGAGGGTTGCTTTTATGTTATTAAATTTTTTTCTAGTCAAAAGACAAAACATGCTTAAAAGAATCCAGAGTTTGCCCAGCATGAAATGCATGTATTTTGTTTTGTGTCAGTTATGCATTTGTGCCTACTAGTACAGGGCAGATATTGCTTCATATATTTACATTGGTTTTCACTACCTTCAAATGTTATTTCTACTGATTAGAGTATGCTCAGTGTTAGAAAAATAACACTTGTTATTTGTCATTTATGATTCAACCCTAAATCTTAGAAGTAACTTATAAGAGAAGTTCTTCTAAAAATGAGCAAATTGATACTAATAGAGCTTCAGTGAGATTTCAGTTTTCACTATTAAATGGCAGGGCAAGCATCTCTCCTCGATCAGTCTGATTCTGGGACTATCTATTTATGTTCGGTCTGTCATTGCATAACATCGTTGCATGTTCCTCTAAGAAGAAATATTTCTTGTTAAGGCATCTTTTGTTCTCTACTTGGAAATAATAGTATGTACATTAGTGTGTGGCTTCCTTAGCTTCCAAGATCAGAGGAGATCGGGCGTATTCAGGGTGGTATGGCCGTAGACTGTGTGGCTTTCTTTTCTTATTAACCAGTCTAGCTTTTCTGGGTTTTACTTCATAGTTTGTTTATGTTTTACTCCATTACTCATTATGCAGTTTATTACTATTAAAGCACCCGCCTAGCCAAAATCTCAAGTTAAAAAGTTTAGGGGGTTGGACGGTAGGGTTAAATGCACATGGTGCGAAGCTCAAGGACTGGCCTAGGTATCCTGGTTGGAGCACCCAGCTCCCCAACTGCAGGGGGTCCTTTCACAAGAGGTGAAGCTAGTCTGCAGGTGTCTATGTTTCTCTCCCCCCTTCCCTTCCTCTGTCCTATCAAACAACAACGACATCAATAACAACAATAATAACCACAACAACAATAAAAACAAGGGCAACAAAAGGGGGAAAATAGCCTCCAGAAGCAGAGGATTAGTGGTGCAGACACTGAGCTCCAGCAATAACCCTGGAGGCAAAAAAAGAAAGTTTAAAAAGCCATCTGTACTTTCTCCTTGTTTTTGTGAATTTATTTTACAAACAAGACTAGTGGCCCTGAATAGAAATGTTACAAAGTTTTGATTGCTTCAGTTAATCATATTTCTAACATTGCAGCAACTTCCACATAGTTGCCCCGATTTACTTTTTTAAATAATCTCTTTACTGTATGGAGAGATATCAAAAGGGAAGGAGATAGGGAAAGAAAAAGAGAAAGACCTGCAGCACTTCTTTCCCTTTGCAAGTGGGAACTGGAAGCTTGAACATTGATCCTTGACCATTGTAACGTGTGTTCCCACTGGGTGTGCCACTGTCTGCCCTCCTCCCCACCTACTTTCAAAAGCAGCTTTCCTCCTTTAATTTGAACATTTATTTTTAAAGTTTTCTATTCAATTTAGTGTAGTGAAAAACCTAAAATATTTTTTAAAATTTATTTATTGGGGAATTAACGTTTTACATTCAACAGTAAATACAATAGTTTGTACATGCATAACATTCCCCAGTTTCCCATTTAACAATACAACCCCCACTATGTCATTTATCATCCTTCATGGACCTGTATTCTCCCAACCCACCCACCCCAGAGTCTTTTACTTTGGTGCAATACGCCAATTCCATTTCAGGTTCTACTTGTGTTTTCTTTTCTGATCTTAAAACCTAAAATATTTAAGAACAGTTTTAAATGTGTAAAGTTAAAGAATAGTAAATTGTCATTAGTCTACTGAGAGATTCTGGGGAGTAATTTAAGCCTTCTTAAGCTAATCTGTAAATTATTTCTCCACATTTTTAAAAAAATTATAGTTGTATTGTCAAGTGTTTGGTAGCTCTTAAACTAATCCTACTATCGTTAATTGATAGTGGGATAGTTCCCAAGGACTAAAGAAGCCCTCACAGCAGTAAAATCTTAAGCTGTTTTCATGGTGTTATGATGAAATTCTTCATTTTTTCCAAGAAATCAGTGACATGATAAAAGGGAGGGTGGGGTTGGTAAGTAGCTTACCTGCATAGTGTGTTGCTTTACCTTGTGCCTAAACCAGGTTTAAGCCTGTCCCTCACTTCATTGAGGAAATTTTGCTGCTGTGGTCTCTATATTTCTTCTGCTCCCTCTCCATCTTTCTGTCTCTGGGGAAGGAAGGAAACAGGATGAAAAAACTTTGGGACCTTGTTGTGTCTCCTAGATGCCAATCAAGGAGGAGTTGGAGGTTGTGTATATGTGTTAAAGACTATAGTGTAAACCATTAATTCCCTAATTAAAAAAAAATTGGGGGTGGGGAAGAGTGGCACTTTAAACAGTTGAAATAATAAAGAGACATGCCAAATGTCTTATGCATGAAAAAAAATGTATGACTTATCTCAGTTGAATCTTGATGCAAATGACCATAACTTTGAAAGAGTTGGAGAAATGTGAATACGATATTCATAAATATAAATACCACTAATTAATTTCCACAATGTAATGGCTTTGTAGTTTAAGTCACTAAAAATTTGAGATGTATCACTAAGTACTTGTGTGAAATTTTAGTTTGTGATAAGAAAATATTTGAGGGCGTCAGGCAGTAGCACAGTGGGTTAAATGTAGGTGGCGCAAAGTACAAGGACCACCATAAGGATACTGGTTTGGGCCATTGGCTCTCCACCTGCAGGGGGGTCGCTTCACAAGCAGTGAAGCAGGTCTGCAGATGTCTATCTTTTTCTCCTCCTGTGTCTTCCCCTCCTCTCTCCATTTCTCTCTGTCCTGTCCAACAACAAAGACATTAGAAACAACAACAATAATGATAACTACAACAACAATAAAACAACAATGGCAACAAAAGGAAATAAGTATTTTTAAAAGGTGAATATTTGATAGATAACTACTATGTGCAGTACTGATGGTTGTTGAAGCTGGTTGAAAATGTTCAGAGTTCAATATACTAACCTACTTTGTTTAATGGAAGACCAGAGCCCCGCTCTGCCATTTACCATGTTCTATTTGAATTTTGCATTTCTTGTTTTTAAGCAGAGCTGGGATAGAACACATGTTCTCATGCACCCAATACATACATCATACTGCTCAGTCAATTCACAGGTCTTAATCTCCTTCTTTGTTGGTTTTGTAAATGTTCAAATAAAAAGAAAAGTGGTGAGATAACATAATGCTTATACAAAACACATTCATACCTAAGGCTCTGATGTCTCAGGTTCAATTCCCCACACCACCATTACCCAGAACTGAACAGTGTACTCTGGTTAAAAATAAAATAAAGATAAAATTTTACAACAGAGAAGTGTAGTTAACAAAACTATAGCATTCTTCTCAGATAGGATCACCACTGCTGTCATACATACCTTCATTAAATAAACTTAGAAACTAGACAGCATTTTCTTATTTAATAACTTTACATAATAACTTCTGCATTCATCTACCAAATGAATCTTGAGGGCTGGGGAGACAGCATAATTGTTATGCAAATGACTCTCATGCCTGAGACTGAGTTCTCAGGTTCAGTCTCCAGCACCAACATAAGCCAGAGCTGAGTAGTCTCTGGCCTGTCACTTTGAGTATCTTTTTCATGAAAATAAATAAGTAATATCCAAATGAATCCTGAGTGTTTTTCTAGTCATGGCAATGAGCTTATTCAAACTCAACTACTTGGAAACATCAAATTACCTGCAAGGTATGCATGTATGTCTGTATGCACATGTATTTATAAGGTTAATTTCTCTCTTCCTCCATTCCTCACCCAGAAGGTGGGGAACTCTCAGTAGCAATACCTGGTAGGTAGTGTTATTACCTCCATTTTACAAATGAGGGAATGAAGTCAAAGGTTAAATAATTTGGCCAATAAAGAAATTTAAAAAAATAATTTGGCCAAACTACTGATTATCTCACAATTAATGGCAATAAAGTATGTAATTCTGAAAGCTTTCTATGCGGCATGTATATGCATTTTATGCATAATTTTTTCCTTAGCCAAGGTGCTTCATATTTTCTTTTTGCTCTAAAAACAACACTGGCTGAAGACAAAAGTGCCTGGATATAGCATCCCTTCTGTGTGTCCCTCACATAGCTCTTTTGTATCACCAGCTATGTAAAGCCTTCTGAGAGTATGGGTCCTGTTTTAAGTTTGGTGGTACTTGTAAACAAGAGAAGAATCTTGAATCCCTTTTCATCTCCAAAAAGTGTGTGATCCTGTGAGGACACATGGTGGCGCTGCAGGATAAGAAGGTAAATTCCAGACCTCAACTGCAGTACCACTAACATGCAAAATTTATGACAAAGCCTGAAAGCCATGGGGGACCTGGGACCCGAATAAACTGGATATCCTGAAAAGGACTGCTCATTGGAATTTGGGGCATCTTGATAGTAAGCTGTCTTTAATACTGAGGTCTTAACAGATCAGGAGAAAATTTCTCCCAGTAGGCTAAAGCAAGCAAGAACAATGGAGGCCAGCGGGAAGGTCCTTTATAGACAAAGGCAAGTCTTCTTTTTCTTTCTTTTGGGTTTGTCCCTGGTGGCGGGCTCAGAACCCAGACGCTATTCTGTGGTGGAGGAAGCTGAAGGAACCTCCTTTGTAACCAATTTAGCTGAAGACCTAGGTCTGGGGAAGGAAGAGCTCTCTAGTCGGTGGCCTAAGGTCATTTCCAAAGGTAATAGATTGCATTTCCAACTGAACCATGAGACTGGGGATTTAGTGCTAAATGAGAAACTGGATCGGGAGGAGTTTTGCGGTTACACAGAACCCTGTGTGTTGCGTTTTCAGGTGTTGCTAGAGAATCCTTTAGAATTTTTTCAAGCTGAACTACAAATAATAGATAGAAATGACCATACTCCAGTGTTCTCAGACAAAGATATAGTGCTTAAAATATCAGAAAGCAGTGCTCCTGGGACTACATTTCCTCTGAATAACGCTCAGGATATGGATGTAGGCCAAAATAATATTGAGAACTATATTATCAGTCCCAACTCCTATTTTCGGGTTCTCACCCGCATACGCAATGATGGCAGGAAATATCCTGAGTTGGTGATGGACAAGGCATTGGATCGAGAGGAGGAAGCTGAGCTCAGGTTAACCCTCACTGCTCAGGATGGCGGCTCTCCACCCAGGTCTGGTACCACTCAGGTCTACATCAAGGTCATGGATGTGAATGATAATGCCCCTAAATTTGAGCAGCCTTTGTATAGGGTGCAGATACATGAGGACAGTCCCATAGGTTCCCTGGTCACCACAGTGGTTGCTACGGATGTTGACATAGGAATCAATGGAGAGGTTTCCTACTCACTTTTCCAGGCTTCAGAGGAGATTACAAAAACCTTTGACATCAACCAAAAGACAGGGGAAATTGTATTGAAAAAACAACTTGATTTTGAAATAGCTCAGTTCTATGAGGTTAATGTAGAGGCTAGAGATGGTGGAAGCTTATCGGGAAAATGTACTGTTCTGACCCAAGTCACGGATGTCAATGACAATGTCCCAGAAATCACTATATCTGCATATACCAAAGAAGTACCTGAGAACTCGCCTGAAACTGTGGTGGCAGTTTTTAGTGTTTCAGATGTGGATTCCGAAGAAAATGGGAAAGTAATTTGCTTCATTCAGGACGGACTCCCCTTTTTCCTGAAATCGTCCTCGGAAAACTTTTTCACCCTCCTAACAGAGGGGCCTCTGGACCGAGAAGAGAGAGCTGAATACACCATCGTGATCACGGTGAGCGACCTGGGCAGCCCGCGGCTGCAGAGCCAGCACCAGGTGACTGTGCGCGTGTCCGACGTGAACGACAACGCCCCCGCCTTCAGCCAGCGCGCCTACACCCTGCGCGTGCGTGAGAACAACAGCCCCGGGCTGGCGCTGGGCAGCGTGCGCGCCTGGGACGCGGACGAGGGCACCAACGCGCAGCTCAGCTACTCGCTGCTGCCATCGCCCTCGGCCCCGGCCTCGCCCTCGCCCTCGGCCTCGGCCTCATCCTCGTCCGGCCGCCCGCAGCAGCCGGCCCCGGGCGCGCTGGTGTCCATCGACGCCGACAGCGGGCAGCTGTTCGCGCTGCGCGCCCTGGACTTCGAGGCGCTGCAGGCCTTCGAGTTCCTGGTGGGCGCCACGGACCGCGGGTCGCCGGCGCTGAGCAGCCAGGCGCGGGTGCGCGTGCTGGTGCTGGACGCCAACGACAACGCGCCCTTCGTGCTGCACCCGCTGCAGAACGGCTCCGCGCCCTGCACCGAGCTGCTGCCGCGCGCGGCCGGCGCGGGCTACCTGGTGAGCAAGGTGGTGGCGGTGGACGGCGACGCGGGCCAGAACGCCTGGCTGTCGTTCCAGCTGCTCAAGGCCACGGAGCCCGGGCTGTTCGGCGTGTGGGCGCACAGCGGCGAGGTGCGCACGGCGCGGGCGCTGAGCGAGCGCGACGCGCCGCGACACCGGCTGGTGGTGCTGGTGCGGGACAATGGCGACCCGCCGCTGTCGGCCAGCGTCACGCTGCACGTGCTGCTGGTCGATGGCTTCTCGCAGCCCTACCTGCCGCTGCCCGCCGCGCCCGACGCCGCCGCCGCCGCCACTGGAGCGCGGCCTGAGCGCCTGACCGTCTACCTGGTGGTGGCCTTGGCCGCAGTGTCGTCGCTCTTCCTGTGCTCGCTGCTGGCCTTCGTGGCCGCGCGCCTGTGCCGGCGGGCCGGGCGGGCTGAGGCGGCGGCGGCGGCGGCGGGGGCGCTGGCGGGGCCCGAGGGACACTTTCCGGGACACCTGCTGGACGCGGGCGGTGCGGGGACCCTGTCGCACAGCTACCAGTATGAGGTGTGTGCGGGGGCCACCGGGACCACCGACTTCAAAGTCCTGAAGCCTATTTTGCCATATTTCCAGGGCCATACTCCAGGGCCAGAAATACAAGAAAACTAACGTTAGTAGTGACCTCAATTTCAGTCTCCAGTGATTACACAGGAAACCCTTTCCCACTCATTTGTTATACCTGGCTTAGAAAAGCCAGAACCAGCCTGTTTTGTAAGAGTGCAGTTTACGTTTTATTTTAAGACTCTGAAAAAATAAGTTGATTTTGCACCAGTCCTCAGCGAGGCAGCGCACATGAAACTGAGGCAGTGGTACCAAACTTCCTCCCTGGAAAGTACTTTCATTGGTCTTTGTTTCTGTATCATCCTGAATGACTGTATGGTAATGCTGTTCTAGGTTTTTTTCCCTGGTGCTTGGTGTGACTTAATAGGGCATTTTGATGTCGGAACAACAATAGTTTTTCATACAAAATAGTGGTAATTATTTTCATGTCATTTTGGCTTGGGAGATTATTCATTTGTGTTATACTTTTGGGTTAGAACAATTTTTTTTTAAGTTCTAAATATTTAAAACTGAAAAGTTCTAGGTTATGGTGTTTCTGGAAACTGATGATTTTTAAAAATTAAACTAATCTTACTTGCAGAATTTCTTGTTGTATTTTTGCTTTTAAAAAATACAAAGTAAGCTTAAGAAATGAGAGTTGAGTCTCATTGGTGGTAGTGCAGCGGGTTAAGAGCACATGGCGCAAAGCCCAAGGGCTGTCTTGTAAGGATCCGGGTTCCAGCCCCAGGCCCCTCCCCCTGCAGGAGGTCGCTTGGCAAGCAGTGAAGCAGGTCTGCAGGTGTTTATCTTTCTCTCCTCTCTGTCTTCCTCTCCTCTCTCCATTTCTCTCTGTCCTCTCCAACAACAACAATAGTTATGACAACAATAACTACTACAACAAGCACAACAAGGGCAACAGAATGGGAAAAATAGCCTCCCGGAACAGTGGATTCGTAGTGTAGGCACCGAGCCCCAGCGATAACCCTGGAGGAAACAAGAAAGAAAGAAAGAAGAGTTATTGATGATCACAGTCAGTCATGCCATATCTGAACTTTTTGACATATCTTTTGACAATATTTTTATTAAAAATTCTAATTTTATTCATTTCTTGAGAGAGAAAAAGAGGGAGATGCCAGATCTAACTTAAGACCTCATGCTTCCAAGCTCAGAATTGTAGCATTGTTTCACCTCAACCCCCCAGTCCAAAATTTTGAACTTTATTTTTTAAATTTTTTTTTATTTATTTAAGAAAGGAGACATTAACAAAACCGTAGGATAAGAGGGGTACAACTCCACACAATTCCCACCACCCAATCTTCATATCCCATCTCCTCCCCTGATAGCTTTTCCATTCTCTATCCCTCTGGGAGTATGGACCCAGGGTCCTCGTGGGTTGCAGAAAGTGGAAGGTCTGGCATCTGTAATTGCTTCCCCACTGAACATGGGCGTTGACTGGTTGATCCATACTACTGGTCTGCCTCTCTTTCCCTAGTAGGGTGGGTCTCTGGGGAAGCAGAGCTCCAGGACACATTGGTGGGGTTGTCAGTCCAGGGAAGTCTGGTTGGCATCATGCTGGCATCCGGAACCTGGTGGCTGAAAAGAGAGTTAACATATTTTAAACTTTCTAACTTGAGGAGAAAAAGAAGCCTCTAACTCATTTAAGTTACCAGTGTTTTTGGTGTCAGTGCTATGTTGAGTGAAATCCAGTCGTAATATTTCTAAAAGTTATATTGAGCATTTTAAACAGCTATATTTACTTTAAATGAGAGAAAAGGGAGAATCAGAGCATCACTCTGGAATACACAATGTTGGAGATCTAACCTGGGACTTATGGTTGAGAATCCAACTCTCTTTATGCACATGTGTGTGTGTCTGTGTGTGTCTGTCTGTGTGTGTGTGTGTGTGTGTGTGTGTGTGTGTATGTGTGTGTTTACTTTTGCCACCAGTGTTAGGTGGGCTCAGTGTCAGCATGAAGAATCCAGCACACTGTGACTATTTTGCCTTCTTCTTCTCCTTCTTCTTCTTCTTCTTCTTCTTCTTCTTCTTCTTCTTCTTCTTCTTCTTCTTCTCCTCCTCCTCCTCCTCCTCCTCCTCCTCCTCCTCCTCCTCCTCCTCCTCCTCCTCCTCCTTCTCCTCCTTTTTGTCTTTCTATTTTATTTGATAGTACAGAGAGAAATTGAGAGAGGCAGGGGAGATAGAGAGGGAGAGAGATAGACACCTGCACACTTGTTGCATAACAGGTAGTAATGGTGGCTTGAACCCAGGTCTCTGCACATGAAAACATGTGTGTTTAACAGGTGCATCAACACCTGCCCCTCTGAGAGTCCAGCTCTTTAGCTGCTGCGCTACCTTCTAGGTTGCCCAACTTTCATGCTTTAATGGTATGAATTTTACATTAAATGTTATATGATGCATCAAAATGTACAGATTGTAAGTGTATAGCTTCGTCTAACAGATCATAGTTGAAGCTTACTTATTTTAAACTCAGTTTACAGCACTATACAAAGTGTTTTACATTTGTTATTTTACCTTTTTTCTGCCCAACCCTCAGGGAATTGGCAATGTTATCCCCTTATTTAAATATAATATAGGCTTAGAAAATTTAAGTAACTTACTCAGAATTTTGATAACAAAAGAAAAAATTAAGTATATCCTAAATCTATTTATAATCCGCAGATTATATTTGTTCCTCTACCAATGGCTACAGTGCACTTCACCAGTGAACCCAATGTTCTTACAGAACCCTAACCTAATCTAAGTTATTGAGTCAGACTCTAGAATTGAGCTTCGAATAAACTTGAGAATATTTCTTTATTTTCTCAACATATTCATTATATCTAAATTCATGCATATATAGGCAGTAGAATTAAGCTATGATTGTATTTCTTGAATTTCTATTTTTATTAAATCATTTTATTGGGGGAAATAATGGCTTACACATGGATATAATTTCTTATGTCCCCATAATAGGTGTCTGCACACCACTCTCCCACCACCAGCTTAGTCCCTCTTAAGGATCATGCAAAGGTCCTCTAATGCTTTTTTTTTTTTGCCTCCAGGGTTGTTGCTGGGACTCAGTGCCAGCACTTTAAATCCACTGCTCCTAGAGGCCATTTTTTCCTCTGCTTTGTTGCTCTTGTTGTTACTCTTGTTGTCATTATTATTGTTGTTGTCATTGCTGTTGTTGCTGTTGTTAGATAGGACCGAGAGAAACTAAGAGAGGGGAGACAGAGAGGGGGAGAGAAAGATAGACCCCTGCAGACC
This sequence comes from Erinaceus europaeus, assembly GCF_950295315.1. Classification (NCBI taxonomy): domain Eukaryota; kingdom Metazoa; phylum Chordata; class Mammalia; order Eulipotyphla; family Erinaceidae; genus Erinaceus; species Erinaceus europaeus. The sequence continues at coordinate 46,263,180 of NC_080163.1, forward strand.
TGCTTCACTGTCCAGAAGCGACCCCCCTGCAGGTGGGGAGCTGAGCACCATGTGTGCTTAACGTGCTGTGCTACAGTCAGATCCCCCTCTAATGCTCTTTTAACCCCCACCCGTCTCCCCCTAGCTTAGAAGTCTTTGCTTTGCTGGAATACACGAAACTCAGTCCAAGATGCACCCTGTGTTTCCCTTTTCTTTCCTTATTTCCTAAGTTCCACCTAAAAGTGACATCATCTTGTATTTGCGTGGCTCCTTCTGGCTTATCTCACTTAACATGATTCTTTCACGTTTCCTCCAAGATATAAAAAGCAAGATTTCATAATGTATATAGCTGAGTGGTATTCCACTGTGCATATACACCGAACTTTCTTTTTTTCATTTTTAACGCTGATTTTTTATTAGTGGTTTAATACTGATTTACAAAATTATAAGACAACAGGGGTAGAATTCTACACACTTCTCATCCCCATTCCTTCCATTAGAAACGGCAGCAGTTCTCCTAATATGGGTTAACTATTATTTCTGTAACTATCTATTTATATTTAATTATTTGCTCGTTATCTATGGCCCTGCATTCTCTTCCTTCCTTTTTTTTTTTTTAGAAAACCCGTTCTTTTATTTTAAATTTTTTTCCCTTTTGTTGACCTTGTTGTTTACCATCATTGTTGTTACTATTGTTGTTGTTATTGATGTCGTTGTTGGATAGGACAGAGAGAAATGGAGAGAGGAGAGGAAGGCAGAGAGGGAGACAAAGACACCTGTAGACCTGCTTTCACTGCCTGTGCAGCAAACCCCATGCAGGTGGGGGAGCCAGGGCTCGAACCCCCCTCCTTCCTTCCTTCCTTCCTTCCTTCCTTCCTTCCTTTTCTTTTATCAAGGGATTAATGATTTACATTTGACAGTAAATACAATAGTTTGTACATGCATTACATTTCTCAGTTTTCCACATAACAATACATCATCCACTGGGTCCTCTGTCATCCTCTTCTATGATCTGTACTCTCCCCTCACTCCCCCATCCCAGAGTCTTACCTTGGTGCAATACACCAACTCCAGTGTAGGTTCACACCAGAACTTTCTTTCTTTTTTTTTTTTTTTAATTTTTTTTATATTTATTTTATTTATTTATTCTCTTTTGTTGCCCTTGTTGTTTTATTGTTGTAGTTATTATTGTTGTTGTCGTTGTTGGATAGGACAGAGAGAAAGGGAGAGAGGAGGGGAAGACAGAGAGGAGGAGAGAAAGACAGACACCTGCAGACCTGCTTCACCGCCTGTGAAGCGACTCCCCTGCAGGTGGGGAGCCGGGGTTCGAACCGGGACACCAGAACTTTCTTAACCACTTGTCTGTCATTGGACATCAGGGTTGCTTCCAGGTTTGGAAATTGTGCTGCTGTAAGCTTAGGTATACATAGAACTTTTTAAAAAAAAAATTGTATTATCTTTATTTATTGGACATACAGCCAGAAATTGAGAGGGAAGGGGGAGACAAAGAGGGAAAGAGACAGGAGACACCTACAGCCTGCTTCACCACTCATGAATCTTTCCCCCTGCAGGTGGGGACCAGGGGTTCGAGCCTGGGTCCTTGCACACTGTAATGTGTGCTTAATCAGGTGCACCACCACCTGCCCCATAGATCTTTTTAGATAAGTGTTTTTGTGTTATTTCAATAGATACTTAAGAAAGGAACTTCCAGATCAGAGTAGATTCATGTGTAGTGGTTTTTGTAACCTCCAGATCATCTCCCGGCACCACCAACAGTGTAGAATTGTTCATATTCTCATATCTTTTTTATTATATTTATTTATTTTCTCTTTTGTTGCCCTTGTTTTTTTATGTTGTCGTTGTTGGATAGGACAGAGAGAAATTGAGAGAGGAGGGGACGACAGAGAGGGGGAGAGAAAGACAGACACCTGCAGACCTGCTTCACCGCTTGTGAATTGACTCCCCTGCAGGTGGGGAGCCGGGGGCTCAAACCGGGATCCTTACATGGGTCCTTGCGCTTTGCACCAAGTGCACTTAACCCGTTGTGCTACTGCCCAATTCCCTTTTCCCATATCTTGGTAGCTTATTATCCTTTCTAGTGCATTATTACAGGTATGAAGTAGTATCTCTTTGTTGTAAAGATGTGCATTTCTCTAGTAGGCAGTGTTTTTTGAGCACTTTTTCATATGTTGATCATATCAACATTTTTTCTTTTTTAAATTTCTTTATTGGGGAATTAATGTTTTACATTCAACAGTGAATACAATAGTTTGTACATGCATAACATCCCCCAGTTTCCCATATAACAATACAACCACCACTAGGTCCTCTGTCACCCTTCTTGGACCTGTATTCTCCCCACCCACCCACCCCAGAGTCTGTTACTTTGGTGCGATACACTAATTCCATTTCAGGTTCTACTTTTTTTTTTTTTTTCTGATCTTGTTTTTGAACTTCTGCCAGAGAATGAGATCATCCCATATTCATCCTTCTTTTTCTGAATTTTTTCACTTAACATGAATTTTTCAAGGTCCATCCAAGATCAGCTGAAAATGGTGAAGTCACCATTTTTTACAGCTGAGTAGTATTCCATTGTGTATATATAACACAACTTGCTCAGTCACTCATCTGTTGTTGGACACCTGGGTTGCTTCCAGGTTTTGGCTATTACAAATTGTGCTGCCAAAAACCTATGTGTACACAGATCTTTTTGGATGCATGTGTTAGGATATATCCCCAGGAGAGGACCCTTCTGAGAGTTCTCCAGACTGTTCTCCACAGAGGTTGGACCAATTGACATTCCCACCAGCAGTGCAGGAGGGTTCCTTTGACCCCACACCCTCTCCAGCATTTTCTGCTGTTACCTTTTCTGATATATGACATTCTCACAGGAGTGAAGTGGTATCTCATTGTTGTCTTTATTTGCATTTCTCTGACAATCAGAGACTTAGATCATTTTTAAATGTGTTTCAGCCTTTTGGATCTCTTCTGTGATGAATATTCTATGTCATCCCTCCATTTTTGGATGGGGTTATTTGTTGTCTTGTTGTTGAGTTTGGCAAGCTCTTTATATATGTTGGTTATTAAACTCTTGTCTGATGTATGGCATGTAAAGATCTTCTCCCATTCTGTGAGGGGTCTCTTGGTTTGGGTAGTGGTTTCTTTTGCTGTGAAGAAGCTTTTTAATTTGATGTAGTCCCATAGGTTTATACTTGCCTTAGTCTTCTTTGTAATTGGATTCGTTTCATTGAAGATGTTTTTAAAATCTATGCAGAAGAGTTCTGCCAATATTGTCCTCTAAGTATCTGATAGTTTCAGGTCTGATATCCAAGTCCTTGATCCACTTGGAATTTACTTTTGTATTTGGTGAAATACAGTGGTTCAGTTTCATTCTTCTGCATGTTTCAACCCTTTTTGTCCAACACCATTTGTTGGAGAGTCTGCTCTCCCCATTTAATAGTCTGGGCACCTTTGTCAAAGATTAGATGTCCACAGGTGTGGGGGGACATTTTTTCATTAACGTTCTGTTCATATCACCTCCCAATTTTAATGGTTTTTTTCCCTTGAGTTTTATATTTTGGTTATTATCCCTTTGCCTGATATATAACATGTAATCAGTCACCTCCTCCCATTAAATAGGACATCTTTCTGTTTAGATAATGACTCCTTTTGCTGTGTAGAAGCTTTTCAGTTTTATGTAGTCCCATTAGTCTATTTTTGCTTTTGTTTTCCTTGCTGTTGGGCTCAAGTCTTCCAAGACATTTTCAAAGGAAATATCATGGAGTGGTCTACACTTTTTTCCTTCTCTATACTTGGTGCCTTCTAGTTTCCATGTCTCTGATCCATTTGGAGTTGACTTTTGTGTAAGGTGATTTGTGGTGGTCCAGTTTCATTCTTTTGTACATTTTAACTAATTTCCTTCCCAGCTCCATTTGTTCAAATAATTCATTCCACCACTTAATGTATCTGGTCTACTTGTCATAAATTATTTATTTGTACATTTCTTAAATTTCTTATATTACCCCTATACCCTTTTCCTTTCATTCCTAATGCAAAAATTTCATGCCTGTGTTTATACAGGAATTACTCTCTAGGTATAGTTTTGTAATAGTGTTGTTTAGATTAAACATACTGTATTTTACCATATTATTTGTTTAAAAGTTGTACAATTCTAAGTAAAATAGTTTCAAAAAGTATAGGCAATATTGTAGAAGAATTTTATCATCAAACAGTTCAGAAAACCTGGGAATGTAGCAGGAGAAAACTGATGGACTCCAGTTACATTCTGTTGAGAGTAACCCTCTGTTTAAAGTAACTATTCTTTTAAAAATATGTGAAAATGGGAGAGGTCATCATTGAAAGCATATCTTACTAGAACTGAATAAATCACTTTTCAGCACTTGCTATAACAATGTCATTATGACAGAATGACAAAATTTTCTTGACCTAGATGCTGTGTGCATGAGTACCTATGCTTTTATTCTGTATTGGTTTTTAATTGCTGCTGTTGAAAATACCAAGGGGAGGCTGTGTGGTGGTGTACCTGGTTAAACACACATGTGATAATGTGCAAGGACCAAAGTTTGAGCCCCCCACTTCGTACTTACAGAGGGAAATCCTTGCAAGTGGTGAAATGGTGCTGCAGGTGTCTCTCTGCCTCTCTCCCTCTCTATCCCCCCACTCTTCCTTCTTGATTTCTGGTTGTCTCCACCCAATAAATAGACAAAGATAATTTAAAAAGCAAAACTACCAAAAGGTAGTTGCTTTAAAAACAAAATTATTGGGGGGGAGGGTGGGCAGTAATGCACCTGTTAAAGGGCAAAGCATAAGGACCAATGCAATGAACCCACCCAACAGGGATGACCCTTTGCTAGCTGTGAAACAGGTCTGCAAGTCCCTATCTTTCTCTCCCCCTCTGTCTTCCCCATCTCTCTCAGTTTCTCTCTGTTCTATCCAACAATAACAACAGCAGCAACAAAACAACAACAATAATAACATCAACAACAATGGGAAAAAAAGATGCCCGCCAGGAGCAGTGGATTTGTAATGCAGCATTGAGCCCCAGTGATAACCCTGGAGGCAAATAATGATAATAATAATAACAATAACAACAGTGATAATAAGTATTGGGGTGTGGGTGGTGGCACACCTGGTTGAGTGTTATCATGCACAAGGAACCACATTCAATCCCCCAGTCCCCGCCTTCAGGGGAGAAGCTTCACAAGTAGTGAAGTAGTGCCTTAGGTCTCTCTTTTTCTCCTTCTCTTTATCCTCTTTCCCTCTTAGTTTTTAATGTCAGATTAAAAATAAAAATAGATATTTTTAAAAGAAATAAAATGTCAATGGCCCAGGGGGTAGTGCAGTGGATAAAACATTGGATTCACAAGCATAAGGTCCTGAGTTTATCCCTAACATCACATGGTCTGGTACACTCTTCATGAAATAAATATTAAAAATTATAAAATAAAAATTTCGGCCAGGGAAATAGGTCAGCCTGTTAAAATCCAGTAATTATATGCTTGAGACCCCAGAAGCCCCATGTTCAATCACTCTTATCATTTAATACTAGATCTTAGAGGTGCTCTGGTCTCTCAGTCTCTCTCTCTGTCTCCTTTCTCCTCAAATACTAAATAAATAAAATTTAGAAAGAAATGTGAGGATGAGATGGTAGCTCACCAAGTAGAGTACACATGTTACCCTGTACCAAACCCATAGTCCCTACCCACTGAGGGGTAGCTTCATCAGTAGTGGACAGTACTGCATGTGTCTCCCCCTCTCTCTGTCTCTTATCTCTTTATCATCCTCTATAGAGAGGGAGAGGGAGAGGGAGAAGGAGAGCGTGAGAGAGAATCAACTGGGAGTGATGTCATGTAGCCACTGAGTACCAGTAATAATTGGTGTCAGGCAGGTAGGCAGGCAGGCAGACATCTGATATATGAGTCTTATAGGTTAAGTCAAAGCATCAGAAGAGATGCCTTCCTTTATGGTGGCTAAATAGGAAAATCCATTTTTTAATCTTATTCACCTTCTGGATGCTGTCTTTATTAGTTTACTCATGCTACATTGCACTCATTTTCTAAGGCAACTAATTGTTACCTCTTTGACCAGTTATTCTTCTATAGCCATAGCTCCCTCTGACCCTAGACAGTTCTGGCCTACTCTGATACTCCAGGGTTCTATTTTCTTCACAAAGTCTTGTCCAATTATATCTATGAATTACATACATATATGCATAAATGTGTTTTTAAATGAATGATAGCATGTTTATAGACTTTGGGAATTAGGCCTTGCACATATTTGAAGGATGGGCCATTGTTTCTCCTATCCTATACTGTCTGCTTGGATGAAATTATCCAGTTTAGTAGTATCACTTATAGCCAGAGGAATTCTCATAAATGCCCAGTGTATGAAGGGTTTATGCCTCATTGATCATGTCATTTAACTTCAGGCAAAGTAATAAAAAAATCTTCTTAAAATTACTAGCAAGAATGCTGAATTTTTACTACAGTTGAAGTCAAATTATAGAAATGGGAAATATAAATAATACAAATCTGATAAAGGACTGGGATATATACAGTATACTCTTACAACTGAATTATATAAAGACAACCTAATTTGAAAATGAATGAAGGTATGAACATACATAATTCTCTAAGAAAGAAATAATTAGTAGTCACAGTATACATAATAGCCAAAAAGGTGAAAACAACCCATATGTCAACCAATATACAAAGGGATTATCAAATACAATGTACATAGCACAACTTAGATGAGCCCTGAAAAACAAGCTAAGTGAAAGAATCCAGTGACAAAACTCCACATATTATATTTCTCCACTCAAATGAAAATAGATAATAGGGAGTTACATAGAGATGAAAGGAATAGAGGGGTGGTAGCTAAGGAGTATAGAACATTTTAGATAAGGGAAATGTTCTAAAATTGACCTAAGTAATGGATGCACTATTGTAAATATGCTGAAACCACTGAATTACATGCTTTAAATGGGAATTGTATGGTATATGAATTATATAATAAAACAGCCATGATTTTAAAAAAGGAATCTAAAATACTGAGGCATATTTTGGGAAAATGTGTTCAGCCACTTGAAAATACTGAAAATCCACAATTGTCAGGCTTATATACTGGAAAAGAGCAAATAATATACTCTTTAATAAAGTGTTGGCTAAATACTTTCTTTAAAGCTACCATTGATGGTGATTTTGCAGTGCCTACTCATTTGTAATTCTGTTAACATATATGTACCCAAAAAAGGAGAGGCATTTGTGAAACTTTTCCCATATTATTTAGGAAATATGTTGCTCCAAGAAGTGTATTATTTTACCTGAAATGTTAATTAAATTATTTTATATAACCATCAATCCTTTACAGGTTTGAACAGTCAATAACGTATAAATGACTTGTCAATTATGTTTGTACTTGTCCTGTTTAATAGCGCAATTCTCTCTCTCTGAACTCACAAAATTTACACCAACACAGAACTTAGTGTTTTATATTTGTGAAGACAATTTACATAACCAGTTTGGTACTTGGTGAAAACTTTTGCATCCTGTTGAAACATAATTTGTAAGACAAAGCAGGGACACATGGTGGCGCTGCAGGTTAAGAGGACCAAAAACAGATTTACTGTATGCCAGAACCTAGCCAGTTTCACACTGCCAGGAAGCTTTGTCAGAACAAAGGTGAGCAAGAAGCCTCTTAAACTCTATTTCACAGTGTAGTTCACGGCCTTCTGGACTAAAGGACCAGGATTACTAGAATTCATGGCATATACGAAGTTCCTGTGATCTGAATTTTAAGGAAAAAGCAATGGAGATCGGATGGGTGCATAATCAGGTACAAAGACAAGCCCTGGTTCTCTTTATTCTGCTCAGCATGTCTGGGGTGGGCTCGGACTTGGGTCCCTATTCAGTCGTGGAAGAAACCGAGCGAGGATCATTTGTGGCAAATCTAGGGAAAGACCTGGGGTTGGGGTTGACTGAGTTGTCCACCCGCAGAACCCGGGTAATTTTCCCAGGAGACAAAGAGCATTTGCACTTAAGTACGAAGACTGGGGATTTGCTCATAAATGAGAAACTAGACCGAGAGAAGCTATGTGGTCCAACTGAACCTTGTGTAGTGCATTTCCAAGTGTTAATGGAAAAGCCCTTTGAGATAGTTCAGGCTGAACTAAAGGTGAAAGACATAAATGACCATGCTCCCGTCTTCTCTGAAAGAAAAATGACTCTAAAAATACCAGAAAACAGTCCTCTGGGAACTGCATTTCCTTTGAGCAATGCTGTGGACTTGGATGTAGGCAGTAACGATGTTGACAACTATAAGATCAGCTCCAGCTCCCACTTTCGTGTTCTAACTCGCAGGCGTAGTGATGGCAGAAAATACCCTGAGCTGGTGTTGGACAAGGAGCTAGATCGGGAGGAAGAGCTTGAAATCTCTTTAACTCTGATAGCTCTGGATGGCGGTTCTCCGCCTCGCTTTGGTACTGCCCAGGTGTACATTGAGGTGGTGGATATCAACGACAATGCCCCCGAGTTTGAGCAGCTGCTTTACAAACAGCAGATTCCTGAGAACAGCCCTATAGGATCTATGGTTGTCACTGTCTCTGCTAGAGATTTAGACAGTGGAGTCAATGGAAAGATATCATACACACTCTTTCAACCTTCAGAAGATATTAGCAAAACTTTGGAGGTGAATCCAGTGACAGGAGAAATTCAATTGAGAAAACAATTAGATTTTGAAACAGTTCCCTACTATGAAGCTGACATCAAGGTCACTGATGGGGGAGGTCTTTCCGGAAAGTGCACTCTTATGTTGGAAGTGGTGGATGTGAATGACAACCCCCCTGAAGTGACCCTGACCACATTTACAAGTCCCATCCCAGAGAACTCCCCAGAGGTTGTAGTTGCCGTTTTCAGTGTTTCAGATAAGGACTCTGGAGACAATGGGAAAACTATTTGCACCATACAGGATGACCTTCCTTTTCATCTAAAACCCTCAGTCAAGAACTTTTATACCTTGGTTACTGATAAGCCACTAGACCGAGAAGAGAGAGCCGAGTACACCATCGTGATCACGGTGAGCGACCTGGGCAGCCCGCGGCTGCAGAGCCAGCACCAGGTGACTGTGCGCGTGTCCGACGTGAACGACAACGCCCCCGCCTTCAGCCAGCGCGCCTACACCCTGCGCGTGCGCGAGAACAACAGCCCCGGGCTGGCGCTGGGCAGCGTGCGCGCCTGGGACGCGGACGAGGGCGCCAACGCGCAGCTCAGCTACTCGCTGCTGCCATCGCCCTCGCCCTCGGCCTCGGCCTCGACCGGCCGCCCGCAGCAGCCGGCCCCGGGCGCGCTGGTGTCCATCGACGCCGACAGCGGGCAGCTGTTCGCGCTGCGCGCCCTGGACTTCGAGGCGCTGCAGGCCTTCGAGTTCCTGGTGGGCGCCACGGACCGCGGGTCGCCGGCGCTGAGCAGCCAGGCGCGGGTGCGCGTGCTGGTGCTGGACGCCAACGACAACGCGCCCTTCGTGCTGCACCCGCTGCAGAACGGCTCCGCGCCCTGCACCGAGCTGCTGCCGCGCGCGGCCGGCGCGGGCTACCTGGTGAGCAAGGTGGTGGCGGTGGACGGCGACGCGGGCCAGAACGCCTGGCTGTCGTTCCAGCTGCTCAAGGCCACGGAGCCCGGGCTGTTCGGCGTGTGGGCGCACAGCGGCGAGGTGCGCACGGCTCGGGCGCTGAGCGAGCGCGACGCGCCGCGACACCGGCTGGTGGTGCTGGTGCGGGACAATGGCGACCCGCCGCTGTCGGCCAGCGTCACGCTGCACGTGCTGCTGGTCGATGGCTTCTCGCAGCCCTACCTGCCGCTGCCCGCCGCGCCCGACGCCGCCGCCGCCGCCGCGGGTGCCGCCGCCGCCGGAGCGCGGCCCGAGCGCCTGACCGTCTACCTGGTGGTGGCCTTGGCCGCAGTGTCGTCGCTCTTCCTGTGCTCGCTGCTGGCCTTCGTGGCCGCGCGCCTGTGCCGGCGGGCCGGGCGGACTGAGGCGGCGGCGGGGGCGCTGGCGGGGCCCGAGGGACACTTTCCGGGACACCTGCTGGACGCGGGCGGCGCGGGGACCCTGTCGCACAGCTACCAGTATGAGGTGTGTTTGACTGCAGGTACAAGGAACAGCGATAGTGAATTCAAATTTTTGAAGCCCACTATTCCCAGTGTACATGCACAGGGTCCTGGAGAGAATATTGAAGAAAACCTCACCTTTGGAGAGAGCCCTGCATTTAATTTTCATTAAATATTATTATTTCTCAGTTATTTTTCAAGTAGTATGTAACCTTATTTAGGGTATCTTAATATTAAGTTTTAAAGATTTTTAAAGATTATTATGCAAATTCCAGCTTAATCACCAATTACATTTCTGTTTTGTATAGTTATATGTCACAGTAATTAACAGTTTCAATTACCACTCTTCTAAGTAACAAACTTACAGTTTCATCTTTCAAATTATAGACTTAACTTTTTAATTCTGAAAGCTGAGCTTTTGAGTTTTCTTCTATTATCTGTCTTGACCTGCATTTTATGACACTACCCTTTTGTACTCCACGCCTGCACCTCTGACCTACTTTAGCATTTTGTTAATCATGTTCACACTTAATATTTATGAAGTATTTCTCTATTGGACACACATAAAATGATACATCATTATCAACATTTAAAACCCCAATAATACTCTATCTTATTTATTTTTCTAAATGCACTTTCTTAGTTGATATTTTTCTAATCACGTGACCTGATATATAAAACACTCCATTTATGTCAACAGAAATGTAACAACCAGCATGACAATGAATAAAAATTAAAACATTTCAAAATCAGAGAATTCTGGTAGAGTGAAGAATATTCGCTTTTATTTTACTTTGTAAATTCAGTTTATCAAACTTGAAAGTCAAATTGATATAGTCATAAAGAAAATAAGTTCAGGGCGGTGTCCCACCTGGATAAGCGCACGTTACAGTGCTCAAGGACCCGGGTTCGAGCCCCCGTCCCCACCTGCGGAGGGAAAGCTTCTCGAGTGGTGAAGCAGGGCTGCAGGTGCCTCTCTGGCTCTCTCCTCCCTATTCCCCCCTTCCTTCTCGATTTCTGGCTGTCTCTATCCAATAAGTAAATAAAGATAATTAAAAATTTTTAAAAAAGAAAAGTTTTTCAGTCTCCAAATCTCTTCTATACAGTGATTCCTTTAGAATTTACCTCAATATTTCTATTTTATTTGTTCTATATTTTATTATTATACATGTGCTGCTATGTCTTGACATTCAGTTTTATACTTTAATTACTTCTTGTGATAAGAGTGAACTTTCTTACTGTACAACAAAATACACATCACATTGTATATACCTCCTTTGTCTTATTCTTTCAACGGTGTTATCTTTTGTGCATTTTTTTAAATGTTAAACTAGTAATTTTGCTCTATATTGCCAAGACTACTTCAAAATACAAATTTGTGTTGAAAAATCTTTACTAAAGATGGCCATTGATTTTATGTGGTTCTTTTTATATCTAATTTGTTGATTTTTTCATATTTCTCATTTGACTATCAATTTTTTAAGTATTAAAATGCCATACATCTACTATTTATTTCCTTAAGATCTTCATACTTATTTTTTCCTGTCTTTGTTTCATTTATATAATTGCTCTAAAAGCTGTCACATTATGACTTTTCCTTTAATAAACATGGTCCAGGGCATTTTTCTTTCTTAGTTTTCCCCATTATTTAGCTTACACAAATGTCTCATCACCTTCATAAAAATATAAGCAGAGGAGGTAACTTTTTAAAGATTTTTGCTCTGAAATAGTCTTTTTATTATCCCTTGATAGCTTTATGGGATATAAAATTCAGAACTGAAAACAGTTTTCCCAAAAATTTGGAAAACAGCATTTATTTTTCTGATTGCATATAAAGTTGCCATTATGTAGACTGACGCCACTCTAATATTTGTTTTTTCTTTCTTTTTTGATTTAATTTTTCTTAGTGATTTACAAAATTACAAAATAACACTGTTAACCACCACCAGAGTTCTTTCTATCCCCATTCCCTCCATTGGAAACTACAGTCATTCTCCCATGATCGCAGATACGGGTTGGCTAGTCTATAATTGTCTATCTATTCCATTTTCCTCTGTGGTTCTGCTTTTCTTCCATTTAAGTCACAGGTATACCTATTACTATTTCCGTGTGCCTTTCCTTTTTTCCTCTTATCTCGCTGGGTTCTGATAGAACTGAATTTCAGAGCGCTGTAGTCATCATCTCCTAACACCCCTTTCCCCCCACAGGAGTATGGACCAAAATTATTTTTAGGGTGCAAAAAGTGTCTGGCTTCTGTAATTGGTTCTCTGCTGAACATGGGCTTTGGCAGATTCTGTTTTTCTTCTTTTTTCTTTTTGTTGCTAGTACTTCATCACCCTAGACTGACTTTACCAGATAGAAAGAGACAAAGGGTGAGAGGGGGAAAAAAAGGGTGAGAGAGAAAGGCATCACACAGCACCTAAGCTTTCCCCAGTTCAGACTCAAATCTAGGTTTTGCCAGCCCTGATTTCCACTTTAATGTAGCTCCCCCCCCATTTTGGAAGCATGGAAACCTCATATTAAAAGATAATGTGTCAGAAATTTACATATATATGCATGAATTTGGTCATATCAGTGTATCATGTTAATATCTAAATCTTTTTCAGTTCTGAGGAATTTTCTTATTTTTTATCATAATGTAGCCCTTGAATTTTTCCATATTCTCACTTTAATCAGAGATTCATCAGGTTACTGTTAGATCTTCTGAACTGAAGTTTTCCTAAGATTCTGATTTTCCTTCCTTTTTTCCTTGCTCTCTGTCTCTTCTACTTATTCAATAATTTGGATAATTTATTATATGGTCTTTATATCAAGATTTTTTTTTACTGGCAAACATATTAAAAACTCTTGGTTTTTTCAGTGTTTTTCATGCTGATAGCATGCTTTTTTATTTAAAAAATAGGTTATAAGATTTTAGGATAACAGAGTATAGTTCTACACCACACCCGCCACTAAAGATCTGTGTTCCCATCCTCCCACCTCCTAAAGAATACTACCATAGTTTTCAAAAGTCAAGAACAGTTTTCTTACTTTTTTTAGTGATTTAATATTGATTTATAAAATTTTGAGATAATGGGTATAATCCCACACCTTTCTCACCACCGAACATCTGTGTGTCTGTTTCCTCCATTGGAAACTGCAGTAGTTCTCCCAAGGTCATAGATGTGAGTTGGCTATTGTATATATATTTGCTCATTTTAAAAAATATGATCCTGCCTTCTCTTCCTTTTTAAAATTTCTTTATTGATGAATTAATGTTTTACATTCAACAGTAAATACAATAGTTTGTACATGCATAACATTTTTGTTTTCCATGTAACAATACAACCCCCACTAGGTCCTCTGTCTTCCTTTCTAAGTCACACCTACACCTATTGCTACTTCTTAGTGTCCTTCCTTATTTCATCTTCTCTCTCTGGGTCATGATGGAATTGCAGTTCAGAGCCTCCTGGCCATCTTCAGCTAACATTTCTCCCCCTCTGGATTGAGTTTTTTTGATAGCCTCCTGTGACATATGCAAAAGTAACACTTTCTTTCATCAATAATCAATCCATTAATTATTTTAAATGCATCTTATGAAAATGCCATGCAGTAAAAACTAGTATGTGCCTATTTTAGAAATAAAAAAGTTGATAATCTGCCCAAAGTGTATTAACTAGTGAGGGGGCACTTAAGTCTCATCTTATAGCAAGAGCATGTATTTCAAACATTTACTATTCAGATTAAATGGGTGAACAATGGAAAGTACAGAATTCTCAATGATTGTTAGCGCTTAACATATTTCACTACTCTGGGGATATTACTCAGTAATTTTAAAAGACTTTTTTCTTTTTTCTCAATTATACCAGTTTCCTGATATTCCTTTTTGTTTTGGGTTTTACAGTGATGGTTTTGGCCTTTTTAATGTTACATTGTAGTTGTTTGCTTAAACATCTATAATCTTTGGCTATCTCCTCATATTCAACAATAATTAGATATTATAGGGCAGTAGTCTTGGGGTTTTTTGTGATTAAATGGGGCATGTTGATTACAGGGTTTCACTGTAATGTAACAATTGTAGAATAGGGATATTAACTTGGAAGTCCTCCAAATATCAGTATTGTAAATTTTTACCTAAGCATTTCACATTGTATTGGCTAGAATTGTACAGTATTTTAATACCAGGGAGAGAATGATACATAAAGTTTGTAACTTCCAAAGAATATTGCTATGTGGAGAGCTAGAAATATCACAGTTCAAGATATGTAATTTTGCTCTATTGCTTTTTTTAAGTTTATACATCCTACTTCACTCAATTCTGTATAGAACCTTCTGTAAAAACTAGTACTAGAGATAGTACTATTTAGATTTTCCATAGAATAAACTTCCTAGTCTCTCATCTTGAATTATTTTTCTGTCCACAGAGGATGATGTGATGATCAGAGAATTCAGTTTTCCTCCTTTAGTTATTAACTAAAGGATACTTCATTCTTACATGCTAAATCCCTTTGAATCTTGCATTTAAATGGGATAATGTGGGGAAAACCCACTAATACTTGTAAATGCATTCAGTACAGAAATTTTAGCTGTTTATTAAACTGCTAGCTCAACTGCTTTTCCACCTGTTTTCTGTCATCTAACGTGTGTTTATTTGTGCATTTAAGTCTTTGTGAGCTTGTACAGTGTTACTATTTTCTGTAATTTGTGGGGTATTTTAAAGGGGAGAGGATAATTGGGCAGTTGATTTATTTACATTTTAAAGTCTACCATTTTGAATGACTGACTTCCTTTTTAAAATTCTTATTTATTCATTTATTTGTATTATTATTACTTATGAAATTATTGCTCAGCCCCAATGGTGGTGTGGGGGATTGTACCTCGGACCTCAGAGCCTCAGGCATGAATGTCATTTTCCAAAAACATTATGCTATCTCCCCTGCCCCATTTTTTTTATTGCCACCAGGGTTATCATGGACTCTGCCTGCATGAGGAATTCACCACACTTTGACAGCCCCTCCCCCCCTTATTTGAGAGAACAGAGAGAAATTGATAATAGAGGAGATAGGGAGCCAGGAGGTGGTGAACCTGGTTAAGCACGAACATTACAGTGCACAAGAACCCAGGATCAAGCCCTTGGTCCCCATCTTTAGGGGGAAAGCTTCACGAGTGTGAGGCAAGACCACAGGTGTCTCTTTTTCACTCTACCTTCTTCTCCCCTCTCAATTTCTCTTTGTCTCTATCAAATAATAGATAAAATATAAAAACAGAGGGAGAGAAAACAAGAGACAACTGCAGCACTTGTTTCACCACTTCTGAAGCTTCCCACCTTCAGATGGGTCTTTGAGCATGATAACATGTATACTCAAAACAAGTGTGCTATTGTTGAGCCCCAAAAGTGAGATTTTCAACTCTGTATCTTACTTTTTCAGGCATGTAATTTGAGTTTAACATTTTTAATGTGAATACATTAGATTCCCTCACATATTTTATTTGCCACCAGGGTTGTCACAGGCTAGGTTTCTGCATGACTTCACCATCCTCACAGCCATTTTTTTCTCTCACTTTTTAAAAAAAATTTTATAAAAAGAAAACACTAACAAAAACCATAGGATAAGAGGGGTACAACTCCACACAATTCCCACCACCATCTTTTTAAAGTGGTTAATAAAATGTAAGTTTATCCATGGCAAGTGGTTGTGACCCTATAGGATAGCAGAAAAATGTATGTAATTATTCTTTGGAATCATGAAATATGCATAACATTATTGAATGTCTTTGCTCAAATGGGCTTTAGGGATCACCTTCATTTTTTAAATTTCTTTACTGGGGCATCAGTGGTTTACAGTCAACAGTAAAATACAATACTTTGTACATGAGTAACATTTCCCAGTTTTCCACATAACAATTCAACCCCCCCACTAGGTCCTCCTTTCTTTTACTTTTTTTTTTTTTGGAGGTTGAGAGATAAAATTTGAGAGCAATGGAGATAGAAACACCTATACTGATTTACCACTTGTGAAGCTTCTTTCCTGTAGATGGAGGCCAGGAGTATAAACCTGTGTCCTCACACATAGCAATATGTATTCTATCAGGTGAGCCACCATATGCTTCCTATCCATTCTTGAGAGTATTTTTAAAATTTCTTATAAAAGACATAATTGGTGAGCCCCTATCATCAATTACTGTCTTCCCCATTCTATAACAACTATGTACTTTGGTTAGGGCTACAGCTACCTAAAGATTAAGATGTGGTCTCAGGTATGATCAAAATGATGCAAAGGCCTAAGATGGATATTTAGATTGAGAAACTAAAATTTTGTTATACCATAGCATGGCTCAGCTTTGGCTTATGGTGGTGTTAGGGACTGAATCTGGGACCTTTGGAGCCTCAGGCATGAAAGACTTTTTGCATAACCATTATGCTATTTCCCCAGTTCTGAAACGAGACTCTTCACCTATAATTCTAAAGCTCTAGAAACAGTGTAGTAGATACATGATCTTGGTTTAGTTAGAGTAAAATTAAGTCTTTGATCTATAACTGGGTAAGAGAATATGTCTCACTTTTCATTCCTATACTCAAATAGAATATGGCCATTATTATAGCTGGAATAAATCTTGTAAGTTTCAGCAAAGCCATTTTTAGGAGTAAGCCTGATTTAACTGAGGATAAAATGTTTGTGTTTGAGTAATACAGAATATTTTTGCAACTTATGAGAAACTGGAACTAAATTCTGGATATAATGTGTTCCACCCAATATTTTACTTACCGCTGTTCACAGTTCATTGGTATCAAGGAAATGCACAGAAATATCTCCTTGTGCAATAATACACACACACACATTCATTTCCTTGTTAATCAGATTGCACATCCTCTGAGAGGACTTCTGAAATGAATTGTTTCATTTCTCTTATCACCCAACAAAACCAAGTCATGATGAAATTTTGTTCATTTTTACAGTCATTTACATGCATTTTCTCTCAAATTCTCAACCCTTTCTGAAAGATTACAAACCTTTGGGACCCAGGAGTTACATTTTATATTTCTATTTTCACCACAACTGAGCACCTCTGGTTACGCTAAGATTGGAGAGGGATACTTAGATGTTTTAGAAACAAGTCTTAGAGTATCACAAAATACAATAAATAAATAAATAAATAACAGTTTTATGGAAGATAGATTATATGTCTGATTAACTAAACACAATATGTAAAAAAAAAAAAGATTTGCTTCTGGAGGACACTTATGCAAGTAGAACTTAGGTAACTTTCACCTAAACCTGAAAATCTGTAGAGACACATGGTGGCGCTGCAGGATAACACAGAAGAAAACACCAACTAGGTGACATTCTGGGCAGTGTTATCCAGTGCACAAAGAGCATTGGGAAGACTGCAAGAACAAGCTTTCAAGAGGCAAACTAGTAGCTAGTCAACAGAGGCCTGAAGATTCAGTGGCTATTATCTGTGGTTATATCGGAGCCAAGGTTCCCTGAACTGTGGAGTGAAGCTTTTCTGCCTTTGGAAAAGTGGCTATGGAGATCAGAGGGGCAGATACTCGAAGGATAAGGATAAGGATAAGGCAAGTCTTGTTTCTTTTTGTCGTGCTGGGGTTGCCTCAGGCAAGCTCCCACATTGGGCAATTTTCAGTGGCTGAGGAAATGCTGAGTGGGAGCTTTGTTGGTAATTTGGCGAAGGACCTGGGACTGGAAGTGAGTGAGCTGTCTAGTAGGGGAGCACAGTTGGTCTCTACTGATAATATACAGTGTTTGCAACTGGACATAAATTCGGGGGATTTGCTCTTAAGCAAAGCTCTAGATCGGGAGGAGCTCTGTGGCTCCACGGAGCCCTGTGTGTTGCACTTCCAGGTACTAATGAAAAATCCCTTGCAGTTTTTACAGATTGAACTCCAGGTCAGGGATATAAATGACCACACCCCTGTCTTCTTAGAGAAGGAAATACTCCTAGAAATCCCAGAAAACAGTCCCATTGGTGCTGTGTTCTTACTAGAGAGTGCAAGGGATTTTGATGTAGGAAACAACAGTGTGAAAAGCTACACACTAAGCAGCAACTCTCACTTCCACATGAAAATGAGAGTCAATCCAGACAACAAGAAATACCCAGAGTTAATTCTCCACAAGTCACTGGATTATGAAAAGCAGCCGCAGCTCAGTTTCCTCCTCACTGCTCTGGATGGAGGGTCTCCACCCAGGTCTGGGACTGCATTTGTTAGGGTCCTGGTGGTGGACATTAATGACAACTCCCCTGAGTTTGAGCAGTCATTTTATGAGGTGAAGATTCCTGAGAATTGTATAACAGGCTCACTGGTTCTTAATGTGTCAGCTTGGGATTTAGACTCCGGAAAAAATGGTGAAATATCATATAGCTTTTCCCATGCCTCAGAAGATATTCTCAAGATATTTGAAATAAATAAAAAATCTGGAGAAGTCCGTTTAAGGGCATCCTTGGATTTCGAAACCACTGAATCATACTCCATAATAGTTCAAGCAACTGATGGGGGCGGACTCTTTGGAAAATCAACAGTAAGAATTCAGGTGATGGATGTGAATGACAATGTTCCAGAAGTCACTGTGTCATCAGTTACCAGTTCAATACCAGAAAATTCACCTGAAATTGTGGTTATGGTTTTTAGTACCCGAGACAGAGACTCTGGGGACAATGGAAGAATGATTTGCACTATCTCAGAAGATAATCCATTTGTGCTAAAGTCTTCCATTATGAATTACTACACATTAGAAACAGAGAGGCCACTGGACCGAGAAGAGAGAGCCGAGTACACCATCGTGATCACGGTGAGCGACCTGGGCAGCCCGCGGCTGCAGAGCCAGCACCAGGTGACTGTGCGCGTGTCCGACGTGAACGACAACGCCCCCGCCTTCAGCCAGCGCGCCTACACCCTGCGCGTGCGCGAGAACAACAGCCCCGGGCTGGCGCTGGGCAGCGTGCGCGCCTGGGACGCGGACGAGGGCGCCAACGCGCAGCTCAGCTACTCGCTGCTGCCATCGCCCTCGGCCCCGGCCTCGCCCTCGGCCTCGGCCTCGACCGGCCGCCCGCAGCAGCCGGCCCCGGGCGCGCTGGTGTCCATCGACGCCGACAGCGGGCAGCTGTTCGCGCTGCGCGCCCTGGACTTCGAGGCGCTGCAGGCCTTCGAGTTCCTGGTGGGCGCCACGGACCGCGGGTCGCCGGCGCTGAGCAGCCAGGCGCGGGTGCGCGTGCTGGTGCTGGACGCCAACGACAACGCGCCCTTCGTGCTGCACCCGCTGCAGAACGGCTCCGCGCCCTGCACCGAGCTGCTGCCGCGCGCGGCCGGCGCGGGCTACCTGGTGAGCAAGGTGGTGGCGGTGGACGGCGACGCGGGCCAGAACGCCTGGCTGTCGTTCCAGCTGCTCAAGGCCACGGAGCCCGGGCTGTTCGGCGTGTGGGCGCACAGCGGCGAGGTGCGCACGGCTCGGGCGCTGAGCGAGCGCGACGCGCCGCGACACCGGCTGGTGGTGCTGGTGCGGGACAATGGCGACCCGCCGCTGTCGGCCAGCGTCACGCTGCACGTGCTGCTGGTCGATGGCTTCTCGCAGCCCTACCTGCCGCTGCGCGCCGCGCCCGACGCCGCCGCCGCCGCCGCCGCCGCCGCGGGTGCCGCCGCCGCCGGAGTGCGGCCCGAGCGCCTGACCGTCTACCTGGTGGTGGCCTTGGCCGCCGTGTCGTCGCTCTTCCTGTGCTCGCTGCTGGCCTTCGTGGCCGCGCGCCTGTGCCGGCGGGCAGGGCGGGCTGAGGCGGCGGCGGTGGCGGCGGGGGCGCTGGCGGGGCCCGAGGGACACTTTCCGGGACACCTGCTGGACGCGGGCGGTGCGGGGGCCCTGTCGCACAGCTACCAGTATGAGGTGTGTCTCGCGGGGGGCACCGGGACTAATGAGTTTAAGTTTCTGAAGCCCGTCCTCCCCAATCTCCCATCCCTGTGCCCTGGTCAGGAAATGGAGGATAATCCTACCTTTCAAAGTAGCTTTGAGTTTAATATTAAGTGACCATAACTAGTTTTTAAATTCCGTATTGTACTTTACTGATAATGCTTTCAAACTGATTATTTCCTCCATATGGAACTGAAATTCCTTTTATATTTTGCATGTTCTACCTTTCTTTACTTTTTACTAGTGAACTGTAATTTGTGGCTTTAATGAATTGGTGATCTTTTATCCCATAGCAGGGATAAAAAATCTGTAATATTGGGCGGTAGCACAGCGGATTAAGCGCACGTGGAGCAAAGCGCAAGGACCTGCTTAAAGACACCCCCCCCCTGCTCCCCACCTGCAGGGGAATCGCTTCACAGGCGGTGAAGCAGGTATGCTGGTGTCTTTCTCTCCCTCTCTCTGTCTTCCTCTCCTTTCTCCATTTCTCTCTGTCCTGTCTAAGAACGATGACATCAATAACAACAACAACAATAATAACTATAACAACAATCAAAAACAAGGGCAACAAAAGGGAAAATAAATAAAAGTTAGAAATCTAAAATTTTAAATATTACAAAATATGTAATATTTTGCTTTCTTAAAACACAACACCATGTCACTTTTAGTCCTACTTATACTTATGGTAAAATAAAGAATTAGAAGAATGTCAAATGTTTTAGCATCTTTTCCATTCGATTTATTTATGTACTTTTTTGTTGTTAAAGCTCACTTAAGAAATGTCGTTTCCATTCTTTTTTTAAAGGATTTGTTGTAGTTATCACATATGTAATAGAAAATTTCGCTATAGAGAGAGGAAGAGGAGGGAGGGAGGGAGAAAAGAAAATGCTCTGCTACCTGGGACATCAGGGATACATTTGGATTCTCAGATATGCAAGTCTGATATTCTACCTGATAACCTATTTATCCACCTTCATAATCTTAATTTAACATTTTATTATCTTTATTTATTGAATAGAGAGCCAGAAATCAAGAGGGAAGGGGGCTATAGAGAGGGAGAGAGCAGACAGACACCTGCAGCTCTGCTTCACCACTTGCAAAGCTTTCCCCCTGCAGGTGGGAACTGGGGGCTCAAACCCGGGTCCTTGCACACTGTAATGCATGCACTTAACCAGGTGTGCCACCACCCGGCCCCTTGATTTAAGATTTAAAATGTGTTTATTATTTTGAAAGTAATCCTGAAATGCTGTATCCTATTACACAGCCTTGTTAGAGTCAGAAAGCAATTTTCTTAGCATCTCTTCTTTATTTATCCTGGAAAATGTTTGTGAAGGATATTACTATTGTGTCCACCCACAGAATCTTGGAATATGCAGCTGTTTTTCCATATGTCTCATTAATGCTGTGCACTTACAGCACAATCCAGCTAAGTTCATTTTATATTCATGTGTTCTCCAATTAAGTTATAATGTAGTACTTATAAATACAGTATAATGTTTATTTAAGGACTAATTTATTCATTTATTTATGAGAGAGGTGGGACACAGAAAGAGAAGGAGAGAGAGGGGGAGAGAAAGAATACACCAGAGCTTTACTCTGGCACATTCAATGCCAGGGATCAAACCTAAGATATTATCCCTGAAAGTCCAACACTTCATTCATTGCACCACCTCTCCTGCCAGGATACATGTTTCATGAACAATGCTTAGCTTTTTAACTGTGAACTAGCCATAATTATAAAATTAACAAATGTGATTCCTATGTACTGGTTATAGTTAACTTTAAATTAGGTATTTAAAACGCCCAGGTAGGGGTGGGGGTAGATATCATAATGGTTATGCAAAGAAAATCTCGTGCCTGAGGCTCCAAAGTCCCAGGTTCAGTCCCCCACACCACCATAAGCCAGAGCTGAGCAATGCTCTGGTTAAAGAAGGAGAGAAAAGAAAAATAAATAAAACACCCAGGTGGTGTGGTACACTCTGTTGAGTTCACACATTACCATGCTCAAAGATCTGTGTAGTTCACTACCAACTCCCCACTTGCAGGAAGGAAGCTTCATGAGTATTGGAACAATGCTGCAAGTGTCTCTATTTCTCTCTGTATCTCTCACCCTCTATGAAAAAGAAAAAAAACTGACTTGCAGGGACAGGGGCACCATGCTGACATGATGGGGAAAAGATAATATATATATATATATATATATATATATATATATATATATATATATATGTATATATATATATATAATAGCATTTGAAACATAAGAACAATTTGTGTATAGCAATACATTTTTTGCCACCAGCATTATTTTGGGGGCTCAATGTCTGCACTATTGTACCATGCCTAGAAGCTATTTTAAGATAAAAGTTGAGAGATAAAGAGAGTCTTGACACCATTGTACTGCTCTATGGCCAGTGCAGAGATTTCCGTCTCTTATAAAATAGAATATATGTACATTGCCATAAGGTAAATGTACATTTAGAAGAAGATAATATGTTAGAATTATAATATTTAAAATTTTAGGGGCTTAATAGGTATCTCAACATATAGAACATGTCTTTTATGAGTGAGGTCCTGGGTTAGATTCCCAGTGTACTTAAAAATGTACAAGTAAAATTCCATGGATGGTGAAATAGTGTTTTGTTGATTCTTCTCTTTTTTCTACCCCCATAAGTACAATAATCATGATGAGAAAATAGTAAAGTAGTAGAGTACCACTCTACTGTAACTGCTACATAAAGATCATCAAGAGTTTCTATTTAATGACTTTCATGCCTGAGGTTCTGAGGCCCTAGGTTCAATCTCCAGCATCACCATAAACCAGAGCTCAGCAGTGCTCTGGTAATCAAAGAAAAGAAAGCTTCTATACACTATGTAATACTCAGCAGTTAAGAATGATGGCACCATCTCTTTTGCTTCATGTTGGATAAAGTTTGAAGAAATCATGTTAACTGAGATAAACCAAGAGGAGAAGGATGAATACAAACCAGATTATTTCACTCATAGGTGGAATTTAAGAAACAAGAAAGGGAAAACAAAGCTCAGACTGGATTTTGTGTGTTGCACCATAGCAAAGAACTTTACTAGAGTGTAGGTGGGGTTTGGAATCCTGGTGCACGATGGTGGAAAGGACCTAAGTTGGGAATGAGAGTGTTTTATAGGCACCTATTGTGGGGAGATAAAAAATTGTACCCCTGTTTCAACAACTATAGTGTAAACCATTAATCGTCTAGTAAAATGATTAAAAAGATGTGATTCCATGGTCATGTTATCAGAAGGAATAATTTCCTTTTTTAAACATTCTTTTAAATTTATTTTTTATTAGGTAGAGATAGAAATTGAGAAGGGAGAGGGCAATAGGAAGAGAAACAGAAAGACATCTGCAGCCTGCTTCACTACTTGTGAAGCTTTCCCCCTGCAGTTGGGAACCAGCGGTTTGAACCCCAGGCCCTTGTACACTGTAACATGTGTGCTCAGCCATGTGTGCCACCACCTGGCCCCCCAAAATAATTTCTTATATGCACTAATTTTGTAAGCGATCTTTATGGATGAATAAAAGAATTTTATTTCATTTAGATAAGGTTATACTGCTGACAAAGAGGTGCGATTATACAATGACTTATAAAAGACTTGTATAGTATTCTAGTGTAAATGAACAGATAGACAAGACAGCTTTGCATCTCATGACTCCTCTGTTACCAGTTTTTATTCCAAGCAATTGCTTCAGCGTTTCCTATTGCAATGTCTTAAGCCATATTACTTTATCTGGGTCATAACTCATTTGGAATCTTGCTGGATGACATCCACTTGTCTCTAGTCTAGGCCCAGTAGTGGCACACAGACATTTTGTTTACAAACCGTCTGTGAGAACTTAATTCAGCTGCCACCACTAACAACAAGGAATGCTCAAATAGGCAATCTAAGTAGCCCAGTATCTAAGTATAGTCTGATTATTATGAAGAATGAGGGACAGGTCTTGACAAATATCTATCAGAATATTTCCCAAAGACTATCTTCTTGAATTCATTTTAATACTGTTTTCTTGACTTTTTTTCATAAGGATTTGCTACTGTTAATCTTACCTCAATGAAATTCTATTATTTTGATTACAGTATATACTTAAATGTACAAGTAGAAAAACTCATGACATTAATATTACTGACTGAACTCAACAAGTATTTACAAGAGTGGAGGAGAAAATATATTTGTAAATTACTTGAGAAATTTTCCTGAATTAATATTTATTCAGTTTAGGACATTTAAACAGATTCTTTCAAACATTTTTTAAAAACCTTGATTAAATGCACTTTATACACCCTGTTTAGATCTTGACTGAAATAAGCCAGCAGTAAAAATATATTTTGGGGAAGTCAAGCACAAATTTAGTAGAAATTATATTGTGTTATTGCTAAGTGTGTGGATTAGGATAATGGATTACTGTAGTTATATTTTTTGTATTTATTTATTTACCCTTTTGTTGCCCTTGTTGTTTAACATTGTTGTGGTTATTGATGTCATCGTTGTTGGATAGGACAGAGAGAAATGGAGAGAGGAGGGGAAGACCGAGAGGGAGAGAGAAAGACAGACACCTGCAGACCTGCTTCACCGCTTATGAAATGACTCCCCTGCAGGTGGGGAGCTGGGGGCTCGAACCAGAATCCTTACGCAGGTCCTTGTGCTTTGTGCCACGTGCGCTTAACCTGCTGTGCCACCACCTGACTCCCACTGTAGCTATATTCTAAAATTCCTTTTCTACTAGAGATATTTTGTGAAGTATTTATAAGTAAAAAATATACTTAATCTGGGAGTTGGTTCAGGACATTC
Source organism: Erinaceus europaeus (assembly GCF_950295315.1). Classification (NCBI taxonomy): domain Eukaryota; kingdom Metazoa; phylum Chordata; class Mammalia; order Eulipotyphla; family Erinaceidae; genus Erinaceus; species Erinaceus europaeus. The sequence goes on from NC_080163.1 coordinate 46,288,000, forward strand.
CCAGTATATTCATGAATTACTTGCTCAAAGGCAGGAAAAAGTTACTAAAAAAGTAAAAATTCACAGAGACACATGGTGGCGCTGTAGGATAACAGTAGCACAGTGCCTGAGCTGTGGGCTCCATTATTCAGGAAAAGAGAACACCCAGCCAATAGGGGAAATATAAAAAGGTCTGCAGAGAGAGCTGTCTGAGTTACACACTACAAGAGCTTCCTATTTTTAAATCATAGATCCAGCTTTCAAAATTAGGACTGGGCTTAATTTTTTTTTTTTCCACAAAAGAGGCTGCTGGAAGGAACCATGGAGATCATTGCTCAACTGAAAAGGCAAGTCCTAATTCTTTTTGTTTTACTGGGATTATCTCAGGCACGTCCTGAATCTATTCAGTATTCTGTGGCAGAGGAAACAGAAGTTGGCTCTTTTGTGGCCAATCTAGCTAAGGATCTGGGGCTAGGACTGAAGGAGTTGTCCTCACGGGAGGCCAGAGTAGTGTCTGATGACAATGAAAAATATTTGCACCTCAGTTTGCTCACTGGGAATTTGCTTGTAAATGAGAAATTAGACCGAGAAGAGTTGTGTGGCTCCACCGAACCTTGTGTGTTGCATTTTCAGGTGGTATTGGAAAACCCTTTACAGTTTTTTCAGGCTGAGCTGCATGTAAAAGATATAAATGATCATTCCCCTACATTCTTTGACAAGGAAATGCTTTTAAAAATATCAGAAAGCACCACTATTGGAACTACATTTCTAATGGAGAGTGCTCAAGATTTGGACATAGGAATTAACAGTCTCCAAAACTACACAGTCAGCCACAATTCTCACTTCTACATTAAAATTCGAGACAAAGGTGATGGAAAGATATACCCAGAACTAGTCCTGGATAGAAACTTAGATCATGAGGAGGAGCCGGAAATCAGACTAACACTCATAGCACTGGATGGTGGGTCCCCACCCAGGTCTGGGACCACTCTGGTTCTCATCAAGGTCTTGGACATCAATGACAATGCTCCAGAGTTTCCACAGAAGCTCCATGAGGTGCAGCTTCTGGAAGACACACCCATTGGTTCCTTGATTACCACCATCTCTGCAAAAGATGTGGATGCAGGAAATTATGGGAAAATATCTTACACATTTCTGCATGTATCAGAGGATACTCGTAAAACATTTGAAATCAACGCAACATCTGGGGAAGTTCATTTGAGATGGAGCCTGGATTTTGAAGCTATACAATCCTACACTATAAATATTCAGGCAATAGATGGTGGAGGACTTTCAGAAGAATGTACTCTTTTGGTTAAAGTAATGGATATAAATGACAATCCACCAGAAATTACCATATCCTCAATTACAAAGACTATTCCAGAGAACACCTCAGAGACACTCGTGGTCCTTTTTAGTGTCCGAGATATAGATATTGGTGAGAATGGGAGGATAGTTTGTTCTATTCAAGATGAGATCCCATTTTTTCTGAAACACACCTTCAAAAATTTTTTCACTGTAGTTTCTGAAAAAGATCTGGACAGAGAGAAGCAGGCTGAGTACACCATCGTGATCACGGTGAGCGACCTGGGCAGCCCGCGGCTGCAGAGCCAGCACCAGGTGACTGTGCGCGTGTCCGACGTGAACGACAACGCCCCCGCCTTCAGCCAGCGCGCCTACACCCTGCGCGTGCGCGAGAACAACAGCCCCGGGCTGGCGCTGGGCAGCGTGCGCGCCTGGGACGCGGACGAGGGCGCCAACGCGCAGCTCAGCTACTCGCTGCTGCCATCGCCCTCGGCTCCGGCCTCGCCATCGCCCTCGGCCTCGGCCTCGTCCGGCCACCCGCAGCAGCCGGCCTCGGGCGCGCTGGTGTCCATCGACGCCGACAGCGGGCAGCTGTTCGCGCTGCGCGCCCTGGACTTCGAGGCGCTGCAGGCCTTCGAGTTCCTGGTGGGCGCCACGGACCGCGGGTCGCCGGCGCTGAGCAGCCAGGCGCGGGTGCGCGTGCTGGTGCTGGACGCCAACGACAACGCGCCCTTCGTGCTGCACCCGCTGCAGAACGGCTCCGCGCCCTGCACCGAGCTGCTGCCGCGCGCGGCCGGCGCGGGCTACTTGGTGAGCAAGGTGGTGGCGGTGGACGGCGACGCGGGCCAGAACGCCTGGCTGTCGTTCCAGCTGCTCAAGGCCACGGAGCCCGGGCTGTTCGGCGTGTGGGCGCACAGCGGCGAGGTGCGCACGGCTCGGGCGCTGAGCGAGCGCGACGCGCCGCGACACCGGCTGGTGGTGCTGGTGCGGGACAATGGCGACCCGCCGCTGTCGGCCAGTGTCACGCTGCACGTGCTGCTGGTCGATGGCTTCTCGCAGCCCTACCTGCCGCTGCCCGCCGCGCCCGACGCCGCCGCCGCCGCCGCCGGAGCGCGGCCCGAGCGCCTGACCGTCTACCTGGTGGTGGCCTTGGCCGCCGTGTCATCGCTCTTCCTGTGCTCGCTGCTGGCCTTCGTGGCCGCGCGCCTGTGCCGGCGGGCCGGATGGGCTGAGGCGGTGGCGGCGGGGGCGGGGTCGGGGCCCGAGGGACACTTTCCGGGACACCTGCTGGACGCGGGCGGCGGGGGGACCCTGTCGCACAGCTACCAGTATGAGGTGTGTCTCGCGGGGGCCCCTGGGACCAAGGACTTCAAATTCCTGAAGCCGGTTGTGACTGACTTTCCTCCCCAGGCTAATGGAGCCGAAGTGGAGGTAAATCCCACCTTTCGAAATAGTTTCCTATTCAGTTAGGTATTTGATCATTCTAGTAATCTCTGTTTAGTCCTAGTAATCTCTGTTTAATCCTAGAAATCGCCTAGTATTTTTATAATATTTTTATTTTATTTCTTTACTATTGGATGGAGTTAGAGAAATTGAGAAGGGAAGAGATTGGGGTCCTGTAAATTGTAATGTGTGCCCTTAACCTGTTGCGCCACCTCCTGGCCTCCAGTAGTATGTTACTGATAATCTGTTGTTCACTTCTTATGGGGAAATTATTCTAAAGTTACATACTGTGTCTACAACAGTGGTTTCCCTATAATTTCTTAGTAGATTTTCTTACACTCACTCAACTCTCTTTGACAATCTGAATAAAAATTATGTATTAGCATGGTTAAATTTGAATTTCATTCATCTATCAGTTTTTACAAATGTCTTGAAAGTCTTAATTATGCTGTGTTTCTAACCAATTGTCCTTATTACAGTTATGTTGTCATGTAAACATATTAAAATATTATAATGATATTTAATCTTCCAGTTCCTGGTGCGAGTCACTCCTGACCTTCCACCCAAAGAACCTTTTTATTTTCTTTAAGATTTTTAACTTTATTTAAATACTTTGACAGGACAGAGAGAAGTTGAGCATGAACGGAGAGGGGGAAGAGAGAGGCATCTCTTATGTTTGGTAAAAGAGAATGGTATCTAGAGAGGAAAGAAAGTAAAAGTGAGAAGGGACAGGAAATTGAGGCAGAAAACTAATAACACTAAGAATTGGTTATAAATTTATCAGTTTGGTTTGGTGGTGTTGCCCACCCCCATTTTATGGTGATACTTGGGTTTGAACTTGAGACATTTGGTGTGTCAGGGATGGAAGTCTTTTTGCATAACCGTTATATTATTTCCCCAGCTCTTAGACCTGTCAGTTCTCAATGTCAATGTCTTCTAAGTCCACAATGTAATTATCTTTGACTATAACAATAAAGCTTCTGTTTTTTATTAATACAACTTCTTTATTTAACCAGTCTTGAAGAGGGAGATCTTTCTTGAAACAAAAAGACAGGAAAGATACAGTCTTGACTATTTATTAGACTATATGCCATCAAACCTATCTTCCATTTACTCTTTTAAATAATAACTCAGTCAACAAATGGAATAAAAGATTCTTAAGTTAGTATCAACTAATTTATACTAGGGGATTTTGTTATGGACTTGATTTTGTATATGACAGCAAAAGGTGACAAGGTTTTATGAAATGTATTGATGTTAAAAAGATTTCCTTTAATTTTTCTGCCACAGGGTCAGTTAAAAAGTACTTATTTGCTTTTATAAAGGACAGGGTCACCAGAACATCACTTAGTTCTGACATATGGTGGTGCCAGGAATGGAAGCTGGGGTCTCTGGCATGCAAGTTCTATGCTTTAATAATGCACAGTTTCCCTTGCCCCGGTACTGATTTCTAATAATTTTATTTATATTTTAGTAGAGCAGGAAATTTGCCCCAAAATAACTGATGGAAATAAAAAACTAACTTTGTTCTGTTTGCTTACTGACACAGATATCAGGTTTATGTAATATAATAAAGCACTGTGTAACACAATCTTTACACCTTGGTCCATGCTATTTTCCTAGTCAGTCAGGTAACTGCTATGTCAGGATATATAGTACAGTGTATTACTTAAGTTTTATTATTAAAATAGAGGCTATAGTTTGTTTTTATCCTTAGGAATAAATGATTTTCAGTTCCATGTTAAGATATCAGGATTCTATAATCACAAGAGGTATATGCACTGCTTGCTAAGAATGAGTTGTGGTCTTTCCTAATTGATAATAAGTTTAACCTGCTGTCAGAAGAATCTTATTTTCTTTGCTGTTTAACTTTTTTTCTCTTTAACTTCAGCCCTTTATCTTTGTGGGATTTAATGACTTCAGTAAATCTCAGCTTCTATGTATAGAACTTGCATATTAAATATGTATATTTAAATTAATTTTAATAATGTAATTAGTAACAAATGTGGGTGCTTCTTACAAGTTGTCTTGGATAATGGAACAAAATGCATGTACACAGAGCTACAGAGGCATTCTTCTTAGATAATCTTTTCAAATGAGTTATCTACAACTCCTTAAGCTGTCTATTGATTCTGTTGAGTATGTATAATAAACTGATTCTCACTATTCTATCACTTAATTTTATACTGCTGAAGCATGTGAATGATCTCTTTATCTAATGTCCTAGCAGTGAGTTAGGAGTGTGTTCTTTTTTGGGAACATTTTGTTAACTACACATACTTCCCTACTCAATTTCTCCTCAGCTAAGGCTACACAGGATAATACACATTATAAACTCTTTGAGATTAAAGAAGGCATTTGTCTTCCCAGCATGTATTATAGAATAGTACCTGACAGTAATGTCAGATCAATGCATACTTGTTGAAAAAAGATATGGTTATCATTGTTATTGTATCATTTCCACAAGAACTGTAGCAAGGGCACTCTACTGGTTGGTTTACTGCCAGCCCCCACCTCCTGAGATTTTTAACAGAGTTGGTAGGAGACATTACTCATCTAAATTGCACCACTCTGATATTCTCTTTGTTTAGCAAATGAGTTTAGAATCCAAAATAGTCTAGGAATTTTAGAAATCTGTCTCATGTTGGCTAAATACATTGAAGGAAGCACATAAAGTCAATATACTTCAAGTCAAGAAAGAAAGATGCCTACAAAAACTTACCTCTAATTATAAGATTACTATATCAGCTTTCTCCCATTTTTATTAAAAGCATGTTTAGATAGTCTAACATGGGGCTGGGGAAATAATACAATGGCTTATGAAAGCAGTCTTTCATACCAGAGGTGCCAATGGTTCCAGGTTCAATCTCCAGCACTGCCATGTGCAAGAGCTGAGCAGTGCTGTGAACAACAACAGAAAACCCCTAAAACTAGATATTCTTTTTTAAAATATTTATTTATTCCCCTTTTTTGCTCTTGTTGTTTTATTCTTGTAGTTATTATTGTTGTTTTTATTGATGTCATCGTTGTTGGATAGGACAGAGAGAAATGGAGAGGGGAGGGGAAGATAGAGGGGGAGAGAAAGATAGACACCTGCAGACCTGCTTCACTGTCTGTGAAGTGACTCCCCTGCAGGTGGGGAGCCAGCTGAATGCCATTATATAATAGCCTTATGAGGGTCCTTGCGCTTTGCACCACGTGGGCTTAACCTGCTGTGCTACCACCTGACTCCCTTAAAACTAGATATTCTTGCACACAAAAGATCTTATTGCTGATTTGAGATATTAAATTGTTCTCATATTATTTGAATCAGAAGTCTGGAATATTACTCTGTGCCCTGTAAGGGACAAGCATGTGGGTTTTTATTAAAAGATCTATCAGAAAAAAGGAGTGGGACAGAGACAGAGAACTACCACTCAGAACATCACTCCAACACATGCAGTGCCTGGGATTGAACTTGAGAACTTTCTCAAGCATAAAAGTTTAGTACTTTACCTACTGTGCTACCTGTTGGGTCACAAGCAGATGGTTCACATGGTTTTATTTTTTTTTTAATTTTTTTATTTTCCCTTTTGTTGCCCTTGTTTTTTTTTACTGTTGTAGTTATTGTTATTGATGTCATTGTTGTTGGATAGGACAGAGAGAAATGGAGAGAGAAGAGGAAGACAGAGAAGGGGAGAGAAAGACACCTGCAGACCTGCTTCACTGTTTTTGAAGCGATTCCCCTGCAGGGAGCCTGGGCTCGAACCGGGATCCTTATGCAGGTCCTTGTGCTTCACGCCACATGTGCTTAACCTGCTGCGCTACCACCCGACTCCTTTTTTTTTTTTCCAAAATGTAATTTAGAGAAACTGATAGATATTTCTAAATTGTATGGTATTTGCATGTTTAACAGAAATTATTTTCCACTTTATAAGAAAGTTTCTGAATGCCATTATATAATAGCCTCCATATGCAATGCCACCGATAATAAAAAGTGTGTAGTAAAAGCATATTGTTCACTCTATTATGTTAAATTAATACGCAAGAAAGTACTATTCAGGGTTGGGTGATAGAATAACAACTATGCAAAAGACTTGTGCCTGAGGCTCAGAGATCTCAGTTTAAACGCCGAGCAGTGCTTTGGTATCTATCTATCTATCTGTCATATATATATATATATATATATATATATATATATATATATATATATATACACACACACACACACACACACATAGCACTGCTTGGCTTATGGTGGTGTTAGGATTGAACCTGGGACTTTGGAGCCTGAGGCATAAGAGGCTCTTTGCATAACCAGTATGCTATCTTCCTCATGCAATAAATAAAACATTTTAAAAAGTGTAATATTCAAAAGATAACATAAAATATCTACTTGTGAATATAGTGTGAATACATTATATTGTTTACCTATGTTACATAATCAGCTAGGATCCCAGTATAAAAGGTTCTTTACCTTAGGAAGAAGAACTATCTGCTAGACTTTTTTTTTTTAGACTTTTAAAATGAGTTGTGACTTAACCATTGATCTATTCAACAAATATCTGTTGGCTACCTATTATATATTAGGGACTATTCTAAAAGCTGGGATGTAGAAGTGAACAAAGGAGGATAGAGCTCTCACAAAGCTCAGCCTGTTAGAGCTTATATGCCACAAAGCTGAGCCATGCTCTGTTGTGTGTTCATTATTTTTCTCTCTTTTTCCTTTACAGTCTCTTTTTCATATTAAGTAATTTTTGTTTTTGTTTGTTTTAATTTTATTAGTGACTGGATAATACCTTACAAGTTTATAAAATTACAGTTGTATTGTTCCATCCACCATCCAAGTTCTATGACACCCAACCCAAGGATAACCAACATAGTTCTCATTAAAGTCTTAGGGACAGTTTAGTTACTTTTATGCTCAATAAATAATAAAAAAATTATAAAAATAAGAACAAAATTCAATGATGACACTAGGGAAACTATTGATATGTACATGTATGCTATGTCAGATGGAAATTAATATTTATGAGAAAGAAAAGGTAGAAGATATAGGAAGTGCTGGCTTTTGAATTTTCCCTGAGTTTGAAATTTTCTCTTAATTATAACTCTAATCTTATATAGAAAGAATGTCATAATACAGGAGTTTCCCGGATTGTGGGAACCACAATTCTGAAATTAAGGCTTAGAATTTGAAATAAAATCTAGACAATTCATTGTTTTTGTTGAAATTTTTAAAGGAATTACATGGGCATATGTCATTCTTTGTACAAGATGACTAATCGCTGGTAAGTTTTCTTTCACTTCTCAGTACTAAAGGCATTTCATCCAGATTACAGAATGAACATGTCTACGTTGTTTATTGAAGAATTTCAGAACTAGTAAATAGATATTAATGACATTTAAATTTAAATTAATTTAAATGAATGAAAAAATAACATTGTATGTTTTCTGCTTACATAATTCTTCCCTAAACTATTTTCAAACTTCTGAGAGCCAACTAATGCTATCTATGTTAAGAAAAGACAATAGTTGCAGGTTTTTTTTGAAGAAACCGCTTGGTGGCGATGCAGGCTAAGGCATTAAAAAAAGCCTGCTAAGCATTCTACCTGGTATCTCTAGCTGAAAGAGAAAAGCCTGCAAACTGAGTTTACGACCAGTAAGTCTCCAGTGCATGTTTCTCAGCGGCATTTCTAGCCAGGTTACCAAGTGAGAGATCCTCACTATCTCAATTCCATCGCTTCTACTGTGGAGCTGGAGCCAGATCTGCAAAGTCAAGCCATTTGCAGAGATCAAGATGGAGACGGGGGGGGGGGGGGGGGGGGGAGTGCTTTCCTCAACAAAGGCAAGACCTGATTCATTATCTCTTGCTGGGAGGGGCTCTGGCAGGTGGGGAATCCCGTCGCTATTCTGTGCTGGAGGAAACCGAGAGAGGCTCAGTTGTGGTTAACCTAGCCAAGGACCTGGGACTGGGAATAGGAGAGTTAACCACAAGGAGAGCCCAGGTGATCTCTGAGGATCAGGACCCCTGCTTGCAGTTTAATCTGCAGACCGAAAGTTGATAGTAAATGAAAAACTGGACCGAGAGGAGATATGTGGCTCCACTGACCCATGCATACTGCATTTCCAAGTGTTACTAAAAAAACCTTTAGAAGTATTTCGAGCAGAGTTACTGATAAAAGACATAAATGATCATTCTCCCGAATTTCCTGAAAGGGAAACAACACTGAAAATCCCAGAGACAAGCCCTCCTGGAACTGTGTTTTCTCTGAATAAAGCCCAAGATAAGGACGTGGGCAACAACAATATCCAGAACTACAGTATCAGTTCCAACTCGAATTTCCATGTTTTCATTCAAAATCGGGGGGGGGGGGGGATGGCAGAAAATACCCAGAGTTGGTTTTGGACGGAGAGCTGGATCTGAAGGAGCAGGAGGAGTTTAGATTAACCCTCACAGCACTGGATGGAGGTTCTCCACCTCGGTCTGGTACCACTCAGGTACACATCTTGGTCTTGGATGTCAATGATAACACCCCCGAGTTTGCACAGACGCTCTACAAGGTGCAGATCCCAGAAAACAGCCCTGTGGGCTCTCTAGTTGTCAAGGTATCTGCCAGAGATTTAGACATCAGAACAAATGGATAAATATCATACTCCCTTTTTTATAGTTCTCCAAACATAAGCACGACTTTTGAGATAAACAGGCTATATGGAGAAGTACGACTACTTAAAAATCTGGATTTTGAGAACATCTTCATATGAACTGGATATAGCTGCGTCTGATGGTGGCAGTCTTTCAGGAAAATGTTCTGTTTCCATTGAGGTGGTGGATGTTAATGATAATTCTCCAGAAATAACTATGACATCACTAAGTAGCTACATTTCTGAAAATTCGCCTGAAACTGAAGTGGCCTTGTTTAGAATTCGAGACCGGGACTCCGGGAAAAACGGAAAGATGACTTGTTCCATCCCTGATGATCTCCCCTTCCTCTTAAAACCATCTGAACAGAATTTCTACACTCTAGTCACAAATGGACCGCTGGACCGAGAAGAGAGAGCTGAGTACACCATCGTGATCCCGATGAGCGACCTGGGCAGCCGCGGCTGCAGAGCCAGCACCAGGTGACTGTGCGCGTGTCCGACGTGAACGACAACGCCCCCGCCTTCAGCCAGCGCGCCTACACCCTGCGCGTGCGCGAGAACAACAGCCCCGGGCTGGCGCTGGGCAGCGTGCGCGCCTGGGACGCGGACGAGGGCGCCAACGCGCAGCTCAGCTACTCGCTGCTGCCATCGCCCTCGGCTCCGGCCTCGCCATCGCCCTCGGCCTCGGCCTCGTCCGGCCACCCGCAGCAGCCGGCCTCGGGCGCGCTGGTGTCCATCGACGCCGACAGCGGGCAGCTGTTCGCGCTGCGCGCCCTGGACTTCGAGGCGCTGCAGGCCTTCGAGTTCCTGGTGGGCGCCACGGACCGCGGGTCGCCGGCGCTGAGCAGCCAGGCGCGGGTGCGCGTGCTGGTGCTGGACGCCAACGACAACGCGCCCTTCGTGCTGCACCCGCTGCAGAACGGCTCCGCGCCCTGCACCGAGCTGCTGCCGCGCGCGGCCGGCGCGGGCTACTTGGTGAGCAAGGTGGTGGCGGTGGACGGCGACGCGGGCCAGAACGCCTGGCTGTCGTTCCAGCTGCTCAAGGCCACGGAGCCCGGGCTGTTCGGCGTGTGGGCGCACAGCGGCGAGGTGCGCACGGCTCGGGCGCTGAGCGAGCGCGACGCGCCGCGACACCGGCTGGTGGTGCTGGTGCGGGACAATGGCGACCCGCCGCTGTCGGCCAGTGTCACGCTGCACGTGCTGCTGGTCGATGGCTTCTCGCAGCCCTACCTGCCGCTGCCCGCCGCGCCCGACGCCGCCGCCGCCGCCGCGGGTGCCGCCGCCGCCGGAGCGCGGCCCGAGCGCCTGACCGTCTACCTGGTGGTGGCCTTGGCCGCCGTGTCATCGCTCTTCCTGTGCTCGCTGCTGGCCTTCGTGGCCGCGCGCCTGTGCCGGCGGGCCGGGGGGCGGAGCTGAGGCGGTGGCGGCGGGGGCTCTGGCGGGGCCCGAGGGACACTTTCCGGGACACCTGCTGGACGCGGGCGGCGGGGGGACCCTGTCGCACAGCTACCAGTATGAGGTGTGTCTCGCGGGGGACTCTGGAAGCAATGAATTAAAATTCTTGAAACCTGTTTTGCCCAATATTCTAAACCAAGATTTTGGGAGAAAGGCAGAGAGAAGTTCAAACCTTCGTTAATAGTTTAGATATCTGAAACTCGCCTAGTATGTACATCATTTTTTGTCCCCTTCACTGTCGCTTTTCATCTCAATTTTAGTATTTAGTGATACTTCTTGGTATTCATTTTTCTTAATGATGTAACATGGTTTTGTTGGACTCATTGTCTTATAATTATTTACCAGCTGTTTATTTCTTTATTGGGGGATTAGTCGTTTACAGTTGACAGCAAAACACAATAGTCTGTACATGCATAACATTTCCACAGAACAATACAACCCCCACTAGGCCTTCCCTTGCCATTATGTTCCAGAACCCGAACCCTACCGCCCCACACACCCCAGTGTCTTTTACTTTGGTGCAGTACACCAACTCCAGTCCAAGTTCTGCTTAGTGTTTTCTCTTCTGATTATGTTTTTCAGTTTCTGCTTATGAGTGAGATCATCCCATATTCATCCTTTTGCTTCTTACTTATCTCAATATGATATCGTTGAGCTCGATCCAAGATAGGGTAAAGAAGGTGAATTCACCATGAACCTGAAACCTCGGAGCCTCAGGAAAAAGTCTTTGCATGACCCTTATGCCCTGTTCACATTTCTCAGTTTTCCACATAACAGTTCAACCCCCACTAGGTCCTTCTCTGCCATCATGTTCCAGGTCCATCATAAACCACCCCCATCCAGTGTCTTATTTTGGTGCAATACACCAAGGTTTTTTTATATATAATTTTCTTTATTTATTCATGAGAAAGATAGAAGAGAAAGAACCAGCCATCACTCTGGTACATGTGCTGCTGGGGATCGAACTCAGGACCTCATGCTTGAGAGTCTAGTACCTTAACCACTGTGTCACCTCCCAGACCACTTTTTAAAAAATTGTCTCCATGGTTATAGTTGGGGCTAGGTGCCAGCGCTACAAATCCACTGCTCCTGATGGCCTTTTTTCCCCCACATTTTATTTTTTATTTATTTTTTTTAAAATATTTTATTTTATTTATTTATTCCCTTTTGTTGCCCTTGTTGTTTTATTGTTGTAGTTATTATTATTGTTGTCGTCATTGTTGGATAGGACAGAGAGAAACGGAGAGAGGAGGGGAAGACAGAGAGGGGGAGAGAAAGATAGACACCTGCAGACCTGCTTCACCGCCTGTGAAGCGACTCCCCTGCAGGTGGGGAGCCAGGGTTCGAACCAGGATCCTTATGCTGGTCCTTGTGCTTTGCGCCACCTGCGCTTAACCTGCTGCGCTACAGCCCGACTCCCTCCCCCACATTTTATTTGATAGACCAGAGGAGAGAATGAGATGAGATAGGGAGAGGGAAAGACACACAGCTTGCCCAACTGCTTCACCACTTGTGAAGCGTTCCTTGCAAGTGGGGAGCAGAAGGGAGGAGGGACTTTACACAGGTCCCTGGGCATACTATTATGTGGGCTTCACTGGGTGCCTCACTACCCAGCCCCCCAGAAGGTTTTTTTGTTGTTGTTGTTTATCTGTTTGTTTTAGGTACAGCTAATCTTCTCTAAGGTGAAGGAAAATTTCTACCTGTGAGCAGCACATTTAGTTTGTATACCAAGTCTCAAGCTTGCCTTTTATAAGTGTTTCACAGATTTTTGGTCTTGCTAAACTAGTGCCCATAATCTAACTATTAATTTCCTTTCGATTTGTATCTCTTAATCTCTGTCTCCTGGTATTTCTGTTGATGAACCTTAAATGATAACTGATTTTGCTATATGAAAGTTGAGCACATCTATAACAAGTAACTGGCAGTAGCCATATACTGGAAGTCAAGCTTATTTTGTGTAGACTATTAGTAAAAATATGGATATTAGCAACTTTCTAGTGAACACTCAAAGAAAGAACTAACATGGTAGAGAAAATATTGTAATATGCTTTATAATATATACTTTATAAATACTTTATAAAAGGTCTAGTTCAATACCCAAAGAGGTTATTAGTAGAAATATAAGATGGTTAAATCACTACTGAAGAGGATTCCATAAAAAATGAAGAAAATATTTTGGAAACTGGAGAAAGGTGAATCTTTGTTATTGTAAACTGGAGGGAAGTGAATCCTCTTCCATTTTATTATTGGGAATTAGAAGAAAGTTAATCCCTGCTAAACAGTGACAATAATAATAATTGTGTCCTGCAGAGGAAATAAAAAGGACTTAAAGTAATATACTTGATTTTTTTTTTTTTTAATCTTTGGAAATGACAGGGAAAAGGTTGGAGATACATCCTGGCTTATACTTGTGGGTTGTAGTACAATGTGAAAGGAAATTAATAGTTTGGTGGAAGAGCTATTAAATAAGAGGCAACTTATTCAAAATTCTAAGCCTGGGGGCCAGGCAGTGGCACACCCAGTGAAGTGCACATAATATTAAGTGCAAGGACAGGCACAGGATCTGGGTTCAAGCCTCTGGCTCTGCACCTGCAGGGAGGACACCTCACAGACAGTGAAGCAGGTCTATGGGTGTCTCTCTTTTTCTGTCTCTATGTCCTTCTCTTTAAATTTCTCTTTTATCCAATAAAATGGCCACCAGGGGTAATGGATTTATAGTGCACACACGGAGTCCCAGTGATAACCATTGAGACAAAAAAAAAAGAGAGAGAGAGAGATGATCTAATTAGGAAATTTACTATTGGAAAGCATGTTCAAGAGAGAAAACCAGTAGAGTTTCAGGAGAACTTTTGCTAGTGCCTTAAAAAGATTATCTGAACAGATTAGGGATGCAGTTCAGTGATATTCTGACTCACAAAAAAAAAAAAGTGAGGAAGAGATGAGAGTATATAGGAAGTAATTGTAAAGCTGCTGCTACCATAATGAAATGAATTCCTGTGATTATATAAGAAACCCATCAGGTTATTTATAATGGTGTGCCCACAGACACATTATCAGTTTGAACTGAAAGGGCAATAAAAGATGAAGTGGAAGAAGGCTATTATAACCTCCAAAATTTTGTAATCAAGGAACAGATTGGTAAGACCATTTTGTCCTACATACTTCCTAATCTGCTTTGAAACAGTATAGTTATTAAGAAAGAGACTTCCCAAGTGCAGTGACCACAACCTTCAGATTTAGGCCACACGTGCTGGCCAACTAATATAACGGGAATAGTAGGGAAGGTACTTTTAAAAGTTTCTTTATTGGGGAATTAATGTTTTATATTTGACAGTAAATACTATTTGTACATGCTGTTGATATGCTTCACATTGGTTCCGTCTCACTCCCCTGCCTCCGGGAGATTGTGGTTTAGTCTTTGCCTTTCCGGCCTCTCCCTTCTCCCCGCCCCCTACCCTACGTACTTCTGGAGTCCCTCTCTGCCGCTGGAGGAGAAAGATGGAAGAGCACATTGCCCGCTCATGAATAAAGATTAAACTGCGTTCTCAGCTCAGCCGTGTGTCTCTGGTCATCTCTGTTACCCAGCCGTGAAGCCAGCCTCAGCGAAAACAATATATGGCACTCCACGTGGGACCTAACCTGCGCAACCCCCAGATAAGTGAATCCATTTTGGGCTGCTTATCTGACTGAAGAGGTTTCCAAAGGCCTCTGCCCTTTCTTCATGAGACTGTTTTTCTGTTTCTGGAACATTTCTCGCTGGGCTACACACTGCTTTCTGCCTGCTGCCCGGGCTACACATGTTGTTTTCACCGGGGCTGGCTTCACTGGCGGGTAACAGAGACGACCAGAGAGGTTAATTTTCCCATTTTGTTGCCCTTGTTGTTGTTATAGCTGTTGTTGGGTAGGACATAGAGAAATGGAGAGAGATGAGGAAGACAGAGGGGGAGAGAAAGACACCTGTAGACTTACTTCACCACTTGTGAAGTGACCCCCTGCAGGAGGGGAGCTGGGGTCTTGAACCAGGATCCTTACACTGGTCCTTTAGCTTTGTGTTATGTACACTTAACCCACTGTGCTACCACCCATTCCCCGGTAACTTTTTTTAAAAAACACTAAAGCAGAGAATAGAATATGGAGACCAGGCAGTGGACCTGGTAGAGTGCTTACATTATAGTGTGCAAGGACCCAGGTTCAAGCCTCTGATCCTCACCTGCAGGGGGAACGATTTATGAGTGGTGAAGCAGTGCTGCAGGTGTTTCTCTTTTTCCCTCTCTTTCACCCCTCCCCCTTTAATTCCTCTGTCTCTATCCAATAATAAATAAAAATTAAAAAAAGAGAATAGAATATAAACAGTGGCAGAGATGGATCAGCAGGCAGAGTGCATGACTTAAGTACTGGATATGTCAGAGTAAGGTAGTGGGTGGATTAGCCTCTCTCATAAGTATTTAAATAAGTATTTAAAATACAAGATAACTACTTTCTGGACACAAGTATTCTCATGAAAATATAAGGATGACTTAGTGGACAAAACATGGAGTCTGTGCTTCAAACAAGGACCTTTGAAAACAAACCCAAATTTTCCTGGATATATTTCTTGGGACAAGTGATTTCTTTTTCCTTTCCATTTTCTCTGGTTTTGAATTAGAATGTCCATATCTGGGAGTCGGGTGGTAGTGCAGCGGGTTAAGCACAGGTGATGCAAAGCAAAAGGACAGGCAGAAGGATCCTGGTTCAAGCCCCCGGCTCTTCACCTGCAGGGGAGTCGCTTCACGGTTGGTGAAGCAAGTCTGCAGATGTCTATCTTTCTCTCCTCTCTGTCTTCCCCATCTCTCTCCATTTCTCTCTGTCCTATCCAACAATTGTGACATCAATAACTACAATAATAAAACAACAAGGGCAACAAAAGGGAATAAGTAAATAAATATTTAAAAAAGTGTCCATATCTGTTATCCCATGCCTTTACTATAACTATATGATATAAAGAAAAAATTATGGGGCTGGACAGTGGCACACCGAATTGAGTGCACACATTAATTACCATGCACAAGGACCCAGGTTCCAGGCTCTGCTTCCCACCTGCTGGGGGGGGGGGTGGTGTTTCACAGCAGTAAAGTTCAGGTGTCTCTTTTACTCTAAGTCTTACATTGTCAGTTTTTCTCTGTCCTATCAAATAAAATAGAAAGAAAAAAGAGGGAAAAAGGCCACCGGGGATGGTGAATTTATAGTGGTAACATTGAGCTCTAGTGATAACCCTGGTGGCAATAAAATACATACATATTAGATAATATGGTTAGTTTCACAAGTCCACAGAGAGGCATTATGCCAGAATTAATAGTTATATGAACTGCTCATATCTGGGTTAGATGATATTTAGGATTTCTTAGTTTATGAGACCGAGAATAAATTTTGGAGTAAGTTGATACTTTAACTGATATTTTTGCATGATGGAGCTGAACGTTTCAGATCAAAGGATAAACTGCGGTAAGGGGAATAGTGGTCCTATCAAGCACCCATGTTCTAGTCTCTGGATACTATAAATGTTATTTCTTAGTCAGCATGTGTAGTGAGTTAATTCAACTTTCAACATAAGATGAATACCACCAAGCAAATATCTGTATATAGCAAGTATGATAAACTAGACAACCCTTATTTTTTTTCCTTTTGTGGAGCAGAAGCCTGCTGTATGTGTGATCTCACTGTTTTAAGTCATGCATTCATAACCTCTATGCTATCTCTCCAGAACACATAATTTGTTCTTTCAGATAAAGAGAGACACCACAAAACCAAAAGCCCTATCACTTTTTTGGTACCATGACTTGAACCTGGCCTGAGCATGACAAGGCACACACTCTACCTAGTGAGCTATCTTCAATGCTTGGATTTCATATGACATTATTAAGTTGATCAAACAACTATTTCCTCCCCAGTGTTGTGGTACCTGGGAAATAAACTAATGTGTTATTAAACAGCTATACATGAATTTTCCATTGATGACAGACAGATGTATTATAAACTGGCACATTTCTCCTCCTATCCAACAACAATGACATCAATAACAATAATAACTACAACAATAAAAACAACAAGGGCAACAAAAGGAAATAAATAAATGCTTTAAAAAATTTAAGGGTGGGGAGTCGGGCTGTAGCGCAGCGGTTAAGCGCAGGTGGCACAAAGCACAAGGGCCAGCATAAGGATCCCGGTTCAAACCCCGGCTCCCC
Source organism: Erinaceus europaeus (assembly GCF_950295315.1). Taxonomy (NCBI): domain Eukaryota; kingdom Metazoa; phylum Chordata; class Mammalia; order Eulipotyphla; family Erinaceidae; genus Erinaceus; species Erinaceus europaeus. The sequence continues at coordinate 46,305,027 of NC_080163.1, forward strand.
ACCTGCAGGGGAGTCGCTTCACAGGCGGTGAAGCAGGTCTGCAGGTGTCTATCTTTCTCTCCCCCTCTCTGTCTTCCCCTCCTCTCTCCATTTCTCTCTGTCCTATCCAACAACGACAACAACAATAATAACTACAACAATAATATAACAAGGGCAACAAAAGGGAATAAATAAAATAAATATTAAAAAAAAATTTTTTAAGGGTGGAGGGTAGATAGCATAATGGTTATGCAAACAGACTCTCATGCCTGAGGCTCCAAAGTCCCAGGTTCAGGCCCCCGTACCACCATAAGCCAGAGCTGAACAGTGCTCTGGTTTAAAAAAAAAAAAATTTAGTACATTATGTCAGTTAGAATTTATCTATATGTTAACTTCCTTGAGCTAGAATTTTATTTTTCAAAATTATCTTTATTTATTTATTGAATAGAGACAGATAGAAATTAAGAGGGAGGAGAGTGATAGAGAGTTAGACAGACAGACACCTGGAACACTGCTTCAGCATTTGCAAATCTTTCCCTCTGCAGGTGGGGACCAGGGCCTTGTACCTGGGTTTTTGTGCACTGTAACATGTGAACTCAACTAGATGTGCCACCACCCAGCCCCTAGGCTGTATTGTTTAATTTCAAAATATTTAGTGGTATCATTTTTGAAGCATTTTTGGTTTTGTCTGAGAACATACTCTATTATTTTAATCCTTTGAAATGTGTTGAGGGTTGTTGTTGTTATATAACATATAAGCAACTTTGGTGGCTTTCCATTGTAAAATGTATTTGAAACACAATTGTCTGTACTACTACTGTATAATAATTAAACTAGTTTATAATAATTTTATTGTTATGTAAATCTTTGTTCTTACCATTTTTCCTACACATTCTATTAATTACTTAAAGATGTTAAATTCTTTAACTATTATCCTGAACTTTTCTATTCCACCTTTCAAATATTGCATTTTTGAAACCAAATGATTTTTAAACTCTTACTATATTTGCATACTGATAGAATTATTTTAGCGTCCTGATGAATTGTCACTATTCACTAGAAAATAACACCATGAGTCTACAGTAATAATTTTAATATTATATTAGCAGATTTGTGTTTCTTTTTCTAGCATGATTTAATTTATAGAAATTATAGAGTTAGTATAGTAAATAGCTTATTGTTCATGGATTTGTTTTTATTTTGTTTTTTGCCTCCAGTGTTATCACTGGGGCTCAGTGCCTGCACCATGAATGGCCACTGTTCCTGGAGGCTAATTTTTCCCTTTTTTTTTTTTTTGTCCTTGTTGTTTATCATTCTTGTTGTGATTGTTATTGTTGTCACTGCTGTCATTGTTGTTGGATAGGACAGACAGAAATTGATAAAGGAGGGGAAGAAATTGATAAAGGAGAGAAGGAGACCTGCTTCACCACTTGTGAAGGCTGGAATATTGCGGGAGAAATTTGGGGTCTCAGTTTTAGAAATAGCTAGTTAGGTCTATTTTAGGTATAGTACAAAGGGCCCATGACTTTATTAGTTTTTGCCTGAGCCTGACATCTGATATGCAGGTGGACCCAAGTTATTGTCTGGGAAGATGATGTCATGGCTGGAAAAGGGACCAGAAAGCTGGATCAGGAAGGAGAGTATCTCCCAAATATGGGAAAGACGTATAAATATTGTTGACTGTAAACCCTATCAATTTGATGTGATCTGGGGCCCATATTCAGCTTAGGAGCCTATGTGACCTCTGCATCTCTGTAGATCTTAGCTCATATTCTGTGGTCATGAGTAGGAACATTCCAAGCTGCCCCAATATCAGGAACCATCTTTCTCCGGTGTAGTATAGAATATGTTGTCCAGCCTCCCTTTTGAGGGGAATATTTATGTTTTTTGTGTTTAGAGTTTGTATTACATATATTTTACATGTGTGTCTATGTTTACGTGTATGGCACCAAGAAGAAAATCCTTGTATATATGCAAAACATCTGTTTATCCAGTGAGCTACATTCCCCAGCCCCCGCCTTTTTTTTACCATCATGGTTATCACTGGGGCTCAGTGACCACACTATGAATTCACTGCTCCAAGTGTCTTTTTTTCTTTCTATTTTTATTTGACAGGACAGAAAGAAATTGAGAGGGGAGTGGAGACAGACAGATGGAGAGAAAGGCACATGCAGAGGTACTTCACTGTTTATGAAGCATTCCCCCTGCAAGTGGCAAGTGGGGGCTGGAACTGGGTCCTAGCACATGGTGATATGTGCACTTAGCTAGATACACCCCTGCCTGACCCTCCCCTCAGCTTCTTGTCTTTATATTTTATTATTTTTATATGACACTGGGGAATAAATCAAGGGCTTCATGAGTATTAAAAACCACTCCCCAACCAAAATTTATATTTTTAAAATTTTGAAGAAAAAGACAGCGTGAGAAGTATGTACAGATAGAAAATTAAAAGAGACACCATAGCATTATTCCACCAGCCATAGATTTTCCTCCACCTCATGCTATCCATAGTGTTTCCATAGAGTACCAAGATTCCAGCTCAGGTCTTAATGCACAATAAGATGTAAAATGGGGGTAGGGGAGAAATGGAATTTCTAAAATAATGGTCTCTATTATGTGACCTATCCCATCCCATCTTTATACTTTAAATGCATCTTTTGTAAACTACACAGAGGTTAATTGTTCCTTTTTATCTAGTCTTATCATGGTTGCCATTTAAGTCCAGTCATTTATTGTACTTAATGTACTGGCTTAATTTTTATGTGTACCCTCTGTTTTTAACCCTCCATTTTCTTTTTATAAATTAGTTTATTGGAGAATTGTTTACAATCAATAGTAAAATATAATAGTTTGTATATGTATAACATTTCCACATAACAATACAACCCCCACTAGGTCCTCCTCTGCCATCATATTCCATGGCCTGAACTATCCCCCACACTCGAGAGTCTTACTTTGGTGCAAGACACCAACTCCAATCTAATTCTGCTTAGTGTTTTCCCTTCTGATCTTGTTTTTCAACTTCTACATATGAGTGAGATCATCCCATATTCATCCTTTTGCTTATGACTTATCTCACTTAATATGATTCCTTCAAGCTCCATCCAAAATGGGATAAAGAAGGTGAATTCACATTTTTTAATAGCTGAGTAATATTCTATTGTGTATATACACCACGTCTTACTCAGCCACTCATCTATTGTTGGACACCTGGGTTGCATCCAGGTTTTGGCTACTACAAATTGTGTTTCTATGAATATAGGTGTACACAAATCTTTCTGGATAGGTATGTTTGGTTCCATAGGCTATATCCCCAGGAGAGGAATTGCAGGGTCATAGGGTAGGCACATTTCTAGCCTCCTTTTTTTTTTCTTTTTGTCTCCAGGGATATCACTGGGCTCAGTGCCTGCACTACAAATCCACTGCTCCTGGAGGCTATTTTTTCTCTTTTGTTGCCCTTGTTATTGCTGTCATTGTTGCTGAATAGGAAAGAGAGATTTCTAGTCTTCTGAGAGTTCTCCAGACTGCTCTCCATAGGGATTGGACCAATTTACATTCCCACCAATAGTGTAAAATTTTCTTCTGTTTCATTTAGCTTAAATGTATACTGTTTGTCTTCCATTTAATATCTGAAATTAACTTCTAATATATTTGGAGGCATTCTCTCTGGATAAGAATACACAGTATTTACTTATCATAGTTTATCATTAAATTAGTTTTATATTGCTTCATCTACAATGTGAAAAAACGTTCCTATCATATAATTCTCATCTTTTTGCCATGGAGTAAATCAGTGTAAGGCAGAAGAGAGGTATTTAAGAATTCATCCACCATACCTGAATACAACTAAGGGGACCCAGACCATTAAATGGAGGAGCGTCTCTTCAATAAATGCTGTTGGTAAATTGGGTTGAACCATGCAAACTAATTAAACTGTAAACCATTAATGTGCCCCAACAGAATTATTTGAAAAAAGTAAAACTATATACCTGTGACAAATGCTTTGTAAATGATTATCTCCCCCAACAGAGTGATTTTTTTATAAAAAGAATTCATATAGTATATTTTTAAAGAGAGAAAGGAATTTATTGGGTAGAGAACATCTCTGAATATAATCAAGTGTGAGAATATTTCAGAAATATTTGAATATATACTATGTAGGAGCTACCCTATATTGGATAAATCCATGTGCCAAAAAAAAAAAATCCTCCAGTCAGATTTCAAATTTAAATGTTCATAAGAGAACTCATACTGAAGAACAATCCTATGAACTCATTTGATCTAAGAAAACCTTTATTAAGCATTATTGGGACATACATGGGATAATATATTGAACACAGATCTTACAACATAATGACTACAGTTTTTTTTTTTTAGTTTTTCTTTATATCTTAGGGCTTATGTGAACATTCACATTGGAGAATGCTATAAATACATAAGATGTGGGAGATCCTTTATCCATTCTTTATCCGTTAGTATAGATAAAAGAACTCATGGTAAAGAAAAGCCTTACATTCACAAATTTAGAAAAGCCCATTTTTTTTCTTTTACCTCTTAGAAAATGTAAAAATACAAAATAATTTTATGAAGGAAAAATGTGTGAAAATCTTCAATAGTCCAATAGGATGCTTTAGGGAATATATGAGAACTCATATTAAAGATATTTCCTGTGAATTAAAAGAATGTGAGAAAGTCCTTATCTACTAAACTTCCCTTCTTGTACAGTTAGAACTCAGACTGAAGAAAAGCATTATAAATCTAAGAAATATGGAAAAGCCTTCACTTATTTTTCCAAGCTTAAGTTTACAAATTAAGTATACCAGAAACCAGAAGTGGAAACATTGAATAATGTTAGAAAGTCTAGTTCTCCGTCTCCTAAACTACATGACTACAAACACTTATAATTTTACATAAAATGACAAATGATTATATTTTCCCATTTCATTGTATATGTGATAATGCACATTTATAAAGCATTGTGAGTGTATGAAATGCAGGATACCTTCAGCTATTCCTTATCATTCTGGAGACCTTTGAGAACTGCTATTAAAGGGAAACTACTAAGATTTGAAGTATAGGAACATCTTAATTTTTATTTTTTTCAAGATAAAATTCACTGGGGGGACACAGACATTTGGTGGTGAGAAAGGTATTAATATATACTTCTATTAACTTATAGTTTCACAAATCACTTATTAATATGAGAGTGGAAAATGGATCAAATGTCTCAAAATTTTTGATGCATAGACCATAGTTCCTTCAATCTAAGCATTTAAAACTTCAAACTGGGAATCAGATTGAATTTTAGCAGTGGACTCAAATTGTTAGTACATTTCTAATAATAACTTGCTCTTTGAAATATTAACTCTCCTAAAAGCTTAGACCAAGGAGAACAGAAGCCACTTGTTGCCGTGGACCACCACAGTGGATGAGCAGCAGGAGGGTCAGGGGTCTTGAAGGCAACCTCCCCGGTGGGTCAGGAGTCGGCACAAGGGAGAACAGATAGACACCACACTCTATTGGAGGGTGAATCTGGACTCATTTTAATAGTGAAACTGCTTTAGCTTTTTTCTTCAGGTTACATTCAGGTTGCTTAAGCAACCAGCTTAGTCTTGTGTCTTTGGCAGGCTACATGTTACTCCCTTATAACTGTAAAGAATGATACAATACTTTGTATTGTCCTGTTCTCAGGGAAGGTCATACCCAGAATTGTTTTAGACTTTTGCTGAGGGCTATCTCTACCATTAATCTTCTATGGGGGGCATACAGATCTTTGCCTAGTCGTGGACCACTGCTAATCTAGGTCTGGTACAGTTTAACTATTAATCTTTCTTTGTTTCAATACGTCAACTTGTACCTGGGAGGCCTCAATCTCTGCATTCTTTCTTTGAGGGGCAGGTCATAACATGACTTGTTTTGTCCATCTATGTTGACCCACCTTCCCCACTTTCATAATGTAACTTTCAAATATGCCCCTGTGTAAAGGAGAGGGGGTGCTTCTGACTCTCCATTCTCACCAGGCACTGCCAAAGCACTATTAATCTATTGTGACAGTATAATTATTTGTAACAATGGGGGGGAGACTGCGTCGTCCCATTCTCATCCTCCTGCCCAGCTTCCTTAAAGTCTGAATGCAGGTCCAGAGGAGATGACCCTGTCAGGATCCCTGGTGAACTTTGATGGGGCGCCGCAACTTGTGGTGTTAAGTTATAAGATACAGCTATATGTAAATAGCATAAAAGGACATAAAGTATGATGAAGTCTTATATGATACAGCAAATACGAACAACAAAATTTTCAAAGTAAACTCAATTGCCAAATAACTTGGTTATAGCAACAACTATCTGTTGCCTTCCTAAACCCTAAAACAGCAGGAACCTTCCCCATTCTCTCTCACCTCTTTTCTCCTTCTCCTCCTCCTTCTTCTTCTTTCTCTCTCTCTCTCTGTCTATCTCTCTCTTCCTTCCTCCCTCCCTCCAGGATTACTGCTGGGGTTCAGTGCCAGCACGATGAATCCACTGCTCCTGGAGACCATTTTCCCATTTTGTTGCCCTTGTTGTTATTGTTGCCATTGCTGTTGTTGTTGGATAGGACAGAGAGAAATCGAGAGACAAGAGGGAAAGAAAGACACCTGCAGACCAGCTTCAAATGGGATCCTTATGCCACTCCTTGCAGTTAGGGCCATGTGTGCTTAATCTACTGTGCTACCGATTGGCCCCCTTCCCCATTCACTATAAAGCCCGTATTTCTTCCAGTCCTGGAACATCTAGGATGGGCTCACTTACCTGCATTCTAACCAACTGGTCATCCTCAATTCATACCAACTGATACTGCATCTGTTGAGACCAACTTAATCAATGCAACCAGTATCACCTCAGCATGCTTCACTTTGGACTATTTCCAGAGAATTCAGGTATGGAATGTCAACCCTTCAGCTTCATTACTCTGGTAAGACCTTCCCTGGCTCATAGGACTCCTTAGTTCCATTTCAGGTGGTGTACTTCTTAGCAAAACCTCAAAATCTAGATATAGACCAGGGCCCATGAGATAGGGTATATGTACATGTATCCATAAGTTAGGGGAAAATATATACCTTAAAACAAAAGTGAACAATAGTTTGCAGTGAATCAATAGAAGCAAACAAGTAGAAAAAGTAGAAAGACCTAAAAAGACACCATAAAGTCCATAATGAAACAGTTTCTACTTAGATAACCTCCTCACCTACCTCCTATGTCTCTCAATCACTCCAAAGCTAACCTTATTAGAACAAGTAAGGACTACAAAAGCTGAATAAGGACAAAAGACTGGCATACTTTGATGATGACTCTTTAGTCACTACCAGCCTACCCATCATCTGGGCCCCTAGTCAGGGAGTCCTAGGATTCCCACACAGACATGATGGACCTAGACCCCTAACCCTCTTTCCACTGTCACTGGTCATCTCCACCAGAAACAACATAATGAACCCCTTTTCAGGCCCCTGTAATACTTTGCCCGCAATGTGGATCAACAATAGTAGGGGCTTTTCCATTCTCAAAAGGTTGGATAACACACTCTACTTATCACCTGAGGAAGATGGGTCCTGAAATTAGTGCAGCCTGGAATGTTCATAACTGTGGCCACAGAATTCAAGCTCAGCCCCACAGAGATGCAGAAATTACATAGACTCCTGTGCTGAATATAAGCCTCAGATCAAATCAATGGGGTTTACAGTGAACAATATTTATATACTTTTCCCATATTTGGGAGCTATTTTATTCCCTGATCCAGCTTTCTAGCCCTTTTTCCAACTATGACACCACCTCCCCAGACAATAACCTGTGTCCACCTGCATATTCGATATCAGGCTCAGGCAAAAACTAGTAAAGTCATGGGTGCCTTGGTCTATTTTGTACCTAAAATAGTCCTACTAGCTTTTTCCAAAATGGAGACCCCAAATCTTCATCTGTAAAATTCTTGCCATTAGGTTAATGATTATTCAACAATTTGTTCTGCTTTATATCTTAACTCTTTTTCAGCCAACAGGTTCCAGATGCTGCCATGATGCCAACCTGACTTCCCTGTGCAGACAACCCCACTGGTGTGTCCTGGAATCCTGCCTCTCCAAAGCCCTGGCCCACTAGGGAAAGAAAGAGATAGGCTGGGAGTATGGATCGACCTGCCAATGCCCATGTTCAGTGGGGAATCAATTACAGAAGCCAGACCTCTCACCTTCTGCACCCCATAATGATCCTGAGTCCATACTCCCAGAAGGATAAAGAATAGGGAAGCTGTCAAGGGCGGGGATTGGATACGGAGTTCTGGTGGTGGGAACTGTGTAAATTATTCTATAGTATTGTCAATACCTCCATTTTATTAAAAAAAAAAACCAGGTTGGGGGTCGGGCGGTTGGGCAGTGGGTTAAGCGCATGTGGCGCAAAGCGCAGGGACCGGCGTAAGGATCCCGGTTCGAGCCCCCGCTCCCCACCTGCAGGGGAGTCGCTTCACAGGCGGTGAAGCAGGTCTGCAGGTGTCTTTCTCTCCCCTTCTCTGTCTTCCCCTCCTCTCTCCATTTCTCTCTGTCCTATCCAACAACGAATTGCGTCAACAAGGGCAATAGTAATAACCACAACGAAGCTACAACAAGGGCAACAAAAGGGGGAAAAAAAATGGCCTCCAGGAGAGGTGGATTCATGGTGCAGGCACCGAGCCCAGCAATAACCCTGGAGGAGGAAAAAAAAAAAAAAACAGGTTAATTTGGTGCACTCATTAGAGTGTACGTTACCATGCACAAGGACCAAGATGAAACCCCTTTTTAACCCCCTTCCTTCGCTCTCAGTTTCTCTCTGACCACATCAAATAAATAACACTAAAAATGAGGTCAGGCAACAGTGCACCTGGTTGAGTGTACATGTTACCATGCTCGAGGACCTGGGTTCAAGCTCCCACCTGCAGGAAGAAAGCTTTGTAAACAGTGAAGCAGTGTTGCAGGTGTCTCTATTCTTCTGTATCTCTCCCTTTCTCTTTTTTAGGTATGAAATAGACCAAGGGGCCTATGACTTTACTAGTTCTTGCCTGAGCTTGATAGCTAACATGCAGATGGATATAGTGGAGTGGTACAGTATGTAGGAAGTCCTGGGTTTGACTTCCATATCCAAGAAAACACAAAAATCTGACAGATACAAATGCTCAAAAGACAGTAGATAAAAGGAATCCTAAGTGTATATATAGTAAGCATATTAATTAATGCAAATACTTTGTAAAACAATTGTCAGTATCTACTAAATGCAACTGATGTAGAGTCTTAAATGTATGTGTGTAGTACAAAATAGGAAAACATACTTACAAAATGGAATATTTTACAATAGTCAATATAAATAAACTATGTTGACATATCATTGGGTTTTTTAAAAAAAATTTATTATCTTTATTTACTGATTGGATATAGATAGTCAGAAATTAAGAAGGAAGATAGGGTGAGAGATAGACACCTACAGCACTGCTTCACCACTTGTGAAGCTTTCCCCCTGTGGTAGGGACTGGGGGCTCAAACCCAGGTCCTTGCACATTATAACATGTGCACTCAGCCAGGTGCGTCAATACCCGGCCCCTATCATTGGGTTTTAACAATAAATTTTAAGCAAAAAAAAAAAAGTATGAAATAGGGGTTTGGGCAGTAGCCCTAAGTGTACATGGCGCAAAGCGCAAAGACCGTGGTAAGGATCCCGGTTTGAGCCCCTTCCTCCTCACCTGTATTAGGGGGTCGCTTCACTGGCAATGAAGCAGGTCTGCAGGTATCTGTCTTTCTTTCCCCCTCTCTGTCTCCCCTCCTCTCTCGATCTCTCTCTGTTCTATCCAACAACAACAGCAATGACAACAATAATGACAACAACAAGGGCAACAAAATGGGAAAAATGGCCTCTAGGAGCAGTGGCTCATAGTGCAGGCATTGAGCCCCAGGAATAACCCTGGAGGCAAAAAAAAAAAAAAAAAAAAGGTATTAAGTATTACACACAGAGTTTTATCCTTAATATAAAGTTTAAAACTACATGGAAAATAATATCAGTGGATTGGTGGAATAATATCACACAATTAAAGTATATTCAGAGGAGCTAGGCATAGTGCATCTAGTTAAGCACACACATTATCCTGCCGAATGACCTTGCTTCCCACCTGCAAGAGGGACTTTCATGAGCGGTGAAACAGGTCTGCAGGTGTCTTTCTCGTTTCCTCTCTACCTTCCCCTCCTCTCTCAGTTTCACTCTATCTTATTCAATAAGATAGAAAAAAAATTAAAAACAAAAAAATTGGCTGCTGGGGGTGGTGGATTCATAGTGCCAGCACTAAGCTTCAGTGATAACCCTGGTAGCAATACAAATAAATAAATATAAAAAAGAGAATTAACAAACATACAAACAAAAGAAAACTTTGTTGACATGAGGTGAGCAAAATAGCTCACTCTGGGCCTGACTCAGGTTCAAGCCCATTCCCCACCACGCTGAGGGAAGCTACTGCTATGGTGTTTTCCTATCTGTTTCTGTCTCCCTCTCTGGAAAAGTTGACCTGGATCACTGTGAAACCAGTGATGACCAAAACCAAAACAAAACATCTTTATTAAGGCTAAACATTTTTGGCAAGAACACTTCTGTGTGGTCCTGTGTGCTTCATATTGTCATATTTTGCCTTTTCTTTAAAATCTAGTTGAACCTCAGGTTCACCAAAATTGAAATATGGTAAGCTCTTATCATTAGTCCATACATGATCTGTTTTACTTATCCAACATCTGCCTATCTATGTATGCATTTGTTTACATAAATAGTGGTAAGAATTCATGAATATGTCAGTGTTTCCTTTTTATAAATAAAAATAAAAAAAATTCATGAATAGAGCCCTGGTAATTTGCATCTAAACATAAATATGGTTTCTCATAAGCCATCCTCTACCAATGGAAGATCACATTCTTTGTGCATCTTTTTTTTTTGTTTCTTTGTTGTTTTTATTTGTTTGCTCATTAATGTTGGTCAGAGCTGAGGCACCTCTGGCCTACTTTAAACAGAGAGCAAGAAAGAATTACAGCAACCATAGCTTCCTCCAATGTGCTGGGGACAGGCCTGCAACCCAGGTCACTGGTTTTATTTATATGGGGGAGATGACTCAGTGGTAGAGTGTAGTATTTACATGACGGAGGTTCTGAGTTTGGTTCATGGCACCACACATGTCAGAGTGATGCTCTGGCTTACTTCATCTCCCTCTCCCTCTCAGTTGTTCTAATCAACAAATGAACTAATCTAAACAGATTTATTTATTTATTTATTTTATTAGAATAAAAAAGACAGAGACAGATATACCACAACATCACTTGGCTATATGCAGTGCTAAGTATTGAACCAGGGGTCCCAGGCTTATCAGGAATGGTCTCTAATGGATGAGAAGGTAGTGACTCAGCTGTTTGAATATACTTACAATTTATTATTATTACTGAGCCCAGGTCTTTGCACATGGGAGCATGTGTGCCACTGCCTGCTCCCTGCCCCTCCCCCCTTTTTTAAACCAGCACCGCTGGTGCCAAGATTCGAGCCTGGGACCTTGGAACCTCAGGCATAAAACTCTTTTTGCATAACCATTGTGCTATCCTAGCAATCTCAACAACATTTTGATACCATATCTCTAGAGACAAAACCCAGGAAGTCTAGGGCCATTCCTACCTAGTTCTGTGGCAGTAAGGGCATACAATCTGGAGAAGAAATGGCTTGTACATAGAGCTAGTGTAAGTGTGACTCCTGGCTCGAGGTGTCATAGATCCCAGGTTCAATCCACTACTCTCACCCCTGCCCCCTCACTCCCACCACAAGCTCAAGCTGCTTACTCTGGTCAAAATATAATTCATATAATATATAATAAAATATAATATAACCTACTGTACTATAGCAGAACCATGGTGCCAGGTAAAAATGACCTGGGGTCACTTCTTCCTAGACAGGCCTAGACAACACGAGGCGAAGATTTTCTGTTGAACACAGTAGAAAAAAAAAGTAGCTAGGAGCCCTGAGTGTTGGCTGCAAAAGAGATGACCTTTTCTCCAAAGCCACAAAAAATATTTTGTGGGTGGAAGGTAGATAGCATAATGGTTATGCAAACAGACTCATATGCCTGAGGCTCCAAAGTCTCAGGTTCAAGCCCCCATACCACCATAAGCCAGAGCTGAACAGTGCTCTGGTAAAAAAAAAATGCTTAAAAAATATTTGTAAATCAAGGAGCAAGTTCCAGAAAAATAACCTCACTCACATGGGCACAGGTTACCCAGCAGCCATCTTCTGTTTCTTTGCCTTTCTTTGTGTAAATAGAAAAAAAAATGAGAGGGGAAGGAGAGAGAGGGAAAGAGACAAGATAGACACCTACAGCACTGCTTCACTGCTCCTAAAGTCCACTCCCCTCCTACAGGTGGGGACCTGGGGCTCAGACACTGTCTTTGTACATGGTGATGTGTGCACACAACAGGGTGTACCACCACTTGGCCCCTGAAATTTCTTTGCCTTCAGTTATAGGTGGGACTTGAGAAACAAGCTAGCTCAGACTAGCTGCGGTGTGGTGCTACAGAGCTCAAGACCCTAAGGGGGGAGCAGGACCCCTTTCCTGACCCAGGTTTGAATCCGGCCCCCATGTCTGTGACGGAAGCTTCAGTTCTGTGATGTCTCTGTTTCTCTCAGCCACTGTCTCTGAAAGAGGTGGAGACATTTTGATACCATATCTCTAGAGACAAAACCCAGGAAGTCTAGGGCCATTCCTACCTAGTTCTGTGGCAGTAAGGGCATACAGTCTGGAGAAGAAATGGCTTGTACATAGAGCTAGTGTAAGTGTGACTCCTGGCTTGAGGTGTCAAAGATCCCAGGTTCAATCCACTACTCTCACCCCTACCCCCTCATTCCCACCACAAGCTCAAGCTGCTTACTCTGGTCAAAATATAATTAATATAATATATAATAAAATATAATCTACTGTACTATAGCAGAACCATGGTAGAGACATAACAGGGCCCCACACAGGCCAGTGGAAGGCTACATTAGGAAGTAGGAATAGTGCTAACATCTGACACAGGGAGGTAAGAAGCTGTACATATGTGACAACTAACTAGTGTACTGTTATCTCCTTTAATACTGTGACTTTGAAAAAAGGGAAGAAAAAAGCTATATACCCAATATTTTGCTTCCCTGTGGACATGTTTTAATTCCCTGAAGTTGCTGAGTGTTAAGAGTTCTACAAGATGTACCCACCTGTGAAATGTCTCTTATCAGGGTGTGGATATTTGGATTAGTTTTGAAAAAGTCAGTGTGTGACAGGGAGGTGTCAGATGAAGCATTAGACTCTCAAGCATGAATCTCCAGCATTGAATGTGGGGGTTCAATCTCCAGCATTGAATGTGGGGGTTCTTTCTCACTAATATAAATATTTAAAAGATCCAGTGGTCCTCAAAAAAAAAAGGCAGCTGTTTTTGTCACCAGCAAATGGTTTTATTCAGACTGCCAGAGGAAGTATCAATATAATGCACAATGATAACCCTGGGTTACACCGCAAATACAAACCGAGCTTAAAGAGCTTGTTTTTCTAGAGGGGGAGGGGCAACACTTGAAGGAGATTGCTGGGATAGAGGGCAAAAGTGCTAGGTGGTCTAGGCTTCTCATTGGCTGAGCTATGGTTCTCACTCGTGGAGCTGTTGCTGGGCTGTATCAATCAATACTCAGGAAAACAAGCCATTTCCTTTCTGGAGTGCAAGGGCACCCTACTTTTGATCCTGCGGGCTTGGGGAGCCAGCTCACCTACTCGCCAGGTTCTAGACCACTGGAGCACCATGGGTGATGGAACAGAAGCTTGGGTGTCTCTGTCAGAAAGGGAAAACTATAAATAAGAGGATAAGAAGATAGTATTGAGATTTTTTTGTTTTGTTTTACAGAACTCTTTATTTCTCCTCTTTTTTTTTTCTTTTTCACCAGAACACTGCTCAGCTCTCACTTACAGTGATGCTGGGAACTGAACTAGGACTTTGAAGCCTCAGGCATGAGAATCTCTTTGGACAACCATTATGCTTCCTACCACCCCCCACCCCGCCCCAGCCTAGAGGTTTTGTGATGGACTTTCATGCCTGATGCTCTGAGGCCCCAACATAGCACCATCACAAACCAAAACTGAGCAGTACTTTTGCTGGGAGAAAGATGAGTGAATAAGTGAAATAAATTGAGCCAGGAAGTAGTATTATACATTAGTGAGGCCCTGGATTTATAGTTTTACAAAACAAAGTACCTACCTGTGAAATGTCTCTTCTCTCAGGTGTGGTTGTTATGAGGGGAAAAAGTGCTAGGACTGGGGCGACACAGGAAGGTAGAATTGTGGTTTTGCAAAACAACTTTTATGCTTGAGGCTCCTAAATTAAAAAATTTAATCTCTACACCACCACCATAGGCTACAGCTGGGCAGTACTCACGTTAAAAAAAATGGAGACTGGTTGATGGCTCACCTGGATAATGCCTAGCCAATGCACATGTTACAATGCACAAGGACCCAAGTTCAACCCCCTGGACCCCACCTGCAGGGGAAAACTTCATGAATAGTGAAGCAGTGTTGGAGGGCTCTCTCTACCCATTTTCCTCTTTGTTGTATGCTTTACATTGGTTTGGTCTAGCTCTCCCCCTGCCAGGAAAATTGGTTTAGTCCTGCTAGTTTTGCAGGCTGCTTGTCCCCGCCCCAAAAGAACCCCGACAGAGTTAGAGACTTTTTGGCGCCGCCATGTGAGAAGGATGCAGGAGAGTTCTGTTTGGTGATTAGTTTGGGTTAGTTTATGAATTGTTGTTCGTGAATAAAGAAATACAGCTTCCCGGCCCAGCCGCGTGTCTCTGGTTGTCTCTGTTACCCGCCCGTGAAGCCAGCTCGGTTAAAACAACATGGCACCTACAACGTGGGACTGGACCTGCACATCTCTCAGATAAGTGAAGACAATTTGGCTACCTATGCACTATGGCCTTCTCTTCTGCTTGTGAAGAGATCTCCAAAGGTGTCTGCCCTTTCTTCACAAGACTGTTTTGCTGTTTCTGGAACATTTATCTCTGGACCACTCTGTGGTTTCTGCCCAACGCCAGCCCGCAGGAGCCCAATGCCAGCCCACATGAGCTGGCTTTCCGCCGTGTGGTGCGGGGCACTGGGTGTGTGTCGGGCTGAGCTTCACTGACGGGAGACAGATGACCAGGGACTCATGGTTGAGCTGTACGCAGTATCTCTTTATTCATGCAGGACGCAGCGCAATCTATACCAAGCTAGACTAAACTAACAACTAACTAAAACGAACAATGTTGTCTTTATATATACTTCCCAAGTAGGGTGTGAATAGGATGTGATGCAGAGAGGGTGGAGAGAAAAGTAACTGGTGAAAATCAGAGTGTGACAAGGAGAGGGGGCGGAGCAGGCAAGAATTTTATCACTGAACCACCAATGCCCTGGAGGGAGGGTGGTGCTTGTTAACAGCGGTTATGTAAATAGAATGAAGTGGTTATGTAAATAGAATAGTGTTAAGCAGGGGGGATTAAACTAATGAAACAGAAGGGGTTTTTAGAAGCATACCAACAATTCCCCCTTTCTTTTTAACTAATGGCCATAGTATCAGGATTGTGGGGTGAACATAAACCTATATCATACATGCATTGTTGCTGAGGAGTTATTCTGATGCAGTCTCCGCCCCCAGGTTTTTCTATGCCCCGCTAAATCCTAGAGTGCCCCCTTTCAACCAATCCTGGCTCCGCCCCCAGGTTTTTCTATGCCCCGCTAAATCCTAGAGTGCCCCCTTTCAACCAATCCTGGCCCTACACGTCACCCCTGGTTGTCGCCCAATAAAAAGCCCCCTCACCCCTCCCCTCTCTCTCTCTGGGCTCTCGGCTCTCCCTCTCTGAGGTCTCGCTCCCTGCTCTCCCCCCGTGGTCGGCCATTGCTGGCTGGCTTCACGTGGTCTGAACCAAACCTCCCCCCCATCCTATAATAAAGATTTGTGTACCCCTTTGCTCTGGACGTCCGCTCTCTTCTCCGCGGTGCAGCCCGACACCAGACCACCGCAACAACATCTGGCGCCCATCATGTTCCGTACCCACACCACGCCCGGCCTGAGGTCTCCGAAACCGCCCAGACACAGGTAAGTGGCATCCGCCCACTTCTGTGGCCCCGCGTTTCCCTCCACCATGGGAAATTTCTTGTTTTATGAGGAGGTGTCCCAGTCATTATCTCTTGACCTGGGACATATTCCCGCTGTCATAAAAGGTTTAATTTTCGCTACCCCTTGGATTTTTTTAACTGTGGTCGCCACTTTCAAGATATGTAAAACGTGGTATGCCATAAGGATAAGTGACCTTGAGGCTGAGGTACGAGAGTTAAATCACATGTGCTTAAGACTTAGGCATCCTAAGCGATCAGCGGCTAAACCCAAGAATTCCGTTCCCACAGACACGCACACGTGTTCGGACGCTCCTCCTCTGACCCCACCCCCTTCCGCCCCGGTTTCAGCTCCGCCTGAGGCTTCTGCGTTTCTGAACCCCGCCCCTGACCCTGCCATCCCGGTTTCAGCTCCGCCCCCGGCCCCTGCCGTCCTGGCTTCAGCTCTGCCCCCGGCCCCTGTCGCCGCGTGGTTTCAGCTCTGCCTGCAGCTTCTGCGTTTCTGAACCCCGCCCCTGCCCCTGCTGTCCTGGTTTCAGCTCTGCCCCCAGCCCCTGCTGCCGTGGTTTCAGCTCCGCCTGCAGCTTCTGTTTTCCTGACCCCGCCCCCGGCCCCTGCTGCGGCGGTTTCAGCTCCACCTGAGGCTTCCTCGTCCCTGACCCCGCCCCCTGCTGATACGTCACCATTAAGGGACCTAGTGGCTGAGATACGAGAGCTGAAGGATATTTTTTCAGCATTTAAGGATTTTAAACCATGTGCAGTCCACCCCGGGAGCTCCGTCCCCGTAGATATGCGTTTAGTCTCCCCTGCACACATCTGAACCCCTGCACACCCTGACGTCACTCACTAGATGGCACGACTACTGTGGCACACCCCCCGAAACCCTAGATGTCACTCAACGCGATCTGAAGAACCTGATACACAAACTCCAAGGATAGAACTTTCTTCATGCCTGGTTACCGTTCCTGCTTCTGACCTGCTTGTTACGTGTTGGCAGTTCCAGCTAGCTATCTACAAAAGAGCAACATTCCAGCGGCTGACCTGCCTCATGCAGCGTTGCATCCCCTGCCAATTCTTCCCCTAGCCATCTACTTCGGACTGAGACTTGTATCAGACTTTCTGACATACCCTATATACATTTTACACAATTTTGAAGCAGCTTATTTCCCTTCACGCTGCTGGTTTTTCATAGACTGATCCTGAGTAATTCATAGACTTTTCAGACTGTTGCCTTGAGGACTATACAATGCCTCCCCCTCATTATGTACCCTTGCCCCTTTCCCCACCCAAACAGGGAATGTTCCTTTACACACCAATCCTTCCCTTCACACCACACTGGCTTTTACTACTCCCCTACTTGTCCCTTCCTATTTTGTTATATCATTTAGGCTTATGCCCAAAAGGTTTCTGCCCCATGATAGTCTTTTACAGACTTTGTACATCTTATGCAATTACTAGATAGAAAGATAGAAAAGATGTAGAGATATTGTGAAGAGATGGTTGAGCAGGCTGCGCTTAAACTTATGAGATGAGTCTCTCCAGGTAAGTCTCTCTCTCTAAAGAGGGGTTGAGCACAGGAGGACGCATAAATCTCACAAGGTGGCAGCCATTTAAGCCTTCCCTCCTCCACAGAAAGTCCTACATCTTCCCACCTGAGCATGGCATTCCTCTAAAACATTTAAGCCTGCTCCATTTTTCTTTACTGTGTCCATTTAGATATAAAGGGATAGGAGGAGATGTTGCTGAGGAGTTATTCTGATGCAGTCTCTGCCCCCAGGTTTTTCTATGCCCCGCTAAATCCTAGAGTGCCCCCTTTCAACCAATCCTGGCCCTACACGTCACCCCTGGTTGTCGCCCAATAAAAGGCCCCCTCACCCCTCCCCTCTCTCTCTCTGGGCTCTCGGCTCTCCCTCTCTGAGGTCTCACTCCCTGCTCTCTCCCCGTGGTCGGCCATTGCTGGCTGGCTCCACATGGTCTGAACCAAACCTCCCCCCCATCCTATAATAAAGATTTGTGTACCCCTTTGCTCTGGACGTCCGCTCTCTTCTCCGCGGTGCAGCCCGACACCAGACCACCACAACAACAATGCATTTTCAAAAGAACTGGCATAAGACATGGAAAACAAAATAGGCCAGCAGCAATAACCAGTGTGATGCCAAGGGGAACGTTTCTTGCCTCAAAGGGCAAGGCCTAGCAGGCGAAAGGGCATTTCTTGCCTCTGGGAGTGCTTCATGCCTCTGGGGGCATCTCTTGCCTCAAAGGGCGTTTCCTGCCTCTGTGGGCATCTCTTGCCTCTTGGGGTGCTTCATGCCTCTGTGGGCATAACCTAATGAGGGAGAGTTTTCTGCCTCTGGGGACAGAGCCTGCAGGCGAGGGGACATGGTCTATAAAGTCTCAAGGCAATTGGCTGAAGTTAGTCTTTGAGAAACACAGCAGCGTGTACCAGTAAGTCCGATGGAGGTGTCAGTCCAAAGTAGCTGACCACAGGAGAAAATGCCAAGGGATGAAACGCTGCATGTCTGTCTTGATGGGGAATGTCGGCCACCAGAATTCTGCTTTTATGTAGAGAGTGATCTTTGGAGTCTGTGAATCTGTTTCTTCAGGTTGTGCCAGGTCACATCATTGGTTTCTGGGGGTGTGTTGTAGTCATTCCATCTTGTGGGCGATGTCAGAGAACAGGATCCAAATGGATTTCCAGGAATTCCATTTGAGTAGATGCTTTTTCATGTGAAGACTTGACAGCTGAAATTCACTTATTTGTCAAACAAAACTTGTAGCACATTAGAAGTTTACTATAATTGATAACACCATTATAATTGGAAGTCCTTTCTAGTATGATTTTAAGGTTGTTTAAACAGTTTAAACTCAATAAAATGTGGAAAGATAAACAGAAGAACCACGGTAGAAGCCTCAGGCATGAGAATAATTAACATAATCATTGCACTACCTGCCCTGCCCATAACTCATACTGTTTCAGGATTAAACGTTTCAGATTTATGCCAAGACGTAAAAAAGAAATCAAAGGAGGGAAAAAACAAATTTTTGGATTGTTTCTAGATGTCTCTAGAAATCATGGCTGCGTCCAGCATTTTTTTTTTTTGTTAAGTCAATGTCAAACAAAAATTCAGTCATTCAAATCACTCTCTTACGAAACAGATCTCACCATGTAGTATCATGAGTCCCTGGAGGGCGTCCTAGTCCAAAAAGCTCCTCGAAATTCCATTTAGGGTGCTTCTGACTGTTCCTGCTGGATTGCTTCAGGCACCCATTTTTAAAAGTGTCTTCCCATCGAAGAAAGAATCCAATCAGCAGAGTAGAACTAACCATGTGTCTCCATTCTTGGGGACTGCCAGGGTACTGGAGAACGCTCCTCAAACTAGAGTAGTCCTTCTCCATGGGAAACATGCGAGAAGAAGTCCAGAAAGTCCCAGTGGAAATCCCCATGCATATCCCAAGGTCTACGATCACAGTCATAAAGAACCAAACTGTGGCCCGGAGAAAAACGTAGTCCTTCTCCTCGGGAAACATGGGCAAGGGAATCCAGAAATTCCAAGGAGAAATCTCAGTGTATCTCCCAAGCTCTATGATCCCAGTCATAAGAAACCAAAGTTCCCGGTCAGGGAACCGAAATGTGGCCCAGAGTAAAATGTTCCAGAGACAGAGAAACTGTCTCATAATGAAACAGTAGAGGCTTTGGCAAACCTCTTCATAAGTAGAAGAGAAGACCATAGTGCATAGGTAGGCAAAGTCTTCACTTATCTGGGAGTTGCGCAGGTCTGGTCCCACGTTGTTGCGCCATATGTTGTTTTCGATGGGTTATGTTGTTTTCGCCGGGCTGGCTTCACGGGCGGGTAACAGACAACCAGGGACTCATGGTTGAGCTGTAGGCAGTATCTCTTTATTCATGCAGGACACAGCACAATCTAAGACGAGCTAAGCTGAACTCAAGGTACTGTACTGTAAAACTCACAATGCTGTCTTTATATATACTTGTCAAATAAGGTGGAAACAGGATGTGACATAGAGAGGGTGGAGAGAAAAGTGACTGGTGAAAATCAGAGTGTGACAAAGAGGGGGCAGATTTGACGAGAATCCTATCACTAAACCACAAATGCCCTGGAGGGAGAGTGGAACTTGTTAACAGTGGTTATGTAAATAGAATGAAGTGGTTATGTAAATAGAATAGTGTTAAGCAGAGGGGATTTAAACCAAATGAAGGGAGTCGGGCTGTAGTACAGTGGGCTAAGCGCAGGTGGCGCAAAGCACAAAGACCGGCATAAGGATCCCGGTTTGAACCCCGGCTCCCCACCTGCAGGGGAGTCGCTTCACAGGCAGTGAAGCAGGTCTGCAGGTGTCTATCTTTCTCTCCTCCTCTCTGTCTTCCCCTACCTCTCTCCATTTCTCTCTGTCCTATCCAACAACAACAATAATAACTACAACAATAAAACAACAAGGGCAACAAAAGGGAAAAAATAAATAAAATAAATATAAAAAATAGTTAACAATCAATATATTTTAACTAAGTTGGTCTAAACAAAACCTGCGCACACCTAGGGTGTGTCTCCATCTTAAATGGGTGTAACAAAAGGTTAAATAGACGGTGTTGATATGTAAAACTCTCAAATTCCTTCTCAATTAGAAACGTTAGATTGCGCTATGGTTATGCTAATGACAAGTTTTGTTTCATAGTAAGTAAATTGCAGCTGTCAAGTTCTCTACAAAAAAGCAGAATTCCGATGGCTGACATCCCCCATAAAGACAACAAACACTGACTGCAGCCAGCTGCCTTTGGGACTCTAGGCCGTTCCCCGCCCCCATGCTAGAAAATGCCTGTTGAGGCAAGTACGCCCCCCAAAGGCAGGAAAATTTTTTTAAGCTGATAAAGTTTTGCCCACAGAGGCAAAAAAAATGGCCCCCTCAGGCCTTCCCTTGGCAGCACACTGGTTCTTGTTACTCACTTACATGTTTCTCCATGTTTGTGCCAGTTTCTTTTTTGAAAATGCCTGTACGATATAGGTTTCTGTTCACCCCATGCCCCTGATACTGTAGTCATTTAGTTAAAAAGAAAAGGGGGAATTGTTGTATGCTTTACATTGGTTTGGTCTAGCTCTCCCCCTGCCAGGAAAATTGGTTTAGTCCTGCTAGTTTCGCTGGCCCGCTTGTGCCCGCCCCAAAAGAAACCCGGCAGAGTTAGAGACTTTTTGGCCGCCATGTGAGAAGGATGCAGGAGAGTTCTGTTTGGTGATTAGTTTGGGTTAGTTTATGAATTGTTGTTCGTGAATAAAGAAATACAGCTTCCCGGCCCAGCCGCGTGTCTCTGGTCGTCTGTTATCCGCCCATGAAGCCAGCTCGGTTAAAACAACACCTCTTGATTTCTCTCTGTCACTAGTAAGTAATAAGTACAATAAAATTAAAAAATTAAAACATGCAGTGATAGTAGATGGTAATACCTAGGGATTCCCTTCACAGACTTTCCTCACTCTAGTTTTAGTTAAGGTGTCCTTATTTAATTTGCACATCCCTTATTAAACCCAGTGGAATTAGCAGAGAAACAGAATTGATACTGTTGGGACACAGTATGATGTTATCCTACCTTTTTAAAAAAAATTTAAATTTTATTTATAAAAAGGAAACACAGACAAAACCATAGGATAAGAGAGGTACAACTCCACACAGTTCCCACCACCAGAACTCCGTATCTCATCCCTACCTTTTAAACAATGTTGATAGGAGCCAATATTTAAGTGTTACTAGCACTTAAGAGGGTGCTGAGAACACTGTGAGCAGTGGAACTCACAAGGCATACATGCCACAGATGTGGATAATTACATTGAAATAATTCACTTTCTAAAAGGATTCTCAGAGATGTATAGGCTACTTCATACGAATCTGAAGAGATTAGTGATCAGGGATTTGATATTAACAATTTCAACACTCCGTGTTCAAGTTGGAAATTCAGGCTCTAGATAAAGGGATGGTTTCTGGCCTAAGCTAATAGTTTCCTTTAACTATTTTATTTATACAACAATTTTCTGGAATTACCACCCCTCCCTGGATCTCTTTACTTGGGAGGGTGGGGGAAAGGATGCACCTTTCCTTTTAAGTCCAGCAAGCTGGGAATATACTTGTTTGATAGAGAAATATGCAGCTTTGACACTCCATTTCCAGGTGTTATCCTTCTAAGACATCATACACTTAAAAGTTCTACAACTTGGTAACCCAAGACAAACAGGGCAAAGAATGAACTTTCAGCAACAGTATTAATATAACATTGCAAGATGAAGACCATCTGGTCCTGACAGCATATCAACTAGTGTAGCAAATACCAGAAGATTTTTTTATATTTATTTTATTTATTTTCCCTTTTGTTGCCCTTGTTTTTTATTGTTGTAGTTGTTGTTGATGTCGTTGTTGTTGGATAGGACAGAGAGAAATGGAGAGAGGAGGGGAAGACAGAGGGGAAGAGAAAGACAGACACCTGCAGACCTGCTTCACCACCTGTGAAGCGACTCCCCTGCAGGTGGGGAGCTGGGGGCTTGAACCGGAATCCTTATGCCGGCCCTTGTGGTTGGCGCCACCTGTGCTTAACCCGGTGCACTACCGCCCGGCTCCCAAATACCAGAAGATTTTTCAAAGTTAAACTGGCTTTTCAAAGTTAGGCTATATGGAAGTGAAGTTTAAAATAAGGCTAGCACTATGTAAACAAATAAATGCTTACATATAAAATAAGGGTATGAATCAGAAAAATGGATTTGATCGATTTAAGTTTAGAAAAAAACAGTACCACCCAATCACCACAAAATAAATAAGTAGATAGTAATTCTGTGAGTATGTTAATAGCCTTATTTTGGTAACCACTTTACAATATATACATATATAAACTATTACACTGTACACCTTAAGCTTATATGTTATTTGTCAATATGTCTCATTAAGAGTGGAGGAGGGAAACAAATATTGTGGTACTCATTTAAAGAATACCGAGAAAACCACAGTATAAAAACACTTTAAGCAACAGATAATTTTTTAGAGATTTCATCACTAATTTTACACCTACATAATTTAAATTCTAAATTGTATTTTATTTATTTATTTTGCTTCCAGGGTTATCACTGGGGCTCAGTGCCTGCACTACAAATCCACTGCTCCTGGCAGCCATTTTTCCCATTTTGTTGCCCTTGTTGTTGTTATTGTTGTCATTTCTATTGTTGTTGTTGTTAGGATAGAGAGAAATCTAGGGAGGAGGGGAAAACAGAGGGGGAAGTGTCAGGCTGTGCCGTGGAGAAGAGAGAAAGGAGATCCGGAGTGAAGAGGAAACACAAATCTTTATTTGTGCTGGCACCTCAGAGTTGGGTGAGAGAGAAACAGGTTGGGCCACGTGGAGGTACCAAAAATGGCCGCCTCAAGCAGTAACCTTTCCTGCGTCTAAACACTGAAGTGAAGCGCCGGCAAGAGAGAGAGGTGCAGAAGGAGAAGGGCTTTTATGGGAGCAGCTCTCTCGAGAATGGGAAGGTGCCGCCGACCACCCAACTGGGGGCTCAGCAGGCCGATCCAGGGAGAATGAGACTTATAGGTGGGAGGTGGATTCGGCGCGACAGACAACACTGAGACACATGAGTTTCAATGCTGCTGCAATCTTTTACTGATATAGAGATTCTTTTTATAATAGCATAACAAAGAAGCATAAATCAAAAGCTGGCCAAGTCAGTTGACCACAAAGTACGCAGGGTACATTTTTTATAAGTAACACAGACAGGAGGAACTGAAGGCATACAACTACCAGCAAAACGAAAGCACAGCCATACTGTTCTTTCATGGGTTATTAACCACATCCCTTTGGTTTCAGACAAAAGTCAATTTATCAGTAAGAACTAAATGCTTTCACTGCTCTCATTTATCCAAAGGGCTATTCTTTCTCCTTCCAAGCACTGGACCTTGATACCCAGAATAGGGGAGGCACTAGTGGGAACATGGCGTCTTGCTCTGATCCTTATGCCAAGCTCCCTTTCCTGTAATCTACCTAAGACAATATGCAGGTGCATTTCAGGGTTGCTATGTAACATGTTTCCTGGGAAAGCTAAAGGACCATTGTCTGTATGATTGAATGTAATATTTCTGAGAATAGTGCTCAGTCCTTGCTCAACCTGGATAGCCAAGTCATTGGGGCTTGAAGTGCTGGGATTTACTGTTGTAAGGGGCTTTTCATCCAGTGGGGTCCCATCTGGAATGTCCAGACTAGACTTGGGGGGTTGCACTGTAAGCGTCTCCGGAGTCTCCTGGACATTCCCTGGGTGGCCTGCATAAAGCATGATAAACAACAACAGTAAGCTTTCAGAAGCGAAACCAAGTCCACCTAGCCCTCCAAGGCCTTTCCGCCAACCGGGAGACCCAGGGATCCGTCCACACAAATATCCAGGCTTCTGTCCACCACCTATCTTGGGTACGGTCTTCCGTACGGGAGCTTGTAAGGCCCCTGTCCGGTTCCCTAACCAGGTCACCCGCACTGTTTTGTCACACCGCGGTCGTGGCCTGCCTATCTGGCCAGACAGGTGTGGCAGTTCCTGGTTTTTTGTTTTTAAGACGGAATTCCTCTAGGTCCCTCCGGGTGGTTTTGATGGCCAATAGGAGAGCTCTGAAAAGACAAGGAAACACCATGAAAACCACTATGATTATTATTAGGGCAACAGCTGCCACTATTGCATAATGCCACCAAGTGAAAGGATTGAGAGCAGAGACATTCTCATAGAGCTGCTGAGCTAGGGATTCGAATCCAAAATCATTTAAATGAGCAGTGCTGGTAGCAGTGATATAATCTTGCACCTCCTGAAAATCATGAGTTAAATCATTATCTTTCCAGATTCCTAGTAAATGTGCTTTTGTCTTATTCCAATTTTCTGTATCATTATATTTAGCTGGGGTGACACAAATGTACTTAAAGGAGACGTGACACTTTGTTGCCATTCTAGCTTTTATGTTAGCTACATCCTGCCCCAGGCCTATAACCACTTCCTCAAGAGCGTTGAGTTTTGCTTCTAACTTTTTATCTATAATATGCTGTTCAGCAAGTATTAAGGAAATGTTCCTATGCATGTCATTCACAAAATGGGCTGTTTGGATGTTTTTTACTAAAGCTATCGTCGAAACGGCGAAAGAGGTAAGGATAGCTATTAAGGCTGAAATTCCTAGGATAAGTGCTGCCACAAATCTTTTTGGCCGCAATAATTCATTTAGTCTTTGTACAACCATGAGTCCTGTATCCTCAAACCATGCTTCCTGTTTAAGGTCTACAGGCATCATAACATAAGCAGGTCTTTTTACTAACAGCATAACATCAAACTCCTTTTTGCAAGCAAGGAAAATATTAGCCATAGAAGGGGGTTTCCCCTCCTCATGCACTGCCCGCGTGGCCACTTGGATCAACCGCTGTATCTGGCTCATGGTTGGGAGCGATCCCGCCATCGGCTGCGGCGTCAGTGTGCACCTCTGCAGTTTCCTCCGTAGCTGCTTCATCTTCTTTCGGTTTCGGTTGGGGCGTCGCGACGTGCCTGATGAGTCGATCTGGGATCCAGATGGGAGATTCTCCATCCTGTGGAAAGACACAAGCATACCCTCGCCCTGAAGTTATAAGAGGGTCTGGCCCTTTCCACAGTCCTGTAAGTTGATCTTTCCATTTTACCAAGGGTTTGGGATTATCCTGGGAAGGATTCCAATGTCTCTCCATTCTTGACTGGCCTGTGTCATTGAGATTCAAATGGTTAAGAGTAAACAAGGCATGAGACAAAACATGGTGGGGGGTTAAATAAGGGCTGGCTTCTCGTAATTTCTTTATCTGTGCTTTCACATCCTGATGAGTTCTTTCAATTATAGCCTGTCCCTGCTTTTACAAATTCTATTATAGGGTGCTTGGGCAGATGATACTTAATCTGTCCTGTATATCCCATCAAGGCCAAACCCCAATCATCACTTTCTTGTAACAATTGTTCAAATTGTAACCTAGAGTAAGGAATTACTATTTCTTGCATATCTCTTCCAAATATTTCTTTTGATCTTGTCCTTCCCTTGACTATCAATTGGGCTACCAGGCTCGGATATGAGATGAGACCTTTTGATGGAGAGTGGGGCAGATGGACCCATTCTAGCAGAGCATCTTGCCACAGGCATCCTGTGGGTGTATAAGCAGTTTTCATTATGAGCAATGCCCAAGGTATGGCATAATTCACTTGATGCAGTCTAGCCTGTTCTAGCCTTTCCTCCACCAATTGTAGTGCAGCTGTGGCCTCAGGGGTCAGCTGTCTTTTTGACTTAGGATGTGAATCCCCATGTAATATATCAAATAGGGGGCTTAATTCTCCGGTTATGATTTTCAAATATGGTCTAACCCAATTAATGTTTCCCAGCAATTTCTGGAAGTCATTTAAAGTATTTAATTTGTCCCTACGAATGTGGGCATGCTGAGACGTTAAATATCCTTCATGTATCTTGTGTCCCAAATACTGAATTGGTCTATTTTCTTGTATCTTGTCTGGGGCTAGACTTAGCCCAAACTTTTCTAGAGACACAGTCATTTCTCTTAATATTTGTCTAGCCTGATTAATGTCTTCATGCCCAATCAAAATATCGTCCATAAAATGTATGATATATGCCTCTGGATATCCATGCCTAAGGGGGGACACAGCCATATCTACAAATTTCTGGCACAACGTAGGACTGTTTTTCATGCCTTGAGGCAACACCTGCCATTCATATCTTTTACAAGGCTCTTTATGATTAACTGAGGGAACAGAGAATGCAAACCTTTTACAATCTATGGGATTTAATTTGATAGTAAAGAAACAATCTTGCAAGTCTATAACTATAATATGATAATTTCTAGGAATAGCCACAGGAGAAGGAAGCCCCGGCTGCAGGGCTCCCATGTCTTCCATAGTGGCATTAACTGCTCTTAAGTCTTGCAGCAATCTCCATTTGCCTGATTTCTTTTTAATTACAAAAACCGGTGTATTCCAAGGACTATTGCTTTCTTTCAAATGTCCCTTATCCACTTGTTCTTTCACAATTTGTTGTATGGCTTCTATTTTTTCTATGGTGAGGGGCCATTGATTTTGCCATACAGGTTCAGATGACTTCCATGGAATGCTATCTGCATATAAATTATCAATGGCCCCTATGAAAAATATTGGTCCTCTACATTGTCAGTGGTCAGGGCGAGATTTAAGTCCTGCATAATGTCTCGCCCCCACAAAGAAAAAGGCAATGAGGGAATTACATAGGGCTGTATATGCCCTGTCTTTTTTCCATGTCTCCAGGGAATGATCCCAGAGCTTTTGGCCACATTAGCTGCCATCCCTAGACCCATTAAGGTTGAATCTGTTCTGATGACTGGCCATGCCTGAGGCCAGTCTTTTCCTGCTATACAGGTTTTATCTGCTCCTGTATCCAACAACCCTTTTATAGGTTTTCCCTGAATGTGTATTTCAAGAAACGGCCTTGCTGCAGTAATTTCCTGAGTCCATGCCACAACGTCAGAGGAGCCAAACTGCCCCTCTCTGGACTGCATCAAAATTGGATTGGGCAAATTTACATAGGGGAGCAATATGATCTGTGCAATCCTTTGTCCTTTTCTGATGATTACAGCCTCTCTCAGGGCTCTACACAAAATTTTTATATCATCCCGGGTATCTGCGTCTATCACTCCTGGTATGACTTCTACAGCTTTGTCCTTTCCAGAGCTTCTGCCTAAAATCAACCCAAACAGCCCTGGTGGTAAGGAGCCCTTAACCCAAGTCTCTATTACCACTATTCCATCCAGGGGTGACAACACATAGTCCTTCTGTGCTGCGAGATCAAGCCCTGCACTACCCGGGGTGGCTCGAGGAAGGTCATGAATAGTTTTAGAGGGGGGCTCAATCTGTGTCCCTGTGTCTGGACATTCTGTCCCTTTTGGATCCTCTCTTGGCGTGGGGCTGAGAGGCAGCCCCTCAATTAGTTTTTTGTCTCTGTTTCCTTTAAAGTGGTCCCATCTTTGTGGAACTTTGACCTGCATTCATTTTTCCAATGTCTCCCTTTATTACATCGGGGACATATTCCTGGTGCCACACCCTTACTGGCCGACTCTCTGTTCTGGCCTTTATTGGGACATGCTGCTCTTTTATGACCAGGCTTACCGCAACCAAAGCAGTTCAGGTCTTTGTCTGACCGCCCACCCCCATAAGTAGTCTTGATAAATTTGGTAATGGGGGTACGATGCATTGCAGCTGCATATGCCATTCCCTGTACCACCGCAGCTGAGGCATCAGCACAGGCTCGTATGTAATCCTGTAGGGACCCTGTCCTACGTATGGGATGAATTAGGTCCCGACACAGCTGATTGGCATTTTCCCAAGCCAATTGCTTTAATAATATGGCTGTCCCTTCACTTTGGGGCATCATCCTATTTATGGCTTCTTCTAACCTAGCAATAAAACTCTGATAAGGTTCCTCAAGTGACTGCTGGATACCTGCTAAGGCAGTACTTGTTGTTCCCGCAGGTGGAATGGCTCTCCATGCCAAAACAGCATTTGTAGTGATTTCCTTCAATACCTGTTTTGGTATTTTTACTTGTGCCTGCTGTTTTATGAAGTCTCCTGTACCCAACATCATGTCCATTGTGGGAGATTTACCTCTCCTGCCTGATATGCTCTTTTTTACTGAGTCTTTACATCTTTCCTCATAATCAGTGCGCCACAAAACATAATCTCCTGGGCTAAGCACCGATCTGGCTGTTTGATGCCAATCACTCGGGGTTAGCCATTGGCTAGCCACCAAATCTACCAGTTGCAATGTAAACGGCGCGGACGGCCCTGAGGCTTTGACGGCCGCTTGCAACTCCTTTAAGGTTTTCAATGCCAATGGTTCCCATTCAGCTTCCCCTCCGTCCTCATCAAAATCAGGGGCAACAACAGGGAAACTGAAAGTAAGATCACCTGTCCTGCGAGCCTCCTGAACAGCAGCCTGAAACCCGACAGGAGGAAGTAGCTTCCTTCGTGGTTTAGGTACGGGTGGCTGTTTACTTTTTCTGGGTAATGGGACCATCGCCACCACCTCATGATCCCTCTCATCAGGATAATGCTGGTCATTATATTCCTGTTCTTCCTCAGCTAGATCATCCCAATCATCAAACACCTCAGTGTAAAGTGGCGCGGTGGGGTGCTTGCCCTTTTCTTCCTTTCCCAGAACCGTCCCGTACCTGTTTTCACCTTCTGAGTCAATTAGTGGCTGACCCTCTTCGAGGGACATTACTTCCTCTGCAAGGAGTTCCAAGTCTGACTTTTCTGTCAATGCGTCCCTGATTTGTAACCATATAGGAAACATCTGTTTGGGCACAGGAGTATCCTCATGCACAGTGGCATACCTTTTAAAGTCTTTCCCAAGTCTTTTCCAATCTGGGAGAGTCAATGTTCCCTCCTGTGGAAACCAGGGGGCCGCCTTCATCATATATTCATAAAATTCTGCGGCAGTGTCTTCTGACACTCGGAGCCCACACTCTAACAGCATGTGCCGCAATACTGAGAGGAACATACGTTTTCCCTTTGATCCTGACAATCCCATACTGTTAATGATTACCTGCCCTTAACCAAATACTTCTGGCGGGTCTGCAGCACCCTCCGGCAGGAACCGATCCCCTCCTGACAATATACTCACCTGTCTTCAAGTCCCTGTTCAAGGCGCCAGGTGCCGCCGACCACCCAACTGGGGGCTCAGCAGGCCGATCCAGGGAGAATGAGACTTATAGGTGGGAGGTGGATTCGGCGCGACAGACAAC
Source organism: Erinaceus europaeus (assembly GCF_950295315.1). NCBI lineage: Eukaryota > Metazoa > Chordata > Mammalia > Eulipotyphla > Erinaceidae > Erinaceus > Erinaceus europaeus. The sequence goes on from NC_080163.1 coordinate 46,334,971, forward strand.
ACTGAGACACATGAGTTTCAATGCTGCTGCAATCTTTTACTGATATAGAGATTCTTTTTATAATAGCATAACAAAGAAGCATAAATCAAAAGCTGGCCAAGTCAGTTGACCACAAAGTACGCAGGGTACATTTTTTATAAGTAACACAGACAGGAGGAACTGAAGGCATACAACTACCAGCAAAACGAAAGCACAGCCATACTGTTCTTTCATGGGTTATTAACCACATCCCTTTGGTTTCAGACAAAAGTCAATTTATCAGTAAGAACTAAATGCTTTCACTGCTCTCATTTATCCAAAGGGCTATTCTTTCTCCTTCCAAGCACTGGACCTTGATACCCAGAATAGGGGAGGCACTAGTGGGAACATGGCGTCTTGCTCTGATCCTTATGCCAAGCTCCCTTTCCTGTAATCTACCTAAGACAATATGCAGGTGCATTTCAGGGTTGCTATGTAACATGTTTCCTGGGAAAGCTAAAGGACCATTGTCTGTATGATTGAATGTAATATTTCTGAGAATAGTGCTCAGTCCTTGCTCAACCTGGATAGCCAAGTCATTGGGGCTTGAAGTGCTGGGATTTACTGTTGTAAGGGGCTTTTCATCCAGTGGGGTCCCATCTGGAATGTCCAGACTAGACTTGGGGGGTTGCACTGTAAGCGTCTCCGGAGTCTCCTGGACATTCCCTGGGTGGCCTGCATAAAGCATGATAAACAACAACAGTAAGCTTTCAGAAGCGAAACCAAGTCCACCTAGCCCTCCAAGGCCTTTCCGCCAACCGGGAGACCCAGGGATCCGTCCACACAAATATCCAGGCTTCTGTCCACCACCTATCTTGGGTACGGTCTTCCGTACGGGAGCTTGTAAGGCCCCTGTCCGGTTCCCTAACCAGGTCACCCGCACTGTTTTGTCACACCACGGTCGTGGCCTGCCTATCTGGCCAGACAGGTGTGGCAGGAAGGGGGAGGAGTAGCCACAGCACTCCAGGGTAGGATAACAACTCTCGTGAGAATGGGAAGGGGGAGGAGCAACCAGAGCACCTCAACCATTGCGGGGGGAATAGACAATGCCATGAGGGCACAACATGGCGGAATAGGTGCTCCGAGAATGTCCCAACTCTCGCAGGAACTAGCAATAGCCCGTGGGGACAACATGGCAGATGTGACTGCGTCTGCACAATTTCCCAGCATCTCCCCCTTTCCTTTTATCTAATGGCCAGGGCAACAGTCTGTAAAGTCTATGAACTACTCAGGGTCAGTCTATGAAAAACCAGCAACGTGAAGGGAAGGAAGCTGCTGTAAAATTGTCTAAAATGTCCAAAGGGTATACCAGCAAGTCCGATAGAAGTATCAGTTCAAAGTAGGCGACTGGGGGAGAAATGGCAGGGGATGAAACACTGCATGAGGAAGGTCAGCCTCTGGAATTCTGCTTTTCTGTAGAGAGTGAGCTGGAACCGCCAAAATGTGACAAAGCAGAAGCAGGAAAGACAGACAGGCAGCAAAAAAGTTCTGTCCTTGGAGTCTGTGAATCAGGTTCTTCAGATCACGTCAGGTGACATCTAGGGTTTCGGGGGGGGGCGTGCCACTGTAGTCGTGCCATCTAGTGGGTGATGTCAGGGTGTGCAGGGGTCCAGATTCCTGTGGAAGAAAAACAATCTGCTTCTCGTGGTTAGCAAGGCATCTGACTTGAATTTTTTATAGAAAAAGAGGTTTGGTGCCTTAGCCAACTGAGTATTGGGGGATGTATCTTTCCTATTTATTTATTATTATTATTATTGTCATGGTAATCAGCCGTTATCTGGAAGGTCCTGGCTGATTCATGGGGAAAAAGAACTTATTTTTTAACAAAGACTCTAAGGTGTAGGGAAGCGGGAACTTACCTTTTTTTTTTTTTAGTATTTATTTATTTATTGCCTTTTGTTGCCCTTATTGTTTTATTGTTGTAATTATTATTGTTGTTATTGATATTGTGGTTGTTGGATAGGATAGAGAGAAATGGAGAAAGGAGGAGAGAAAGAGAGACACCTATAGACCTGCTTCACCAATTGTGAAGAAACCCCCTGCAGGTGGGGAGCCAGGGGCCTGAACTGGGATCTTTATGCCAGTCCTTGCACTTTGCACCATGTGTGCTTAACCTGCTATGCTACCACCCAACTCCCAGGAACTTATCTTTTAACAAAGACTCTACTGCCATGCCAATAGCAACCTTGAGGGCACATGTGGCTCCCCACAGGGAAGAGAAAACACCTGCTTCACCACTTGTGAAGTGACCTGCAGATCTGCTTTACCGCTTCTGAAGCTCTATGGGTGAGGAGCTGGGGGCTCGAACCTGGATCCTTTACACTGGTCCTTGCACATTGAGCCATGTGTGTTTAACCTGCTGCACTACTGCCTGCCCCCCCTAAATTTTATTTTATAATATTACTCCTTTCACTGTATAACAAACATCTAGACAATAATATCTGTCAGAACAGAAGCCAGATATAATGTCTAAATAGCCAGAGTTCAGTAAAGTACATTACACACAGTATGAGCTAAATATGTTTTATTTGGGTATATAACTCAATAGTGCAACAATAATATTTAAATATTTAAACAAAATATTTTAAGTTACTAAATTTTGGGGCCAGGTGGTAGCACAACAGGTTAAGCTCACATGAGGCAAAGCACAAGAACCAGCATAAATTACGAAATTTTTGCCTAGATTACAGATCTGAAATGGTAACAGTTGTACCCAAATATCAAACCATGAATTTAGCAAATAGAAAAAGTCGTTTACCAAACCACCTACTCTTACTTTCTGCAAATGATTTCTATTGAAGATGTCTAATTAAATCCATAATAGACATGTGGGAAGGTCTTCTGACAACAGGGCAGAGAAGAGATTACAAAAGCTGGGTAGAGTTAATCTGCAGGCTCAAAGAGGTTCAGTTCCTACTGGAAGTCAGTCCTGTTCTTAAATTTGCTTTATTCCAGGCCTGCTTGGGTTAAGCCACAAAGTAGGTACTGACCATTTATGCATGGAACATACAGCTTAGATATATAACTGTCAATAGCTTAAAAGTGGGTTTTCTTTTAAAGAAAAAAAATGAAGAACCAGTCAATATTCTGGACTCCACAAAGAATGGCACTGATGTCTATTTCAGCTCCCATTTGTCAACATCTCCATTTCTTGGTCCTTGACTGTCTGGCAATATGAGTAGTTACCATAGCACCTTCAAAGACAGTAAAAACTTATTTTGCTATCTTATAGGGAACTGTAGATTTCTGATTAGATTTACATTCTACTAACAACGATAGACAAACATACTATAGAGACTTTCATTAAGACTGGTAGCTTGCTTGCCTTCACATGTACGAACTGCTTAAAAATACTTTAATGATAGATATGACTAGTTTTAGTGGTCACAATAATGAACTTCATATCAAATGACCAAAGAATAGGTGGTCTTCATCAAATCTATGGAGACCAGATGAACTGTAGTTTGTTGATTAGACTTTGTCAGTTCATGTATACACATATAATTTAATAAAATCACTTTTCATATGTCTCATTACTTTATATAATCACCTTCCCTACTGCCACCACTGAAGTTCACTGACAGTTGATAGCAAATGTCAGAGATTGCCAAACTACAAAAGCATGGCAAGCAGCTATAGACCCTGAGGTCAATTTCAGGCTGTGTCAGTCCTAACATTACCTATTGTGAGGTGTAAACATTAAGATTTGTCTCTTTCTTCCTAGGAAGAGAGAACTTCAACCATGAATGTCGTCACTTGATGACCAAACTTCTTGGGTTTGGCACTGTCTGTTCCCTGGAAAGGCTTCTGACTGGTGGAGGAAGAGAGGACAGTAAATAACCTAAAGTAGACCAATAACCTTTTAGTGGGCCAAACAGAATTCTACCCAGGTCAGAAGCCAGAGACTGGAAGAAAAAAAACTGTTATCAACTACTACTGCTGTCTTTAAGCAAAGCTAAATAATCCTACCTATCTCCTTTCAATGTGTCTATCTTCAAGCTAAAGTCCAGCAAAAGGAGTGCTCTGGGGATAAAAGGGAAGCTGGTGCAGATGAAGACCATGTTACTTCTCAAATACGAGGCCCTCTAGACAATATCATACAGTGTGGATTCCACTTTAAAAGTGAAAGACACTATTTTGAGAGTAGTGCATCTTGGGAAAATCCAGCATGTCTCCTCTGAGACCTTTAAGAATGTGGAAATCCACTATTATTCATATATATCATCCTTTAAAAAATGTAGCTGAATATTTTTATTTTCCAGCACTACATGAAAACATTTCCTGGGATAGTAAAACAACATGCAGAGTTATAAAGAGATCCTATATCTTGAATGGGTTATCATTTATAGCAGTCTTCACAAAACATGGTTAACTTGCTTTTTCTGATGACATAGACTAAATGTGAAACCAAACTGTTTTCCTCATATGTAACCAACCAAATTCTACACATACATATATCGATTAGTGCAAATACCCTGATATAATTAACTGTTCATATCAGGTATACACAGTTCACCACTATGACAACAGCTTTTCTAGCACAATAAAATTATAAGCATAAATGAGATAATTGGGTTTTTCCATACAGCTTAAGGTTGAAGAAGACAAAAGCAAACTTGTGAAGTTAAAAAAAAATCCACACTGGTCCAGTCTTCCATGAAACCATGAGGATAAATTATCGTGCCTAAAAGGCATGTCCTTGGATCCAGATTGATCAAGACACTTCACTGTGTTTCAAACCGGCTCATCATCATCTTCCTGCTGTATTCATAGACTATAAACAGTGACCCGTTGGCAGGGACTGCTCGAATCAAAGTAACTTTCAGTCCAGAATATAAGACTGCTACCCCTTCATTTTTCACAGTATTTCTAAGAGTTCTGGCAAAACCTGCCTGCTTCCCAGACATGGAAAGAACCTGAATTCTGGATTTGATACAATCCACTGGGTATACAACAACCCAATGGCAAATCCCAGCAATCCCTCCACTAATCATCAAGTGGGCAGGACTTAGGTCATCTTTTGATCTCCCTGAGGCAAATATCGAGCGGCTTACCTCATAGCCACCAAAGAAGAAGAAATATCCCGGTACTTCCTGAAGTAGAGTACCGGAGAGTCCATGGTAGAAGCCTAGCAGACCGTCCTTCCTAAGGATAGCATTTACCACCGACCAAACTGTGTTCTGCCTCTTTGTGATCTTCCCTGACATTTCCATTTCGTACATAGTCTGTAGCCGGCACTTCACCAGCTCGGTGGGGCAAAGGACAAGAGCTGCAAAAGCAGAAGCCAGTGAGCCGGCGGCTGCAGTTTGCAGATCGTTCAGCTTTTCATGCTTGCGCAGCCCGACCACTTTCTTCACGAACTGTTGGCAGAAGCCGAAGCACATGAAGAGGACTGAGTTCTCGGCGACGTAGGCCATGAGCGCGGGGCCAGTCCCCCTGTAGAAACCCCGAAAGCCCACTTGGGAGTAGGTCTGGCGGCAGCAGTCGGTGAGGCCCTTGTACATGTAAGGGAACGTCTGCATCTTGACTTTGACAGTGTCGAAGGGCTGCCCGATCAGGACACAAGCTGTGCCCCCCAGGGCCCCCGCTGTGAGGTCAATAAGGGCTTGGATCACAGAATTCCACTTCATGTTGGCCCACTAGGTCTGCCGGTTTAGGAGGAAGGCAAGCTTGGGGAGTATGCGGGCTACTCACCGTGGGAGAGGCCGCTCAACTCCACACCAGGCCGCGGGGCGCCCTCCCTCCCTCCCGCACGGGAATAACCCCCGGCTGAGCTCGCGCGCAGCCCACCCGCCACCGCTGCACCTGGCCTCCGGACCAGCCTTTTATTTATAAATTTTAATGTATTTATAAATTAAAGTAAAATTCTGTTTTATTTGTAAATTAAATAAAATTAATTTTATTTCAAAAGTAAACATTTTAAAGTGAAATTTAAAAAAAGAACAGAAGGGAAAACACAAAGCAGAACTTGGTCTGGAGTTGGAATATAGCACCAAAGACTCTGGGGGTGGGGTAGGGGGGAGTGTTCAGGGCCTGGATATGATGGCAGAGGAAGAGCTAGGCGGTGGTGGTGGTGGTGGGGGTTAGATTGTTATGTGGAAAAATGAGAAATGTTACACATGTACGCACTACTGTATTTTACTGTGTACTGTAAACCATTAATCCCCCCAATAAAAGGGGAAAAAAAGAAGTTGGGCTTGGAGCTTCAAGATACAGGCAATTTTATTTGACTGAGCATGCACTGACTGAAGCCATAAAATCATGAATAAACTTACTGTTAGCTATATTCAGGGCATTGTGTTACCACTCTATTGGTACACTGAGTATAAATACTAATAGAAATTAGTGAAATGATAATATACTAAGTAAACTATACTAGTCACCTAGTATAAATTAGAAATCCACCTTTGCAGCCTCTTAAACAATAAAAGCAGGTAAGTATTGAATGCCAAATAAGATGAGCAACTATACACTCATACCATTAATTTAGAGATGATTTTGGCCATTAGGTTTACGTCAATTTCTTTTTATTTTATTTTTTCCCTCCAGGGTTACTGCTGGGGCTCGGTGCCTTCGCCAGGAATCCACTGCTCCTGGAAACTATTTTATTCCTTTTTGTTACCCTTGTTTTTTTTTTTTAATCGCTGTTGTGGTTATTACTATTATTGTTGCTATTGATGTCATTGTTGTTGGACAGGACAGAGAGAAATGGAGGAAGGGAAGACAGAGAAGGGAAGAGAAAGACAGACACCTGAAGACCTGGATAGAAACAGAGAAATTGAAAGGGGAGGTGGAGACAGGGAGAGAGACAGACAGACACCTGAAGACCTGGATAGAAACAGAGAAATTGAAAGGGGAGGTGGAGACAGGGAGAGAGACAGACACCTGCAGCTCTACATCACCACTCGTGAGGATTTCCCTCCACAAGAGGAAACCAAGGGCTTGAACCCTTGCACACTGTTGTGTATACACTTAACCAGGTGTGCCGCTGCCTAACCCCCCACCCACTAGGGATACTTTATAAGGGAGTCCATTATCATATATCTATAATAAATGGTAAGTCTAGTAGACTTCATGTCCAGTGGCCCAAATCATACTTTTTGCAATACTATCTCATTATAGAAAGAAAAAACACGTAATTAGGATAGGCAGAGCTAAAGATTCCATCTATCAGGGATAGCACAGGGGACAAAACACAGTGCTTGCAAGCATGAGGTGCTGAGTGTAATCCTTAGCATTGCATATGACAGTGATGCTCTGGCTCTCTTCTCTCTCATTAATATGTAAAATAATAATAATAATAATAAAGATCCCATTTGCCTATTGCAGCATTCTGTATAATAGTAACAAATCAGAGCAATTTAATTAACAAGTTGCATTATGAAAAAAGTGGTAAATCTATATCCTAAGGTAGGATTCACATTAAAATTATAATAATATTTGAGGGAGGGGATTCCCAGCCCTTATACATGTGAAGTATGTGCTCTACCAACCAATATATTCTTCTGCATTACACACACACACACACAAATTGTACACCAAAGAAAGACCTAGAATGCTACCAAAATATTAGTAGACTGTTCTAGTTGTATGAATAGAACTTTACTTTTAATTTATATATACAGGATTTTTTGTTTCCAGAATTCTTATTTTTGCAGTATTTTAAAATGTGATTTTTTTTCTTCAAAACTTTTCATCAACCCAGAAATACTGGAGCATGTAGCCCAATATATACCATATACTTATTATTCAAGAAAACTATGAGCAAAGTTTGTCCTTTCTTGTTAGTTCTAGATTTACTTGAAAGGAAATGGATCCTAAATTTTAAGTTTACATAATAGAGAATTACTCATCAATATGAAGTTTTTAGTATCAATGTAAGGCCAAGGTATAAGTAAAATGTAAAGAAAATGAAGTGCACCAGTAAGCTGAGTCATTCGTTTATGCTGCAGATATATTTGAAGTAAATTGTTGTGATAAGTTTTTAGATTTTTAATTATTCATTTTCCCTTTTGTTGCCCTTGTTGCTTTATTATTATTGTAGTTATTGATGTCATTATTGTTAGATATGACAGACAGAAATGGAGAGAGGAGGGGAGACACAGGGGGAGACAATGATAGACACCTGCAGACCTGCTTCACCACCTGTGATGCGACTCCCCTGCAGGTGGGGAGTGGGGGTGGGGAGGGTGGGGGGGTGGGGGTGGGAGTGGGGGTACTCCAACTGGGATCCTCACGCTGGTCCTTGCGCTTAGCACCACGTGCATTTAAACCGCTATGTAGTTTTTAGATTTTTAAAATCAACCACATTTAAAATTGTGTTATATATACATTTTTACCTCTCTAATCAACACTTTTTGGCATTAGGTCCTGATCTTACTTACTCCAGGCTGCCTTTTAGATATAAAGAGTGAGACAGAGGCAAAGAGAGAGGGAAATAAACCACAGCACTTTGAATGTGGTAAGGACAGGGTTCAAGATTGATATATGCAAGTAAGCTATTTTCTAGGCCCTCTGATCAATTTAATTGATACGATTATTTAATCACCAATTCTGGTGGACATTCATATTTTAGTGAATAGTTAGCTTTACCTGTTAATTTATTACACTCCAGTGGGGAAAGATAGCATAATGGTTATGCAAAGATACTTCCATGTCTGAGGTTCTAAAGTCCCAGGTTCAATGCCCTGAAAAATCATAGCTGAAAAATGTTTTGGTCAAAAAACAAAATAAAAACACTTTATTACACTCAAGAGCACTGCTCAAATCCTTCATAACAACTCACTAGCCAACCGCTAACAATGCAAAGTCCCCGCCCCCCACCACCGTATAATCAATGGGCTGCTGAGATAGAATATAAACCCAGGCATCGTATCTCTAGCTCTTGAGATTTTTTTATCTTTGCTATTATTAAGTATCTACTGACTAATAGATCAAAGTGCCCAATGTCAGTGAAATTTACAGCCTTGTGGGAATATAAGGACAGGTGATTTATACCTTAGCATGGTAGATGCATGAATCCCAGGAGACTATTATAGGGTGCATGAAATTATAGATGTTAAGTATTTGCCCGATAGTTCACATTCAGTGTCTTCTATTGGTTGACACACACAAAAATTCCTGTAGAATAAGAAGGAAACGGACCAGGCAAAACCTTAAGAGTTGCTTAATGTAGATGGAGATCAGGACTTGCTGGAATCAGTGATATTTAAGTTTTAAACTGAGAGTTAAGTGGGATGATGTGTTTAAAAATAAAAAAGCTTTAAGGTAGGGAAAAGGAGTTATTAAATCCCTTTAAAAATATGTACATAAATTCAGTATGGACTTAACAGTCATACTGAGATAAAACTTAAAAAGATCAAGAGAACGCTCAAATTTTGTGCATCTTTTAAAGAAACATGAACTTATTTAGTCTTGAACACGATACAGGACTGAAGGGTTTAAAGCATGGGAATAATATGATAAAAATGTCTTAGGTCACTTTGGTTGCTAGGCCAAAAAAATAAATTAATAGGAAATAACTGTCTACAAACACACTCACTCACAAATCATTTATTAGACCAGAGATGAAGCACTGGGGATGTAGGAGACTAAAGTGATTATGGCAGCAGAATCAATAGCCTGAGGGAATAGTCAAAGGTTATGGGTTAAGTTTCTAAGCTTTAGCAACTGGGATGGGCAGCAGTAGCATTTATTTTCACTGTCATGAAACACTGAAGACCAAGCTTTCAAGGAAAGGAAAAAAAAAAAAAAATCTTAAAGTTCTGCTTTTAGCACTCTGAATAGCCTGAGGGATACTTGTTTCCAACATACAACTCAAAAACTGTATCTAAAGCACAGAAGAAAGCTGGCTTAGTAATAGGGATGTGAAAATCAGCACAGAGCTCAATTTAAAAATGAGAGTAAAGAAATAACTACTTTGTTATTGTATGCAGAATCCTTCTTCCCATTATTGAGTAAACAGACACCAGAGGTGTTGAGATCCTCATAAGAATTTTGATAACTTACTGTAGCTAAGGTTTCTGGTATTAACCTTTTGTGGCAAATATCAAATGTAGTTAAAAGCAGAATTTGTTATCTATAGCCTGCTGTATGAAGAAAAATTTGCCTTAAGGCTGGGGAGATGTAGCTTAGTCATTATGCAAAAAGACTTCAATGCCTGAGCTTCCTGTGTCCCAGGTTCAGTACATGGCACTACCATAAGCCAGAGCTGAGCAGTGCTCTACTTAAAAAAGGAATATATAAATAAATAAAAATTACCTTGTTATATTTATAAGCCTTAAGAAACAACCCAAACTTTAGATGAAACCTTGCTTAAGGATATAGTAGTAAATACTAAAATCTTAAAAAAAAAAAAATCGGTAAAGAAAATAATTGGGCAGTGTGAGAGACCCACAGCCCATGAAGTCACCAAATACCACTATGTAAAACTGTTCACTGAAGGTTGGCAAAAAAGTTTACCAGAATAGTGCACCAGCTCTGCCATGTGTATGACCCAAGTTTGAGCTTGGTTCCCATTATACTGAAGAAAAAAAAAAGCTTCAGTGCTATAGTGTCTTTCCCTCTCATTCTGTCTCTGACAAAGTCAGAATAGAGCAGTGAAACCCTGGCAAGGACAGAAAAAAGTTATAAACTGAAGTCTGAAAAGCTGATTTTAACATTTCATCACTAGTGTTCCCTACCAAATAAAAAATTTGGAGTTTAAATATTTGCTTTATGAAGCTAACATTCAAACCAAAACCCTTTTCTCTATAAACCAGTCTGTCAGAATGAATAGCATGCAACTGTATATTTTGAAATTTTTATCAGTGATAGTCACTCATGTGTGAGGCATTAGATTAAAATTTTTAGAGGGGGCAAGGTGGTGGCACACCTGGTTAAACATTCACATTATAGTATGCAAGGACATGGGTTCAAGCCCTAAGTACCCACTTGCAGGGGGAAAGTTTCAGGAGTGATGATGCAGGGCTTCAAGTGTTGCGCTCCCTCTCTACCCCTGCCTCTTGTCTTTATCCAAGAACCGGGTTGGGCGATAGGGCAGCGGGTTAAGCGCAAGGAACGGCACCCAAGGAAAGGCGCGTAAGGATCCAGGTTCCCGCACCCAGCTCCCCACCTTCAGGGGAGTCGCTTTACAGGCCATGAAGCAGGTCCGCAGGTGTCTTTCTCTCCCTCTCTTAGTCTTCCCCCTCCTCTCTCCATTTCTCACTGTCCTATCCAACAACGACATTAATAACAAGGGGAATAAAAGGGGGGGGAAGCAAAAAAAAAAAAAAAAAGCTTTTTTGGTTGTTGTTGTTTTTGTTTGCCTCCAGAGTTATCACTGGGGCTTGGTGCCTGCACTAAGATTCACTGCTCCTGGGGCCATCTTTTTTTTTTTTGTTCCATTGTTGTTGCTGCTGTTGTTGGATAGGACTGAGAGAAATTGAGAGAGGAGGGGAAGACAGAGAGGGGGAGAGCAAGGATAGACACCTGCAGATTTGCTTCACTGCTTGTGAATTGATTCCCCCCTGCAGGTGGGGAGCCGGAGGCTCGAACCAGGATCCATGTGTGGGTCCTTGTGCTTGCACTATGTGCACTTAACCTGGTGCACTACTGCCCAGCCCCCCCCCCAAAAAAAAAAGAATCCTTAAAAATATATATATATTTTTTAATGAAACAGTACAAGTCTTACTTGGTTTCTAATATTATAACCAAATGTATATGGCTTTAAGGGGATGGTTAAAAAATAAAGTTCCCCGGGAACATGATGGCAAAGGAGGACCTAGTGGGGGTCGAATGGAAATGTGGAAAACAGAAATGTTACACATGCACAAACGATTGTATTTTACTGTTGATTGTAAACCATTAGTCACCAATAAAGAAATTTTAAAAATAATAAAGTTCCAGGTACAAAAATTAGGTAACTTATTAAATTAGAAAGGTTCTTCTTCTTCTAGCGTTTGCCCTTCTTCCGTAGCCAGTTAACAGTGTCAGGTTGAGCCTATGCCTAGTGCTTCCTTGCCAATGGAGGTGAACTAGAAACTTTACATAAAGATGACACTTGCCAGTTTCTTTGCCCCTACCATGTTCCCTTTCTTCTCATACATAACTGCCTCTTTCCCTACCAAAAAAAAAAAAAAAAAAAATCAAACTGCTCAGTTATTAAACTTTAAGAAACCACCTGGTATATTGACATGATACACAATACCCAGAAAAGAGCAATGCATATGATGTGAAAATTAGTTGCTTTTATTGTATAAAAATCCAACTTTATGAAGTGATTTCTAACTCTACATGTACAAAATTGCTGACTAGCTGAAAAAATTCTCCAAGGAAAAACATAGGCAAATTAACTTTACTGCCTCCAAACAAGACATATTAATCTCAAATGGCATCAGAGTAGCAATGCTAACTTCTGACTTGAGAAGAAATACCACCCAAGTCCTACAGTGAAACTGTGACTAAGAATAAATTGTTCACTCTATTAATCCTACAGCATTCCCATTTATCTACCTATATTCTTGCTTCCTATAGCATAAACATGTGACAAAGTGGTTCTGAAAAACAAAGGAGAAATTCACATTTATATTTGTCTCCAAGACAAATTCAACAGAAGGCAGCGAAGAAAATGCAAACTACTGCAAAATCATGTCTGGTTCAGCTAATGAAGTCAAGATTTTTCTTTTAATACTAACCAGTCTAAGAAATGAAAGTAAACCTCAAAAGCTTTCTCATTTTTCTAGAAGTGATTCTAGCTCTTCTTGCAAAGAGCTGAGCTGCTCCTTTTCTCGGTCTTCCTTCTGTTTGAGTTCATCCAGCACAGCCTGAAATCTGTTCTTGAGAGCTAGGTTTTCCACTTTCATGATGAGATCTTCCTGTCGTTTTGCTCTGTCTTGGGTCTCTTGGAGCTTGCCTTTCATGTTGTCAATCTGTTTCTGAATTCCCATAACCAGCTGATTGGTTCCTTCATTTTCTTGGTGCTGTTCATCTGATTCATTTAGCTTGTCCTGTAGCTGTCTTTCTAGATCTTCTTCAGTGTCAATGATGTTTATATCTTCTTCATCTTGGTGCTGTGTCTCATCTTCATCTTCACTGCTGCTGCTGAGGTCATTGAATATCTCTCGAAGCTCATCATGCTCTAGTGAGTCATGGCCCTGCCTGTGACCAGATATTCCAGGAGAAGAGATATCAAGACCTTGATTTTCTGTTTCTTTTGTTTCATCTTCAGCAATTATTTCCCAACGAGTACTGACAGCTTCAGCATCTGTACTCAGCAAGCGCTTCACTTCTTTCTCCACATCTGGAGATTCAATGTATTTCTTTTTTGCTGTCTTTCGGAATCTTCTCTTTCTGACATTTTTCAGAGGTAGGGTAATCCCATGATTCCATATAAATTTTTTCTCTTTGTCCTTATCCTTTTTCTTGCTTGCTTTGGGATCTGTGGGAGCAACTGGCTCCTCCACAGGAGGATAGAGATCTCCATCAACTGTGGCGACAAGCATCTGACAGATATCAGCTGTCTTGTAAAAGGTTTTCTTATCAATGGTTTTTAAACTTTCCATAACACATGGCAGATCTACCAATTTTGAGGCCAGTGGGACCCGGTCCACTCTGACGATCCCATGACGCCCATCAGGGTGTAACTCAATTGTCAGTCTGTCCTTCAGATTGACATGGCCAGACTGGACTGCCCGCCGCACAGTAGAGGCATATTCCGGAGGTAAGCGTAAGATAAACTGGCTTTCTAGTTCGTGGGGAGCATCGTCTTTGCTCTTACTCATCTTTAAATTTTTGAGACTCACTTTTTCTGCCGTTTACAGGTTGTACTAAAAAAATTCCAGGTATTTCAATAGCTAGAAAGAACAATTTGTTGAGCTGAAATCTCTAATTTACAGTTCTAAGGACAACAGCGTTTCTTTTATCTTATGCCCCGAATCGTTTTAAATATACTGGCTGAATACAACTGGTTACAAGCACATAGGATTATTCAACTTGATCCACTTAAATCTATTAGCTGCAACGTCGGGTTCCAATCTCTAGATGCCGCTGCCGGTAAAATGCAGGGAAGCCGGCAAGCAGGGAAGCAAATGGCGGCTCCTGCAGAATGATTTTCCGCACAGAAAATGAAAGTCCAGCGGATACTCCCAGTCCACAAACTCTCCCGGAACAAAGTTATTCAAAAGAGCAAGGTGCAATGAACTCTCTTCACACCGGGTACTTACAATCCAGTGACGATCATAACCCAGCTTCTCCGGACAGGAACCAGCGAAGAAAAGTCACTCGGTGCAATGCGGTCCAGAATCTAGCGTCTTCTTTCTGATTCTTAAGCGGCTTTTTTTCCGGCTCTTGAAAAACCTGTGGGCTACTGATCGAAAGAAGTGGCAGGGAACTGGCAGCACAAAATCTCGCCGAGACCCGCGATTCCGCGGTGACCTGGCGGTTCGGCGGCGACCTGGCGGTTTGGCGGCTCCGCAGCTCTGCAGGCTGAGTCCGAAACTGCTGAACCAGCTGAGCAGGAAGTGCTACGTCACTGCGCGGGGCGGGAGTAGGCCGTGAGTGACAGTCCGACTCCAGCGGAAGTGCCAATAGTTCCCAAGCTCGCGCCAACGCGCTGTGTATTTACGTCATTCAGCGCGACTCGTCTTCTCATGAGAACTTGGCTTTAGGCGCATTCTTAAAGAGCTATTGACAAACAGTGAAAACGGTATCTGGAAAGACGGATTCTTTGGTTGCTTTACCTTCTCCCCCGCCCCCTGCTTGCTGACTGAAGTGGGCCGGAGAGCTCGCGGAATGTTTGCTGGAAATAAAGATGTCTTCGCAGAAAGTCTTCACTTACGGAAACATTTTGGATGCTCTCAGGATATATGAGATCTGGAGCTTATACAAGAAGTTATAACTATACAATGGATTTAAAAATATCCAAATCAGGGGAGTGAGGAGGAATGCTGTTCACAATATAATTCAAATTTTGTTGATTATGAAAATACCCGGAGGGGACCCATGCTTCAGAGTCTGTTACTGTATTGAAGCACCCCGGTGGAACAAAGTTGAAACCCCTTTTTAATATTTGATGTACATATAAATGTAAAGTGTTCTTATGGAGGCATTTGTTTGTTTAGAAGTTTTCTAATAGACAAATGGTTTAAGTGCCACTCACTTGCTAACAGTTTCATAACTGCTTTCTGCTTGTCTCATCTGTGTATAGTCCGATATTGATAACATATCTATAATACTTGAATCTGTGTGTCAATCTACCTTTTATTTCCGTTAGTGCTTTCGAGTGTGTGTGTGTGTGTGTGTGTGTGTGTGTGTGTATCTGGGACCATGATCATGCAGGATTTCACAGCTTCCAGGTCCATTTAATTTTTTTTTTTCTCAGAGAAACAGGGAGACTATAGTACCAGCTCTTCCTGGTGTTGTGGCACTCCTATGAAGTGCTGGAGTAGAAATCCAACACAGTGTATGGTAAGATATGAATGCTACCTCAGTGAGCCATCTTCCTACCTACACACACACACACTTTTTTTTTTTTTTTTTTTTTAATTAGAGCACTGCTGAGCTCTGGCTTATGGTGATTTGGGATTAAGCATGAGACCTTTGGTGCCTCAGGAATGAAAGTCATTTTACATAACCACTATGCTCAATCCCCAGTCATCACACCATTAATTTTTTAAAGTGGCAATTTGGTAGAGCATTGAGGTTATTAGATTTTTTTATTTCAAATCTCTAGATTATTAACTACATCTAAATTTAAGAGAAAGCTTTTAAAGGGGGCAGGGTGGTGGCTCACCTAGTTGAGTGCACATGATACAATGCAGATCCCACCTTCAGGGCAGAAGTTTTACAAGTGTTGAAGCAATGCTGCAGGTGTCTCTCTGTCTCTCTTTTTGTCTTATCTCCCCCATCCCTCTCAATTTCTGGCCGTCTATCCAAAAAATATACTTTTTTTTAAAATTAGAGAACGTGCTTAATGTGATTAACGTTTTCAAAATATGCTTTATTTATGTCCTCATCTCAGACTGGAAACTCCATGATGATCAGGTATATCCAGTCTTGCCCCAGTACTTAGTATCAAAACCTCGGAGACACAAATTAAGAATTGATCCATCCAGAAAGAACACAAGTATAGTGTAACTCCTATAATACTTTGTGAGAGAAAATACATTCTGTCTCCATTATACTCATAGAGCCACTTTATATACACTTCTTCTCTAGTCCAGTATAGTGTCAATTATTATGAAAGAAGACAGTTTGTAATACTGTGTACCATGGGAGGAAATTAGAATGGCCTGACATCAGCTTGGTTTGAAGAGGAAATTATACTCTTCAAAATGACTGTATGTCAGTTTGTTTTGTTTTATATATTTTTAAAATTTTTATTGGGTGATTAATGTTTTACAATCAAAATTAAATACAGTAGATACATGTGTAACATTTTTCAGTTTTCTGTATAACACTAACCCTCCACCTAGGTCCTCACTATCATGCTCTGGGACCTGAGCACCTCCCCACCTGCTTTGTTTTATATTACGTTAAGGAATGTTAGTTTATTTATATTTACTTTATTCTATTAATTAATTTCTGCCCACCATCGTTATCTCTGGATCTCAGTGCCTGCAAAACAAATCCACTGCTCCAGGTGGCCATTTTTCCTTTATTTTAAAAATTTGATAGGACAGATAGAAATAGAGGTCAGGAGACTGAGGGGGGAAGATGAGAGACATCTACAGACTTGCTTCACTACCCATGAGGCTTCCCCCTTGCAGGTGGGGAGTGGGTTCAAACCCAGGTCCTCACAAATAAAAATGTGTGCATTGAACTGGTTATGCCACTGCCCAGCTTTGATTATTTTTTCAAAGATGATCTTTACTCTTTTATTTTGAAGATTAGATTTTTAAATCAACATACTGGTTCTTTAATTACAACTGATTTATTTATTGTATACATTAATTTTAACATGCTAACATCTACATAACATTTTCTTTAATCTTATCAAATGTGAGGCCATGTTTATACATAATCCAAATATGACCCCCCTGTTTCACCCCCCCTTTATTTTTTGATGGATGTTGTTAAAGTTAAAACAACAGATGGAGACAGAGAAAGTGAAGGGGAGAAAGAGAGATAGAAGAGACGCCTGCCAAATTGCTCCACCAATCATGCAGCTTCCCCTATGTAGGATGAGGGAGGGGACTTCAACTCAGGTCCTAATACATTTGTGGTCAACTGGGTATGCCACTTCCCAGCCTTTGCATGGCATTTTGATTGCCTGTGTGCTTTATGATGTTCAGATGTCCTTGTTACAGAAAGTAACAAGATAAATTCTAATTTTATAGAAAATTATGATAGTAGACCTTTACATGGAAAAATTATCAGATAGTTAAAAGTATTATCTGAAGATTTCCCTAAAATATATTACTATTACCTGTATTTATTTATTGGCTAGAGATAGCCAGAAGTCAAGAGGGAAGGAGAGAGAGAGAAACCTGCAGCCCTGCTTCACCCCTCTCAAAGCTTTCCCCCTGCAAGTGGAGACCAGGGGCTCAAACCTGGGTCCTTGCACATGGGTCCTTAGTATCAAACCTGGGCTTCCTGCATGACAAAGCAGGCATCCTCCAAAGTTATCTGTCTTGTTAGGCTTATAATTCAGTTTATAACATGTGCACTCAACCAGGTATGCCACCACCCAGCTTCTCCCTTAAAATACCTATCTCTTTCAATTATGAAACGTTTTCTACTTCTGAGTTTAATATATTTTCTAAATGTTAGATTTAAAAAATATATTTATTTATTTGATAGGACAGAGAAAATTGAGAAAGGGGAGAGGGAAAGAGGGAAGAGGTAAACAGAGACGCCTGCAACATTGCTTCACCACTCATGAAGCTTCCTCCCCCACCAAGTGTGGACTGGGGATTTGAACTGGCATCCTTATGCATTGTAATGTGTGCATTCAACCAGGTGCATCATTGCCTGGCCCCTAATGCTTTTTTTTTTAATAGGAGAAATTATCATTGATCCTAAAGATAAGGGTTCTGCCACATCCCTATTACCAGAATGTTTATTTGATGAATTCAGGGTGTTTTGTTGTTGTTTGTTTGTTTATTCACCACCCTGGCTTAACTGATTCAGGTCTACTTTTTCATTTAAAAAGAAGAGACAGACAGAGGGGTAAATGTTATAACACTGAAACTTTCCCTGATGCCATGGGTCCTTAGTATCAAACCTGGGCTTCCTGCATGACAAAGCAGGCATCCTCCAAAGTTATCTGTCTTGTTAGGCTTATAATTCAGTTTTTTTTTTTGTCTCTGGGGTTATTGTTGGGGCTAGGTGCCTCCACTATGAACCCACTGCTCCTGGAGGTCATTTTTTCCCTTTTGTTTCCCTTGTCATTTATTGTCGTTGTTGTTATTATTATTGTTGTTGTTGCTGTCATTGTTGGATAGGACAGAGAGAAATGGAGAGAGGAGAGGAAGACAGAGACAGGGGAGAGAAAGATAGACACCTGTAGACCTGCTTCACTACCTGTGAAGGTACCCCCCCCCCGCAGGTGGAGAGCTGGGGACTTGAACCGGGATCCCTGAGCTGGTCCTTGTGCTTTTCATCATGTGCACTCCACTGTGCTACTGCCCGACCCCCATAATTCAGTTATTTACAGTCATGTTCATTAGACATACAGAAACACTCTGAATTCATGATTTATATTCTTGTGATTGTTCCATATGGAATATCTCTGATACTAGAGAAACAAAGATACTAGTGAAACAAAGATGTGATACTAGTGAAATAAAGATGACCTCCAATGATTCACCATCTGTGGTAAAGGAATATTATGATCAGACTAATTAGGTATGTTTAAAAATTCCATTTAATAAACTTTTAGGACTAGGAGATAGCTCACTAGGTAGAACTTTCACCATATTGGTATGAAGCTCTGGCATTGAGCCCTAGTATCACATGGAAGTACCACTAATGGTGGAGCAGTACTGTGGTGTTTCTACTCTCTGCCGTCTGTCTTCTTCCTTTCTCCCGCCCAACCCGCCTCCTCTCTCTGTCTCTCTCTCTGTCTCTCTGTCTCTCTCTCGCTATCTCTGTCTCTCTCTCGCTATCTCTGTCTCTCTCTCTCTCTCACACACACACACACACACACACACACACTTGACCCAGGAGATGTGTGGTCATGCATACATAAGTCCCTGGTACTGGGCCTTGAATCTTAAGTTGCATTCATGACAAGACATTCACCTTACACAATGAATTATCTCTCTAATTTCCCTGCTTATATTTTGAAAACAAAAAAAAAAAAATCATAGAAGAAAAATTTTTTAAATCTCCCAAAAAGTACTTATGTACTGCTATATCAGTATGTAAATAGCGAAATATCATAAATATCATAAAATAGCAGTATCCTATCTCAAGTAGGATACTTTTTATAGAAAATTTAAAAAAAAAGACCAATCTAATTAACATGGTTTAAACAACGGAGAAGGGGGTTTGGGCGATAGCACAGCATGTTAAGCACACATGGCACAAAGCGCAAGGACCAGCATAAGGATCCTAGTTCGAGCACCTGGCTCCCCACCTGCAGGGGGGTCGCTTCACAAGCAGGGAAGCAGGTCTGCAGGTGTCTATCTTTCTCCTTGTCTGTCTCCCCATCTCTCTTGATTTCTCTCTGTCCTATCCAACAACAACAGCATCAATGGCAACAATAACTACAGCAACAATGGCAACAAAAAAAATGGCCTCCAGAAGCAGGTACTGAGCTGCAGCAATAACCCTGGAGGGAAAAAAAAAAAAAAACCACACACACACACACACACACACACACACACACACACACACACAAAACAATGGAAAAGGGCTGTGGGATAGCTCTCGCAGTAGGGCAAATACTTGATCATGCTTGAAGTCCCAGGTTGGAGCCCCCTGCACCACACAAAAGCACCATATATGGCACCAAGGGGAAGCCTCCTGAATGGTCGAGCAGTGCTGTGGTTCCTCTGCTCATTTCTACCTAAAATTGAAGGGAAAAAAGTCCTCCAGGAGTAGTAAAATTGTGAGGCCCTTGCAGTATTAAATAATAGAACCTGTTATTTTTTATTTATTTTTTAAAGCAAATCTTACTTATTTCTTTTTAATATTTATTTCCTTTTTGTTGCCCTTGTTTTTATTCTTGTTGTAGTTATTATTGCTGTTGATGTCGTCGTTGTTGGATAGGACAGAAATGTAGAGAGGAGGCAACAACAGAGAGGAGGAGAGAAAGATAGACACCTGCAGACCTGCTTCACCTCCTGTGAAGCGACTCCCAGGCAGGTGGGGAGCCAGAGTTCAAACCGGGATCCTCTCGCTAGTCCTTGCTCTTTGCGCCACGTGTGCTTAACCCGCTGCGCTACTGCCCGACTCCCCAGAACCTGCTATTAAAAAAAAAAACTAGGCGGTTCCATATACAGCAAACCTACAGCCAACATCATACTCAACAGACAGAAACTGAAAGCATACCCCTTAGATCAGGGACTAGACAGGGTTGTCCATTATCACCTTTACTTTTCAACACAGTATTGGAAGTTCACGCCATAGCAACCTGGTAAGAGAAAGGAATATAGATTGGAAGAAAAGTTAAACTCTCACTATTTGCAAATGACATGATAGTATACATAGAAAAACCTGGGAGTTAGGCGGTAGCGCAGCAGGTTAAGAGCAAGTGCTGCAAAGCACAAGGACTAGCTCAAGGATTCCCAGTTTGAGCCCCTGGCTCCCCACCTGCAGGGGAGTCACTTCACAAGCAGAACTGCAAGGACTGGCATAAGGATACCACTTCAAGCCCCCAGCTCCCCACCTGCAAGGGTTCGCTTCATAGGCAGTGAAGCAGGTCTGCAGGTGTCTTTCTCTCCCCCCTCAGTCTTCCCTCCTCTCTATTTCTCTCTGTCCTATCCAACAATGATGACATCAATAACAGCAACAATATTAACAACAACAATAAAACAAGGGCAACAAAAGAGAATAGATAAATATTTTTTTAAAAAACCTAAAGAACCCACCAGAAAGCTACTGGAAATCATTACGTAATATAGTAAGATGTCAGGCTACAAAGTCAATGTACAAAAATCAGTGGCTTTTCTTTATGCAAACACTAAGTCCGAAGAATAGGATATCCAGAAATCACTCCCATTTACTGTCACAGCAAAATCAATAAAATACCTAGGAATAAACCTGACCAAAGAAGTAAAAGACTTATATACTGAAAACAATGAGTTGATATTCAAATAAATAGAAAATGATTGGGAGTCGGGCAGTTAAGCGCACTTGGCGCAAAGCCCAAGGACCAGCGTAAGAAACCCAGTTCGAGCCCCCGGCTCCCTACCTGCAGGGGAGTCGCATCACAGGCGGTGAAGCAGGTCTGCAGGTGTCTGTCTTTCTCTCCCCCTCTGTCTTCCCCTCCTTTCTCCATTTCTCTCTGTCCTGTCCAACAATGACTACATCAGTAAAAACTACAACAATAAAACAAGGGCAACAAAAAGGAATAAAGAAATATTAATGAAAATATAAAAAATAAAATGATACCAAGAAATGGAAGGATATTTGATTTTCATGAATTTGAAGAACTAATATCATCAAAATGAATATTGTACCATATACAAATTCAATGCTATATGCATCAAAGTTCCACCTAGTTTTTTTAAAAAAGAATAGAACAAAAATTACAGTCATTTATCTGGAACTGGAAAATACCTAGAGTCATCAAAATAATCTTGAGGAAAAGAAACAGAAATTGTGGGTGGGGGTATAGCATAATGGTTATGCAAAGAGACTTTCATGCCTGAGGCTCTCAAATCCCAGGTTCAATCCCCGATACTGCCATAAGCCAGAGCTGCGCAGTGCTCTTGTGAAAAAAAAAAAGAAAGAAACAGAAATGGAGGCGTCTCACACTCTCAGATCTCAAACTATATTATAATATAGGCCATGATAATCAAAACAGCCTGGTACTGGAATAAAAATAGGTACACAGACCAGTGGGACAGAATTGAAAGCACAGAACTAAACCCCCACACAATGGACATCTAATTTTTGATAAGGGGCCCAAAATATTAAATGGAGGGAGGAGGCTCTCTTCAATAAATGGTGCTGGGAAAATTGGGTTGAAACATGCAGAAGAATGAAACTGAACCACTTTATCTCACCAGAAACAAAAGTCAACTCCAAATGGATCAAGGACCTGGATGTTAAGGCAGAAACTATCAAATACCTAGAGGAAAACATTGGTGGAACACTTTCCCACCTAAATCTCAAGGACATCTTTGATGATACAAACCCAATTGCAAGGAAAACTGAAGAAAAAAAACAATGGTACTACATTAAATTGAATAGCTTCTGCACAGCAAAAGAAGCCATCACCCAAACAAAGAGACCCCTCACAGAATGGGAGAAGATCTTCACATGCCATACATCAGACAAGAGACTAATAACCAAAATATATAAAGAGGTCACCAAACTTAACAAAAAAGCAAATGATCCCATCCAAAATGGGCAGAGGATATGAACAGAATATTTACTAAAGAAGAGATCCAAAAGGCTAACAAACATATGAAAAATTGCTCCAGATCACTGATTGTCAGAGAAATGCAAATAAAGACTGCTTTATATCTTAACTCTTTTTCAGCCACCAGGTTCCAGTTGCTACCATGATGCCAACCGGACTTCCCTGGGCAGACGACCCCACCAATGTGTCCTGGAGACCTGCTTCCTCAGAGCCCTGCCACACTAGGGAAAGAGAGGGACAGTCCGGGAGTATGGATCAACCTGTCAACACCCATGTTCAGCGGGGAAGCAATTACAGAAGCCAGACCTTGTTGGGAACATGTGTAAGCCTGATAGAGCTTAGGGAGAACCACCCCCATATTTGGATGGAGGTCTGAGAAGATAACCTCTTGGTAAGTCTCTCTCAACCGAGGTGAGCATAAGGGGAGAAACTCAGACTTGGTTCTTTCCTTCTTGACTCTCAGGCCCACAGATACCCCAGTACTTCCCTCCATTAACCACAGGCCACATGGCTGCAGATTCACTTATTCAAAGTCACCTTCTGATCACAGAAGAACACACCTTATCACACACTTCATCACACACCTCAGACCCCAGACAAGAGAAATTCCAAACTATATGGCCTTTTGATATCCATCTTCTCTCTGTCTCACCCTACTGGTTTAACCCCTATGCTTCTCTCAAATACCTTTGGATAATTAAGTTGCTTGTGTCATGGAGAATAACTGTTTTGTATCTCATCAATTCCTGTCATACCAGCCCCCTACCTTAGGGGCATGCTGACTGTTAAGAAACCTGTAATTTCTGTCATATTTCAACAATAATTACCCCCATTGCTTTTCTATTTAATTCACGTCAATTTTGCTAAAAAACGGACTCTAGGATTCTGGGACTCAAGGACTCAGATTCTAAATTCATGCTAAGAGTCCCCTGGTGTCTTTTACTTCGTGTCACCCCTGTCGTGAGCGAGAAAGAACCAGCCCGTTACCTTTCCCCTGGAGGCCACCCTGCTGGAGAAGGAGAGAGACACCCCAAAAAGACCTCCCACCTGTTGCACCACATAATGATCCTGGGTCCATCCTCCCAGAGGGATAAAGAATAGGAAAGCTGTCAGGGAAGGGGATGGGCTACAGAGTTCTGGTGGTGGGAATTGTATGGAGTTGTACCCCCTTATCCTTTTGTCTTTTCAGTGTTTCCATTTTAAAAGTAAAAATTAAAAAAATTACAAGAATAAATGAAAAATAAACAAACAACAACAACAACAAAAAAAAACCCTAGGTAGTTTAGGGTGGGGGTAGATAATATAATGGTTATGCAAAGAGACTTTCCATGCCTGAGACTCCCCAGGTTCAATTCCTCCAACCAATAGAAGCCAGAGCTGATTAGTGCTCTGGGTAAAAAAAAAAAAAAAAAAGGAAAAGAAAAGAAAGAGGGGGTTGGGTGGTCGTGCAGCAGGTTAAGCGCACGTGGCACAAAGCACAGGGACCTGTGTAAGGATGCCAGTTCAAGCCCCCAGCTCCTCACCTGCAGGGGAGTCACTTTACAGGAGGTGGAGCAGGTCTGCAAGTGTCTATCTTTCTCTCCCCATCTCTGTATTTCCCTCCTTTCTCCATTTCTCTCTGTCCTATCCAACAGTGACATCAACAACAATAATAATGGCCACAACACCTAAAAAAAAAAAAAAAGAACAAAGGCAACAAAAGGGGAAAAAAAATAGCCTCCAGGAGCAGTGGATTCATGGTGCAGGCACCAAGCCCCAGCAATAACCCTGGACGCAAAAAAAAAAAAAAGAAAGAAAGAAAGAAAAAGAAAAGGAAAATAAACCAGGTAGTTTATAATACTTCAATATATAATTAATAGAATTTTACTAATATATAATTAATAAAATTATTGACATATTTTACCTTATTTTTGTGCTTATATGACCTAAATATGGTATTTTATACTTAGAGTGCATGTCAGTGTAGACTAACATATCAAATTTAGCTGGCACATGTAGTTGGCAGTTACTATATAGAACAGTATAGTTCTGCAAGTGTGCCTCTCTTTAGCTATTACAGAATCATGGTGTAGTATAATTTTTTTCTCATCATCATTTTGAAAAAATGAATGTTTATGTATACTTTTTTATTATTCTTTTAGCTTTGCTCTTGTCTCCTTGTTAATTTCCAAAGTCTGTGGTCACAAGAAACCAGGGAATTTTCTTGTCCATGGTAAGTTCAGAGAATGATTCCTACTGAGCAAAGTCTGTGTTTTAATCTGGCTGGATCAATTTAGGCTGTGTATTAACCCCTAGTTCAATAACAACCATTAGAGGAATAACCCAAGTCTGTAATTTTTCATAGTAGTGGGAAGAGGTGACAATGGTAATGTCTGAAAACATTTTTTAAATAATGGAGCTTGGGCCTTGTATGTAGTATGATATCACTACTGAGTGGCTTTCTTCAGGAATTTTTTTATTAATGTAGAGAGAGGGAGAGACACAAATAGAGGAGAGACACTACAAACCACTCTAACATCCATGGAACTCACCCCTGATTCTTTCCATAATGCTCTATGTGGTGCCAGAGGTTTAACCCAAGACCTCACACAAAGCCATCTCCCAGTCCAGGAACCATTTTTGGTGGCCATACTGGGGTGGGGCTGGTAAATCTAGCATCGAGTGAATAGACACCAAGAGACCCTGTTAAATATTCTGAACACACACACACACACACACACCCAATAGAAGAAACTCTGCCCTAAGTTTACTATTTTAATCCTATATTTCTATTTTAAGTATAGTTGATTTGTTTTAATTTGATGAGAGAGATATACAGTGATAAAGATATAGGGAGGGATGGAGGGGGAGAGAGAGACAGAGAGATAGAAAGTCAGTTGCACAAGAGCACTGCTCAGTTCTGGGTTATGCTCGTATGGGATTGAACCTGGGATTTTGGAGCCTCGGGCATGAAAGTCTTTTTTCTTTTTTGCATAATCATTATGCACACTTAAGCCTATATTTTAAGTAAATATTGACAAGAAGTAAGATGTTAAATGATTACCATTATTAGTTTAGTTTTATAAGAACCTATGGTAGCAATAAATAGGTTAACTGTTAGGTATATGAATAGAGGACACCTAAACTAAGTATCAGAAGAAGGATGTGTCTAAATGGACATTAAAAGAAAGTATGGGGGCCGGGTGGTGGTGCACCTGGTTGAGTGCACCTGTTACAATGTGCAAGGGTCCAGGTTCAAACCCTTGGTCCCCACCTGCAGGGGCAAAGCTTCATGAGTGGTAAAGCAGTGCTGCAGGTGTATCCCTGTCTCTATCTCTATCTCCCCCTGCCTCTCAAATTCTGGCTTTCTCTATCCAGTAAATAAATAAATACAATATAAAAACAACAACAACGGGGGATTCAGTCGGTAGCACAGCGGGTTAAGCGCACGTGGCGCAAAGCTCAAGGACCAGAGTAAGCATCTTGGTTGAGCCCCTGGCTTCCCACTTGCAGAAGTCACAAGCTGTGAATCAGGTCTGCAGGTGTGTTTCTTTCTCTCCCCCTCTGTCTTCCCCTTCTCTCTTCATTTCTCTCTGTCCTATCCAACAATTATGACATCAATAACAATAATAACTACAACAATAAAACAATAAGGGCAACAAAAGGGAATAAATAAATTAATATTAAAAAATTTTAAAGAGAAAATGTGAGAAAAAAAAGGGTTGGGAAAGGGGAGATAGTATAGTGGTTATGCAAAGAGACTCTCATGCCTGAGGCTCGAAAGTCCCAGGTTCAATTTCCTGCACCACCATAAGCCAGAGCTGATCAGTGCTCTGGTATATTAAAGTAAAAAAGAAAGAAAGAGGATTCGACTTCCGGAGGCGGAGCTACGAGCAGCAGATCGCTTTCTCTCCTCTCCTCTCCTCTCCTCTCCTCTCCTCTCCTCTCCTCTCCTCTCCTCTCCTCTCCTCTCCTCTCCCGGATCAACTAGGAATACCAAAGGAGACCACCCGGACCGAAAACAAGACAGGACTATAATGACCACAGGAACCCAGTAAATCACCCGTGAGTACAAACACGCGTGGCTGGTAATAGAGAGGAGAGAGGGGCCTAAGGAGAGATTAAGTGACTGCTAACAGTTCGACAGTTTGTCAGTGGAGACACCACCTCCAGTCTGCTCCACCAACAAGGGAACAGCTGAAGGGAGGAAAGGACTCCCCAGAGACTCACCAAGTACAACTCTGAGTCTCCATTGCTACTACCCTCAGAATCTGGAGCAGCAACAGGGAGGGAAACCAGGGGACAGAGATCTAACCGGGAAACTCAGGAGAAGACCTATACCTCGGTGGCATAGCTGAAGGGCTGTGAAAGTCTCTTTGCATAACCACTGGATTATCTCTGCCACACCCTGCTTTATCTCTTGGTCAGGAGTCATTGATTAAGCCAAGAAGCCTATTGATAGTTTAAAAGCCCTCAGGCTACCATAGCCTACAGGGGGAAAAAAAAAGGCTTTTACACCACTGAACTCCAACTCAGGGATTGAAAAAACTGTTAACTTATATAAAATGGTTAAAACAACAAGAAAAAATAATGGAGACTCGAACCAGGACAAGAGTCCAGCTAAAAGTCCTCCAGAGGGCGAAGCACAAAACAACGAGTTCAACATCCAAACATTAGCTAAGGAAATAATAACAGGAGTGAGTAAAGAATTTGAAAAAATTGTAATCAGAACTGCAGGAACAACAAATGAGAATATGGAAGAAAATTCTAATAATCTCATGGTTATTAGAGAGCTGAAAGCTGAAATCGCTGAGCTAAGAAGGCAACTAGCTGAACAAGCTAAAACAGTATCAGAGCAGGGCAACAAAACAGATGAACTCCAGAAAGCAGTAGAGGGCAGAGAGAATAGAATCAATGAGGCTGAAGACAGAATTAGCAAGATTGAGGATGAATTAGAGACAACTAAAGAAGAAGTAAGAGATCTCAAAAAGAGATTAAGAGATGCTGAAAACAACAACAGAGTCCTATGGGATGACTTCAAAAGAAACAATATATGCATTATTGGCTTACCAGAGGAAGAAAGAGAAGGGGAGGAAGAAAGCGTTCTCCAGGCCATAATAGCTGAAAATTTCTCTAGTCTAGACAACACCAAAGACATAAAGATTCAAGAAGCCCAGAGGGTCCCAAACAGAATTAACCCAGACCTAAAGACACCAAGACATGTCATACTTAGATTGGAAAGGAATAAGGATAAAGAAAGGATCCTCAAGGTTGCAAGAGAAAAACAAAGAGTCACCTACAAAGGAAAACCCATAAGATTAGCAGCAGACTTCTCCATACAAACACTACAGGCCAGAAGAGAATGGCAAGATATCTATCGAGTGCTCAATGAGAAAGGCTTTCAGCCAAGAATACTATATCCTGCTAGATTGTCATTCAGACTAGATGGAAGCATCAAAACCTTCTCAGACAAGCAACAGTTGAAGGAAGCAACCATCACCAAGCCTGCCTTGAAAGAAGTTCTGAAAGGTCTCCTATAAACAACCAGACCACCACAAATAGAACATATATCAAAACACTCTAAAACTCTACAAGAATGGCGTTAAAATATCTTCAATCTTTGATATCAATAAATGTGAATGGCCTGAATTCACCTATTAAAAGACACAGAGTAGGAAGATGGATCAGAAAACACAACCCAACAATATGTTGTCTACAGGAAACTCACCTAACGCAACAAGACAAACACAGACTTAAAGTGAAAGGATGGAAAACTATCATTCAAGCCAATAGCCCACAAAAAAGGGCAGGAACAGCTATTCTCATATCTGACATGATAGACTTTAAAATAGATAAGATTAAAAAAGATAGGAATGGACACTACTTAATGCTCAGAGGATCATTCAATCAAGAGGACTTAACAATTATTAATATCTATGCACCCAATGAGAAGCCATCTAAATACATCAAACTTCTACTGAAAGAGCTACAGCAATATATTAACAGTAACACAATCATAGTAGGGGACTTCAACACCCCACTATCTCAACTTGACAGATCATCCAGGAAGAAAATCAGTAAAGACATAAGGGAGCTAAATGAAGAGATAGATAAACTAGAACTATTGGACATTTTCAGAGTCATTCATCCCAAGAAACTGGAATACACATTTTACTCAAATCCACATGGATCATTCTCAAGGATAGACCATATGTTAGGCCACAAAGACAACATCAGCCTATTCAAGAGCACTGAAATCATCCCAAGCATCTTCTCAGACCACAGTGGAATTAAACTAACACTTAACAATCAACAAAAGATTAGTAACAGTGCCAAAATGTGGAAGCTCAACAGTACACTTCTTAACAACTTCTGGGTCAAAGAGGAAATCAAAGAAGAAATCAAAATGTTTCGAGAGTTCAATGAAAATGAAGACACAAGCTATCAAAATATTTGGGACACAGCTAAAGCAGTCCTAAGAGGGAAGTTCATAGCTATACAAGCACACATTAGGAAACAAGAAAAGGCACAAATAAACAGCCTGATTGCACATCTTAAAGACCTAGAAGAAGAACAACAAAGGAACCCTAAAGCAACCAGAAGGACAGAAATTACTAAAGTTAGGGCAGAAATAAATAACATTGAGAATAGGAAAACCATACAAAAGATCAATGAAAGTAAATGTTGGTTCTTCGAAAGAGTAAACAAAATCGACAAACCTTTAGCCAGACTCACAAAACAAAAAAGGGAGAAGACCCAAATAAATCGGATAGTAAATGAAAGAGGAGATATCACAACAGACACTGCAGAAATTCAACATATCATGCGAGGCTTCTATGAACAACTATATGCCACCAAGTTAGAGAACCTGGAAGAAATGAATGATTTCCTAGATACCTACCAACTTCCAAAACTAAGTAAAGAGGAAGTGGATAATATGAACAGGCCCATCACAGCTAATGAAATTGAAACAGTTATCAAAAATCTCCCCAAAAATAAAAGTCCTGGACCAGATGGTTTTACAAATGAATTCTACAAAACTTTCAAAGAAGAACTAATACCTCTACTTTTAAAAGTCTTCCAGAAGATTGAAGACACTGGAATACTCCCTGCCAGCTTCTATGAAGCCAACATCACCCTGATACCAAAAGCAGACAGGGACACAACCAAAAAAGAAAACTACAGACCAATATCTCTGATGAACATAGATGCGAAAATATTGAACAAAATTCTAGCCAACCGGATACAGCAGTATATCAAAAAGATTGTTCATCATGACCAAGTGGGGTTTATCCCAGGCATGCAAGGTTGGTTTAATATACATAAATCAATCAATGTGATCCACCACATCAACAAAAGCAAGACCAAAAACCACATGGTCATATCAATAGATGCAGAGAAAGCCTTTGACAAAATACAACATCCCTTTATGATCAAAACACTACAAAAAATAGGAATAGATGGAAAATTCCTGAAGATAGTGGAGTCTATATATAGCCAACCTACAGCCAACATCATACTCAATGGTGAAAAACTGGAAGCATTTCCCCTCAGATCAGGTACTAGACAGGGCTGCCCACTATCACCATTACTATTCAACATAGTGTTGGAAGTTCTTGCCATAGCAATCAGACAGGAGCAAGGAATTAAAGGAATACAGATTGGAAGAGAAGAAGTCAAACTCTCCTTATTTGCAGATGACATGATAGTATACATGGAAAAACCTAAGGAATCTAGCAAGAAGCTTTTGGAAATCATCAGGCAATACAGTAATGTGTCAGGCTATAAAATTAACATTCAAAAGTCAGTGGCATTCCTCTATGCAAACACTAAGTTAGAAGAAATTGAAATCCAGAAATCAGTTCCTTTTTCTATAGCAACAAAAACAATAAAATATCTAGGAATAAACCTAACCAAAGAAGTGAAAGACTTGTATACTGAAAATTATGAGTCACTACTCAAAGAAATTGAAAAAGACACAAAGAAGTGGAAAGATATTCCATGCTCATGGGTTGGAAGAATTAACATCATCAAAATGAATATATTACCCAGAGCCATCTACAAATTTAATGCTATCCCCATCAAGATCCCAAGCACATTTTTTAGGAGAATAGAACAAATGCTACAAATGTTTATCTGGAACCAGAAAAGACCTAGAATTGCCAAAACAATCTTGAGAAAAAAGAACAGAACCGGAGGCATCACACTCTCAGATCTCAAACTATATTATAGGGCCATTGTCATCAAAACTGCTTGGTACTGGAACATGAACAGACACACTGACCAGTGGAATAGAATTGAGAGCCCAGAAATGAGGCCCCACACCTATGGACATCTAATCTTTGACAAAGGGGCCCAGACTATTACATGGGGAAAGCAGAGTCTCTTCAACAAATGGTGTTGGAAACAATGGGTTGAAACATGCAGAAGAATGAAGCTGAATCACTGTATTTCACCAAATACAAAAGTAAATTCCAAGTGGATCAAGGACTTGGATGTTAGACCAGAAACTATCAGATACTTAGAGGAAAATATTGGAAGAACTTTTTTCCGCATAAATTTTAAAGACATTTTCAATGAAACGAATCCAATTACAAGGAAGACTAAGGCAAGTATAAACCTATGGGACTACATCAAATTAAAAAGCTTCTTCATAGCAAAAGAAACCACTACCCAAATCAAGAGACCCCTCACAGAATGGGAGAAGATCTTTACATGCCATACATCAGATAAGAGTTTAATAACCAACATATATAAAGAGCTTGCCAGACTCAACAACAAGACAACAAATAACCCCATCCAAAAATGGGGGGAGGACTTGGACAGAATATTCACCACAGAAGAGATCCAAAAGGCCGAGAAACACATGAAAAAATGCTCCAAGTCTCTGATTGTCAGAGAAATGCAAATCAAGACAACAATGAGATATCACTTCACTCCTGTGAGAATGTCACACATCAGAAAAGGTAACAGCAGCAAATGCTGGAGAGGATGTGGGGTCAAAGGAACCCTCCTGCACTGCTGGTGGGAATGTCAATTGGTCCAACCTCTGTGGAGAACAGTCTGGAGAACTCTCAGAAGACTAGAAATGGACCTACCCTATGACCCTGCAATTCCCCTCCTGGGGATATATCCTAAGGAACCCAACACATCCATCCAAAAAGATCTGTGTACACATATGTTCTTGGCAGCACAATTTGTAATAGCCAAAACCTGGAATCAACCCAGGTGTCCAACAACAGATGAGTGGCTGAGCAAGTTGTGGTATATATACACAATGGAATACTACTCAGCTGTAAAAAATGGTGACTTCACCGTTTTCAGCCGATCTTGGATGGACCTTGAAAAAATTATGTTGAGTGAAATAAGTCAGAAACAGAAGGATGAATATGGGATGATCTCACTCTCAGGCCGAAGTTGAAAAACAAGATTAGAAAAGAAAACACAAGTCGAACCTGAAATGGAATTGGAGTATTACACCAAAGTAAAAGACTCTGGGGTGGGTGGGTGGGTGGGGAGAATACAGGTCCATGAAAAATGATGAATGAAATAGTGGGGGTTGTATTGCTAAATGGGAATCTGGGGAATGTTATGCATGTAAAAAAAAAAAAGAAGTAGAAACGCAAAGCAGAAATTGACTGAGTTTGGAGTATGGCACCAAAGTAAGAAAGCAGAAGTATACTAGAGTTTGCAGTGAGTACCTCCCTAATACTTCCTCTCCACTTTTCCAAGCTTTGGGTCCATGATTGCTCAACAATTTGTTTGGCTTTGTATGTTAACTCTCTTTTCAGTCACCAGGTTCCAGGTGTCATCAGGATGCCGGCCAGACTTCCCTGGATTGAAGACACCACCAATGTGTCCTGGAGCTCAGCTTCCCCAGAGACCCATCCTACTAGGGAAAGAGAAAGGCAGACTGGGAGTATGGACTGACCAGTCAACGCCCATGTTCAGCGAGGAAGCAATTACAGAAGCCAGACCTTCTACCTTCTGCAACCCTCAATGACCCTGGGTCCATGCTCCCAGAGGGCTAGAGAATGGGAAAGCTATCGGGGGAGGGGGTGGGATATGGAGATTGGGCGGTGGGAATTGTGTGGAGTTGTACCCCTCCTACCCTATGGTTTTGTTCATTAATCCTTTCTTAAATAAAAAAAAAGAAAGAAAAAAAAAGAAAGAAAGAAGGAAAGAAAGAAAGGAAAGGAAGAAAGAAGAGGAAGAAAGAAAGGAAAGGAAGAAAGAAAGAAAGAAAGAAAGAAAGAAAGAAAGAAAGAAAGAAAGGAAAGGAAAGGAAAGGAAAGGAAAGGAAAGGAAAGGAAAGGAAAGGAAAGGAAAGGAAGGGAAAGGAAAGGGTTTGGAAAATAGTTCACTTGCATAGTGTGCTCCTTGCCATGTGTTCCACCCAGGTTAGAGCCCATCCCCATTAAAGGAAGGTTTGGTGCTATAGTCTCTTTCACTCTGTTTCTCTATTGAGAGAGAGAGAGAGAGAGAAGGGAGAGAGGAGTCAGAAAAGAAGTATCAGAAGAGAGGAGAGGATATGAGCAATTGTCATATTGGGGTGCTGTCACAAAATACTGTAAATCAACTGACATAAATATCATAAATTTAGTTCTATATTCTGGAAGTTGTACCTTGAGTCTGAGCAAAGTAACCTTCAGCACAAGCAGATTTGGTCATTTCTGAGGGGAAGCACCTGAGTTCATGAAATACAGTATTTTTCTGTAACCTCTTATGGTGGAAAAGATGGAGTGGATGCACTCTCTGTAGTCTCTTCTACAAGGGCACTAATACTACTCATGTAGATTCCACCTTCAAAAGAATCCAGTCTTCATAACTAACCACTTCCCAAAAGTACTACCTCCAAATCCCATCACACTTTCACATTGTGGATTAAATATCAATATATGTGGATTAATGTGTCCTGGAGCTCCGCTTCCCCAGAGACCCACCCTACTAGGGAAAGAGAGAGGCAGACTGGGAGTATGGACCGACCAGTCAATGCCCATGTTCAGCGGGGAAGCAATTACAGAAGCCAGACCTTCCACCTTCTGCAACCCACAATGACCCTGCCATGCTCCCAGAGAGATAGAGAATGGGAAAGCTATCAGGGGAGGGGATGGGAAATGGAGATTGGGTGGTGGGAATTGTGTGGAATTGTACCCCTCCTACCCTATGGTTTTGTTAATTAATCCTTTCTTAAATAATAAATAAATAAATAAATAAAAGAAAAACTACCATACAAGCCAATGGACCACAAAAAGGGGGGGGGGCAGGAATAGCTATTCTCAATCTGACATGACCTTAAAACATGTAAAATTTTAAAAGATAGGGATGGACATTACTTAAGGCTCAGAGGATTAGTCAATCAAGAGGTCTTAATGAGGTATTAACAAGAGGTGTTAACATCTATGCACCCAATGAGAGGCCGTCTAAATACATCAAACATGTACTGAAAGGGCTACAGCAATAAATTCACAGCAACACAGTAATAGTAGGGGATTTCAACACCTCCTTGGATGTTAGATCAGAAACTATCAAATACTCAGAGGGAAATATTGGCAAAACTCTTTTCCATCTAAATTTTAAAGTCATCCTCAATGAAACAAATCCAATTTAAAAAAAGTTGAACAATAAACACAAAGCAGAGGTTGGACTGGGTCTGGTGTATTGTACCAAAGTAAAGGACTCTGGGGTGGAGTAGGGATGGGGTTCAAGTACTGGAACATGAGTCTCAGGTTCATGGTGAATTCACCTTCTTTACCCCATCTTGGGGATGCATTGGATCGACCTTCCCGTGGTGCATCTCGTGAGTACCCATTCATTGGGGAAACTGACAATCCTCCCTAGCAGGGCAAATGCTAGAAGAAGAAGACCCCATCTTGAATGGAGCTTGAAGACATCATGTTAAGTGAGATAAGTCAGAAACAAAAGGATGAATATGGGTTGATCTCACTCATGCGCAGAAGCTGAGAAACAAGATCAGAAAGGAAAACTCTAAACAGAACTTGGACTGGAGTTGGTGTATTTCACCAAAGTAAAGGACTCTGGGGTAGAGCGGAGGGTTCAGGTCCTGAAATGTGATGGCAGAAGGGGACCTAGTGGGGGTTGTATTGTTATGTGGAAATGTTATGCATGCACAAACTATTGTATTTTACTGTTGACTGTAAACCATTAATCCCCCAATAAAGAAGTAGCAAAAGAAAAGAAAAGAAAAAAAAATCTTCAATATATGAATGGGGGATGACACAAATAGTCTACAGAGGCAGTCATACTTATGAAAGATCTCCATGAAAAATATTTATGAAAATGCTTGTTATTTGGGAGATTATAGTAATATGCATATAAGTAAGGATATAAATTATCAATAGTTACATGAAGAGATACTTAGCATCACTAATATTAGGTAAATGCAAATCAAAACAATGAGATACTACCCCATCAGAATGGCTACTATTAAAAAACAGAAAATAATATTTGCAAGAAAGTGGAGTAATTAAAACAATAGTGTACTGTGGATAAAGAATGGTTTGTAATAATAATTTTTTAAAAAGATAGACTTACTATATGATGCAGTAATTCCACTTCTGGATATATACCCCACAACTGAAAGAATTGTCTCAAAGACAGCAGGAACCTCACATCTCCACTATAGAGCCCCTACTTCCCCCAGTCCTGGAACCCTTGGATAGGGCCCACTTTCCTGTATGCCTCTCCCAATCCATATCAAATAATATTGCATCTGCTGATCACAACCTAACCAACGCAACGATTGCCATCTCAACATGCTTCACTTCAGACTGTGTTCAGAGACTTCACGTGTGGAGTGACAACCTTTCAGCTTCATTACTCAAGTGAGACCTTTCCTTTTATAGTACACTCTAATTTCATCTCAGGTAGTTCACTTTCTAACAAAGTCCCATAACCTAGATATACACCAGTTTCTGTGAGAGAGAGCTTATGTGCACACGTATCCATAAACTACTGCAAAATATATACCTGAAAGCAGTAGTACACTAGAGTTTGCAGTGAGTACCTCCCTAACACTTCCTCTCCACTATTCCAAGCTTGGGATCCATGATTGCTCAACAAATTGTTTGGCTTCGTATGTTAACTCTCTTTTCAATCACCAGGTTCCAGATGCCACTAGGATGCTGGCCAGGCTTCCCTGGATTGAAGACCCCACCAATGTGTCCTGGAGCTCAGCTTCCCCAGAGACACACCTTACTAGGGAAAGAGAGAGACAGACTGGGAGTATGGACCGACCAGTCAACGCCCATGTTCATCGGGGAAGCAATTACAGAAGCCAGACCTTCTACCTTCTGCAACCCTCAAGGACCCTGGGTCCATGCTCCCAGAGGGCTAGAGAATGGGAAAGCTATCATGGGAGGGGGTGGGTTATGGAGATTGGGTGGTGGGAATTGTGTGGAGTTGTACCCCTCCTACCTTATGTTTTTGTTCATTAATCCTTTCTTAAATAAAAAATTTAAAAAAAAAGAATTGTCTCAAAGAAATATTTGTATATCCATGTCCTGTCGTATGCGTTACATTGGTTTGTTCTAGCCCTCCCCAAACCAAGAGAATTGGATCAGTCCAATTAATTTCGCGGGCCTGCTTGGCCCCGCCCCAAGGAACCCTGAGGGCGGGTTCCTAAGTTCATGAGTTGGAGTGTCTGAGTTCGAGAGTAAGGGAGAGGGTTCCTGAGTTCGAGAGTGCCAGAGTTAGCCAGAGTTCCTGAGTTCCTGAGTTAGACAGAGTTCCTGAGTTCCGGAGTTCGAGAGTGCGAGAGTGCGAGAGTTTCTGAGTTCGAGAGTAAGGGAGAGGGTTCCTGAGTTCCAGAGTAAAAGAGAGAGTGCTTGCGCCGCCGCAAAGAGACAGCAGAGTTCTGTTTGGTGATTAGTTTGTCTTAGTTTGTGAATCGTTGTTCCTGAATAAAGAAATACAGCTGCCCTGCCCAGCCGTTGTCTCCGCGTCTCTGTTCACCACCGTGAAGCTAGCCGGCCCGGCAAGAGCCTCAGAAATTTTAACAACAATGTCCATTATTCAGAAGCATTTATTCACAGTAGCTAATAGGTTGAGCAACCCGTACTCACTTCAATAGGAAAGTTAATAAGCAAATATGTAATCTATGCACCTATGTATTATTCAACCTTAAAAGATGAATGAAATTTGAACATACACTACAACATGGGTAAACACTGAGGACATTTTAAAGGTTTTATTGGGAGTCGGGCTGTGGCGCAGCAGGCAAGGACCAGCGTAAGGATCCTGGTTCGAGCCCCTGGCTCCCCACCTGCAGGGGAGTCTCTTCACAGACAGTGAAGCAGGTCTGCAGGTGTCCATCTTTCTCTACTTCTCTCTGTCTTCCCCTCCTCTCTCCATTTCTTTCTGTCCTATCTAACAATGATGACATCAATAAGAACAATAATAACTATAAACAACAATGAAAATCAACAAGGGTAACAAAAGGGAAAATAAGTAACATAAAAAATTTAAAAAATAATGAATGACAAATCAAATATATTCTTCAGAGACTATATATTGAAATTACTGCTTATTTCAATTTTTCAGTATTTTTACAGTAAAGTGTTCTTTTATAATGCATAGTTTAGTGATTATTCCTTTTTGTAATGTAAAGATTTTTTAGAATGAATAATTTCATATATATATTATATTTATATTTATATATATATTTTTTTTTTTTACCAGAGCACTGCTCACCTCAGGTTTATGGTGGTTAAGGGGATTGAACCTGGGACTTTAGAGCCTCAGTCATGAGAGTTTCTTTGCATAACCATTATGTTATCTACCCTCGCCCTTAAGTAGATATTTTTAAGGAAAAGAAACCTCAAGCTTCAGGGGCCCAGAAGGTATCTTATCTGCCTGTGTGATACACTGAGTTTGAACCCCAGCATAAAAACAAGCAAAACAAACAAAGCGCCATAAATGGTTGAGCTGTGCTTTGTAGCCCTGCACCCTCTCGCTCTTACAAAACAAATAGTCAGTAGAAAAGCATTCTCAAAAGGAACTACGACGTGGAAGTTTTTAAGACAGAATCCTTAGTTTAAGTTCATGTGACGTTAATAATAATAATCTTTGATTTTTCATTTGTGGCGAGATGATTTTACCGGTATTTTGTCAAAAAGAAATGATAAGTTGCAGCCTTTGTTCTAAGTCAGCTGATACTCTAAAAGACCCAGGAATCAAGTAGAATCAGTTTCTCGTGATGCCTTTCAGAAATAACCGGTGGTAATATGATACTAGGTCCCTGAGTGCTGCTGTTGGTCAGACTGGCCAGGGTGAAGCAAAGCTGGCCATTCTGACGCAGCGCCGACCCCTCCCCCCCAAGGCTTTCCAGACATACGTCAAGAGAGGAGACTGCGCACGCCATCTTTTCCGCAGTCAGCTGCAAATATCTGGGTGAGGAACGTCAAGATGTTCGGTGAGGTGCTGCCTCTTTTCACAGCATTTCCGTGATCCCCGAGCAGCAGCAGAGAAGTGTCTTCAGATCTGAGTAGCAGCACTGAGAAGATACAAAGAAGTCCCAGACTGGGAAGCCACGCTGACCACAGGAAGTGTTAGTTCCCTTCCTGCTGTCTTTGTTCTATCTAGTGAAGCAGCAGAAGCCATGAGATCCTGCAGGTAACTGCCAAGGATTTGGAAATGGGGAGTCTTGGTGGCCAGAACAACGGGTGAGTGCTGAGAATCCTGGCGTTGCCGTCAGCAAAGAAACCAGGGACAATGAATGACAGCATAGGTCTAGCAGATATGCCAAAAGAAATCCCTAGGCCCTTTGAATCTGAAATCTTCATGGGAAATCTCTAATAATTACACACACATATATATCTATATCTGTAACTGTATATCTTGTACATATAAATAACAAATGGCTTTGCATACAATTTGTTTTGAAAAATCTGGAAAATGCCTTAGTAGGACTAACATTTATTCTTAAACCACACTGGATTTGAACATTGCAAGTAATTCTCTACAAATTTATTAAATTAGTTTCATAATTGTCTCCCTGTACCCCAAGAAGTAAGAGAGCAGAAGGGCAGTAAATACTCAGTTTCTGTGGGAAGCACCTGGTTAAGCGCACATGCCATGCACAAAGACCTGGGTTTGATCCCCTGCTCCCCACCTGCAGGGGGGTCCTGCTTCACAAGCGGTGAAGCAAGTCCACAGGTTTCTATCTTTCTCTTTCCCTCCCCTCCCCTCTCAATTTCTCTCTGTCCTGTAAGAAAAAAATGGAAAAAATGGCCGTCCGGAGCAGTGGATTTGTTGTGCTGACACCAAGCCCCTGTAATAAAACTGGAGACAATAAAACAACAATAGCAGCAGCAGCAGCAACAACGACAACAAAAACATCACCAAAATAAACAAAACAAAACAAACCAGATCTCCTAAGAGGTTCCGGACACCCTAAATACCAGCCCATAACCTCTATTGCACTTCAGAACTTCAGATCTAACTTGGGACCCTAACTTAATTTTTTCCTAACCATACCTGGTGCTGCAGGAGCTGTTGTTGGATAAATTGGTGAGTATAGAGCAATAGTGTTAATTGCAACCTATCTCTGAGCTGACTCTACAGCACAGTATTTAACTGAACTCATGCCATTCTGTACCTTCCTGTCTTTGGTCCACATTACTACCATGAAAAAAAGCAGGTGGGAGCTATTCTATGGATAGCTATGAGATGTTGTGAGGTACAGGTGTGAGACACAAAGACCCTGGCTTTCCTCCAAGTTGCATCATTCAAATAGTGCAGCTTGACTACCTGGTCATGTAGGTGGATGATAACTGGGGTGCTATACTTGACTGTCTTAGTATGTGCTTTAGACCAGCTGATTTGATTCTCCAATCTGAGCATGCACAAGAGCTACAGTGGAGTCCTTGTGCAACAAAAGACACTGTTCTTCAGAGCTTGCTGCTTGCCCTCCATACAACAATGATTATGCAGTAGCCATTCCAACTTACTTTATCTCTGCTAACAATTTGCAGGAATAACTGCTGGACCTCAGCAACAGTATGGCATAACCTGCCAGCAGACAGGCAGAGTTACAGTTTTGCTTAGTGGTGACCTTGGCCTTGATCTCTGTGCTTTTTGCCCTCAAAATGATAATCTGGTCATCACCTAGTGCCTTTGATGCTTCTTTAATCTTGCTTTCAGTCTAGTCACTGATTCTAGTCTAAATTTAGAGTTGCCTCCACTTTGAGATTTACCTATTTTCTACAATACTTGTGCTGCTACGACTATTGCAAAAAATCTTGATTTAAGTTTACTTAAATCTTCCATGGGGACTGGGTGGTGGCGCACATAGTATAAAGTGCAAGGACCCGCAAAAGGATCCCAGTTTGAGCCCCTAGCTCCCTGCCTGTGGGGGGTGGGGTGGGGGTGGGGTGGGGACTTGGATTCACAAGCGGTGAAGCAGGTCTGCAGGTGTCTGTCTTTCTGTCTCCTTTTTATTTTCCCCTCCCCTCTCAATTTATCTCTGCCCTATTACAAAAAAAATTTTTTTAATGGCTGTAGGAGCAGTGGATTCGTATTGTTGGTACAGATAACACTGGACACACACACACACACACACACACACACACACACAATCTTCCAAATGGATAGTCTATAGTGTCATCAGTATACATGTGAGTTTTAACATTTTATTTCATAAATATTGTTATAAATAACCAGTTTCATTTTTTTTGATGGTGGTGGTAATGGTAGTGGTGATCTCTACAAAGTTATCTACTAGTTTCTATGTATATTTTATTTTGTCTTATTAACTCAGACAGTTCCTTTGGGGAAAAAGTAATGCCTTTTTACTAGTATTCTGTGAAGCTATATTTCCTGTTAACCTTCTTCTGCGACATTGAAAGAGATTCACTGCATCCTTGTTTCTGCCCTTAAGTTCCAAACACATGCTTTTGAGAAACTAGGTTAATGTTGCAAGAATATATTCTCAAGTATGATTCTTGTGGTCTCTGATTGTTTTTTCTTTTTCTTTCCTCATTTTTGGGTACTTTTCAGTCAAGGTGTTTATGGGTTCTCTGCCAATTTCTGACACAGTTTGTTCTGGGAAAATGTAAACCTCTGAAACATTGAGAACATTCTTTCCTAACTTTTGGGTAAAGATTTATATGTCAGTCTGAGCCTGAGACATTTTAATTGGTAATCCTTTACCAGTTTTGCAGAAACTAAACTAAGGAAGATAATTTAGCTTTAAAGTCTTGATGCTGTGTTTAATAAAATCAGTTTCTTTGGTGGAGGGAATATTAAGTGTAGTTTTAGAATACTTATTATCTTAATAGTCTGCCTAAAATTAAAGATGTGGCCCGGCTCCCCACCTGCAGGAGGGGTCGCCTCAAAAGCAGTGAAGCAGGTCTTTCTTTCTGCCCCCCTCTGTCTCCCCATCTCTCTCAATTTCTCTCTGTCATATACAACAACAACAACATTAAGTGGCAACAATAACAATAACGACAACAATAAGGGCAACAAAAAAGGGGAAAATGGCATCCAGGAGCAGTGGATTTATCATGCAGGCACCAAGCCTCAGCAATAACTCTGAAGGCAAAAAAAAAAAAATGTAAAGATGTGACCTTTATCTTTTCAGTTTTGAAAGAAAAATACCTTGATATCCATGTGACATTCTTCCAGTGAAATGCATAATTCTCAGCGTTATGTTACTTCTGGATGAATTAAAAGATTTTAAGAGGATTCATATAATACAGAGAAACTTTAGGAAAAAAGAAGAAAAATAAGCATGGAATAAAAATTGAGATAGGGTTCAAGGTTGGGAGAAGGAGGGAACTCAGTAATGGAGTGCATGCCTTACATTCATGAGACCCTGGATTCTACCCCTTGCACCAAATATGACAGATGATGCTCTCTGATCTCTCATAATAAAACAATAGAATAATAACAGAGTTCCAATGTCTCTGATAAATCCTTAAGCACACTGGAAAGGACACTGACATGGTCCAATTTTTTAAAACTTTAATTTACATTACAGAAGTCTACTCCCTGCTCCCTTTTAACCTTATAATCAAAAGGCTGTTCTTCTGTTGTGGCCTTGGAAATTCTAAAGTGGTTGAGTATAACAAAACAAGTGGATGGGTGATTTTGTCCCCTTTGTGATATATCCCTAGAATAACAATAAGGAAAAGTAGGTCTATTATACACAGCAATATGTCAACATTTACATAAGTGAATATTGTAGTTTCCCCTTTCCATAAATACAGTCTACACTACTCACTTATTTCCTTGGCAGTAAACTAAGATTTAAGAAAGTTAAGTGAAATTAATGAGAAAGTTTTACCTATGAGTGCAGTAACTGCTTAGAACTCTGGGCGTCGCTGTTCACCAGCCTGGAAATTAAGGTAGCATACACACACCAAAACATAAGGGGAAACAGCACCTCCATCACAGCGAGATTGGAAGCAGTCTCCCTGAAGCTTCTCAGATTCTACTTCTGTGCGACCCTCTGATCTGAATTCTCTTGGAAATTCACTTAATTTCGGCTCAGAAGAACAGATAATCTATACCTTTGATACCGAACTGGGAGAAAACTAGGAAACATCGAAAGCAATGGCGATTCGGGCAGAACTGCCTAGATGCTGGAGGCTTGTTCAGCTGTGCCTTTTTGTGGGGCTGTTGTTGGAAGTTCAAGCCGGGAAGATCCTCTACTTCGTGCCAGAAGAGACAGTAAAGGGTTTCTTCGTCGGCAGCATCGCTAAAGACCTGGGTCTACAAGCCCAGGAGCTGGCGGGGCGTGGAATCCGCATCGTCTCCCGAGGTAGGACGCAGCTCTTTGCTTTGAACCCGCGCAGCGGCAGCTTGGTCACCGCGGGCAGGATCGACCGCGAGGAGCTCTGCGCTCAGAGCGCGCGGTGCCTGGTGAGTTTTAACATCTTGGTGGAGGACAAAATGAAGCTTTTCCCTATTGAAGTGGAAATACTTGATATTAATGATAATGCTCCCCACTTCCAGATAGAGGAACTAGAGTTAAAAATGAATGAGATAACGTCTCCAGGTACCAGGATCCCTCTGCCTTTTGGCCAGGACTTTGATGTGGGTGTGAATTCGCTACAGAGCTACCAACTCAGCTCCAACCCTCATTTCTTCTTAGATGTGCAACAGGGAGCTGATGGGTTGCAACACCCAGAGATGGTGCTCCAGAGCCCCCTGGATAGGGAACAAGAAGCTGTCCATCACCTGGTCCTCACGGCCTCTGATGGGGGTGATCCAGTCCGTTCTGGAATGCTGCGTATTCATGTTCAAGTAGTGGATGCAAATGACAATCCTCCAACATTTACTCAAGCACAGTACCAAGTGAGTGTCCTGGAGAACGTGCCACTGGGCACTCAGCTACTCACTGTAAAAGCCACCGACCCTGATGAAGGAGCCAATGGGGAAGTAACATATGCATTTCACAATATAGACCACAGAGTAGCTCAGATATTTCAGTTGGATCCTCATATGGGAGAAATAACAAATAAAGAACCCCTGGATTTTGAAGAATACAACTTATATCCAATGGAAATTCAAGCTCAGGATGGTGCAGGCCTTATGGCCAGGGCAAAGGTGCTGGTCAAAGTTCTGGACATTAATGATAATGCCCCAGAAGTGACCATCACTTCTGTCACTGCATCAGTTCCAGAAAACTTTCCTCCTGGGACAATAATTGCTCTTATCAATGTGCATGACCAGGACTCTGGAGACAATGGTCACACTACATGCTCCATTTCTAGAAATCTACCTTTTAAATTAGAAAAGCTAGTTGACAATTATTACCGTTTAGTGACAGAAAAAACACTGGACAGAGAACTCACTCCTACCTACAACATCACAGTAACAGCAACAGATCAAGGAACTCCAGCTCTGTCTACTGAAGCTCACATTTCACTGCATATTACAGATATCAATGACAACTCCCCTGTTTTCTCTCAGGACTCCTACTCTGCCTACATTCCAGAAAACAACCCCAGAGGAGCCTCAATCTTTTCTGTGACAGCCCATGATGCTGATAGCAATGAGAATGCACAAGTCAATTACTTCTTGGCTGAGGACGACATCTTAGGGGCTCCCCTCTCCTCCTATGTGTCAATCAACTCAGATATTGGTGTCTTATATGCTCTGTGTTCTTTTGACTATGAGCAGTTCCGTGAACTACAGCTGTGGGTGACAGCATTGGACAGTGGGAAGCCTCCACTCAGCAGCAATGTGTCCCTGAGGCTGTTCATTCTGGACCAGAATGACAATGTTCCTGAGATCTTGTACCCCACCCTCCCCACTGATGGTTCCACAGGAGTGGAGCTGGCACCCCGCTCTGCAGAGCCTGGATACCTGGTGACCAAGGTGGTGGCAGTGGACAGAGACTCAGGCCAGAATGCCTGGCTGTCCTACCGCCTGCTCAAGGCCAGTGAGCCAGGGCTCTTCTCAGTGGGGCTGCACACAGGTGAGGTGCACACTGCCAGGGCCCTGCTGGACAGAGATGCTCTCAAGCAGAGCCTGGTGGTGGCAGTGCAGGACCATGGCCAGCCCCCTCTCTCAGCCACTGTCACACTCACTGTGGCCATAGCTGACAGCATCCCAGATGTGCTGGCTGACCTGGGCAGCCTGGAGTCTCCTGCCAATCCTGAAGATTCTGACCTCACACTCTACCTGGTGGTGGCACTAGCCTCTGTGTCCTGCATCTTCCTTGCCTTTGTCATCGTGCTGCTGGCTGTCAGGCTGAGGCGCTGGCACACATCCCGCCTGCTCCAGGCTTCAGCAGGTGGACTGGCTGGCCTTCCTGCCTCTCACTTTGTGGGTATGGATGGGGTGCAGGCTTTCCTGCAGACCTATTCCCATGAGGTGTCCCTCACTGCAGACTCCAGGAAGAGTCACCTGATCTTCCCCCAGCCCAACTATGCTGACACCCTCATCAGCCAGGAGAGCTGTGAGAAAAATGATTTTCTATCAGCACCTCAGTCTTCACTTGAAGACACAAAGGAAACATTTTCCCAGGTAAACTTTTTGTAGTAAGTTATCTAGATA
Organism: Erinaceus europaeus; assembly: GCF_950295315.1. Classification (NCBI taxonomy): domain Eukaryota; kingdom Metazoa; phylum Chordata; class Mammalia; order Eulipotyphla; family Erinaceidae; genus Erinaceus; species Erinaceus europaeus. The sequence continues at coordinate 46,379,507 of NC_080163.1, forward strand.
AAAATACATCCTGGATTTATTTGGTTGACTAGTCCTGTTTTTCTGTTTCCCATTTGTCTGTGTAGATTTCTATTTATAAATGCTGAGAAATCACTTATAAAGAAATATATATATATATATGTATATATATACATACATACATATATATATATGTATATATATATGTATATATATATGTGTATATATATATATATATACATCCATTCATTGAAAAGGAGTCTAATTAATCATATTGGAGGTGGCTGAGATGACAACTAGTACATGAGGTATTATGTCTGTTTGGAATGAGCACTGCATTAGGAACAAGGAAATCTGGCTTCAGGTTGTTTGTTACTCCTGACCAAATAATTTTATTTTCATGGATTGTTGTTTTTTTATCTGGAGAGGATAAAGTTTGACTGCACAAGACCCACCAGTATGTATGTGATTAATATTGTTTTCAAATATATTTAGATTATTATAACTACTTTTCAGTTATACCTAAGTGTATAAAGTAGGGTACTGTTTTATCTAGGAATGTTTGAGGAGGTAAAGATTATAAAACATAATTTTAACTGTGTTAACATGAAATTATGGCAATCTATGCAAGTTACAAAGCTTGAATTGTTGACTATCCTATTTGATTTTATGCATGCTGAAAAACAGATACAGAATAACTATTCTTTTCACAAACATGGAGAAGGTACCACAGTCATCACAAACAAAGGGTACAGAAAATTTAAAAATATCAATAATACACATGCCTCATAACTTATGCTAAAATCACAAACAGGGTGGTGATAAGGAAGTTTGATAAAATGGTACTAGTTTTCTGTTATAAAATAAATGAGGTTAGGGGGTCGGGCGGTTGGGCAGTGGGTTAAGCGCATGTGGCACAAAGCGCAGGAACCGGCGTAAGGATCCCGGTTCGAGCCCCCAGCTCCCCACCTGCAGGGGAGTCGCTTCACAGGCGGTGAAGCAGGTCTGCAGGTGTCTATCTTTCTCTCCCCTTCTCTGTCTTCCCCTCCTCTCTCCATTTCTCTCTGTCCTATCCAACAACGAATTGTGTCAACAAGGGCAATAATAATAACCACAATGAAGCAATAACAAGGGCAACAAAAGGGGATAAAAAATGGCCTCCAGGAGCGGTGGATTCATGGTGCAGGCACCGAGCCCAGCAATAACCCTGGAGGAGGAAAAAATAATAATAAAAATAAATAAATAAAAAATAAATGAGGTTTGAGTATCTAATGTATAGCATGGAAACTATAGCTGATAACACATCATATAACTGATATTTACTGAGAGCAGAACTTAAATGTACTCTCACACAAAAGAAGTAAATTTGTGGGCTGAGATGCATTACTTGTATGATATCCTATGTTCAAGCCCCAGCACCCACCCTCCAAAAAGAAATAAAGATGTGTGAAGTGATGGACTTTGTATAAGTTAACTTGATCAAGGAATTCTTTCACAATATGCATATATCAAATCTTATTGTAATTTGAAATATCTTACACTTCCATTTTACAGTTTTCCCTCAATAAAACTAGAAAAATCATAAAGTGAACACCTTAAAATACTAAAAGGAGGGGGTGGGAACATGAAGTTCCTGGTAGAGAACATGAAGATATATGAGCAGAGGTGCAGTGCTGCAGGTGTCTCTCTCCCCTTTCTTTCTCTATTTCACTCTCTTTCACCTGCTATCAAAATAAAAAGTAAAAAATCACCATCAGGAGTACTGAAGTCAATGGGCAGACACTGGGCCCCAGCTATAACCCTAGTGGCAATAAAGTAAAATTAAGCAGTAAAAGGAAACAGTAAGTTTGGATATGTCAGTATATACTGTAAACTACTCTTGGACTTCAGAAATCATAATGGAAATGAAACTATTGAGAAATGAACAAAAAAATGGGGCCAAGGTAGTGAATAAATATACAGAGTTAACTAAGAGCAAGGACCCAGGTTAGAGCCCCTGCTCCCATCTGCAGCAAGGACGCTTGAGAAGTGGTGAAGCAAGACTGTCTCTCTCTCTCTCTCCCCTTCCTTATCTCCCCCTCCCCTCTCAATTTCTCTCTATTTTATCAAACAAAATATAATACAATAAAATAAATTTTACAAATGGCCTTTTTTTTACAAATGAAAAAAATAACAAAAATTAAAGGAATACTTATTTAACATTGTAAAATGCAATGAAAACAAAATGTGGGGGTAAATGTAGAGATAAATACAAGAATTTTTAAAGTTCTAATGTAATAAAATATAGTTAACTAATAACTCAATAAGTAAGATACTACTCTGTACCTAGCAGAGATAGTTATTTTTTAACTCATGATAATACTGTGTTGGCAGTAATATGGATAAATTGTAATCTTTGAGCACTGCTGGTAGGGATGTAAAATGATGCAGCTGCTGTGGAAAACAGTGTGGTAATGCCTAATAAAATAAAGATGGAATTATTTATGATCCATTAAATTCACTTCTGAGTATAAGTACCATCAAATAATGAAAAACAATCAATTTAACAGATCTATACACCCACATACATCGCTGCATCAATTACAATAGTTAAAAGGTAGAAGCATTCTATGCGTACATTGATGAATGGGTAAGCAAATGTGACAGACACATACAAAGGAATATTTTTCACCTTAAAAATGAAAGGAATTATAATGCATGCTAACCCTGGTTAAACCTGTAAGATATTATACTGAGTGAAAAAAGTTAGTCACAAAGGGTAATATACTATATGATTCCTCTTTCTTTTCTCTTTCATTTTATTTTTGTAACATCACTAGGGTTATCTCTGGGACTTGGTACCTGCATGATTAATCCAGCACTCCTAGTGTTATATTTTTTTCTATAGATACAGAAGTGGAGAGGAAAAGGGGAGAGGGAGAGACATAGATGCAGAACTGCATCACTATTTGTAAAGTTTTCTCCCTACAGGTGGTAATCAGGAACTTGAACATGGGTCCTTGGGCATTGTGGTTCTACCAGACACAACATCACCCAGCCCCAATATGAATCCTATTAAATGAAGGTACTAGAGTTTTCAGATGCATAGAGAAGTAAGGTAGAGTGCTTATATCCAGGAGGATATGGAGATGAGTAAACAAGAAGCAAGTTTTTAATGAGTACAGTTTACTGGGGATGTGGATGAATGATGGTGATGACCACATAACAGTATGTATATACTTAATGCTAAAGAACTGTGTACTTAAAATGCTTGAAATGATCGACTTTAAGTTACGTATATCTTCACACAGTTTGGCAAATCCAGTTATGGTACTAGTAAGACCATGTTTTACAAAAACCCATGGAGAAGCTATGTGAAAAAGCCATGACTCTACATAGAAAAAATATATTGAAATGTCTCAGAAAACAACTGACACAAGTTCCCAGATGATTCTACATCAGTGGAACAGCAAGAAGAGCAAGAATGTGATATATACTGGCAAGAGCAAAAGAAGAACAGAAATATCAGATCCCAACCCTGATTGAAGATTCTGAAGCAAATGGAATCATATATATATATGTCTCCATGGTTATTGCTAGGGCTTGGTGCCTGCACTGTGAATCCACTGCTCCTGGACACCATCTTTTTTCCATTGTTGTTGTTGCTGCTGTTTTTGGATAGAACAGAGAAATTGAGAGATGAGGGGAAGACAGAGGGGGAGAGAAAGATAGACACCGGTAGGCCTGCTTCACTGCATGTGAAGTGACCCTACTGCAGGTGGGGAGCTGGGGACTCGACCTTGCACTGGTCCTTCTACTTTGAATTATGTGCACTTAACCTGGTGCTCCAACACCTGGCCCCCTAGAATCATATTTTAACATGGTTTATTATACAACATTTATAATGAAGTGATTTCCATACAAATTGACCCAAAAACCCCATTTTTAGATGAAAATCTTAGACCTAGAGACTTGCCCAGTAATGCTCATTTCCTCTATTCTTGCATCAATATAGAAGTATGAGAAAGAGGGAAGAAGGAAAGAGAGAGGGAAATAACAGAATAGAAATAACCCACTATCGGGTCTTCCGGAGGCGGAGCTACGAGCAGCAGATCGCTTTCTCTCCTCTCCTCTCCTCTCCTCTCCCGGATCAACTCGGAATACCAAAGGAGACCACCCGGACCGAAACAAGACAGGACTAGAATGACCACAGAAACCCAGTAAATCACCCGTGAGTACAAACACGCGTGGCTGGTGACAGAGAGGAGAGAGGGGCCTAAGGAGAGATTAAGTGACTGCTAACATTCAGCAGTTTATCAGTGGAGACACCACCTCCAGTCTGCTCCACCAACAAGGGGACAGCTGAAGGGAGGAAAGGACTCCCCAGAGACTCACCAAGTGCAACTCTGAGTCTCCATTGCTACTACCCTCAGAATCTGGAGCAGCAACAGGGAGGGAAACCAGGGGACAGAGATCTAACCGGGAAACTCAGGAGAAGACCTATACCTCGGTGGCATAGCTGAGGGGCTGTGAAAGTCTCTTTGCATAACCACTGGATTATCTCTCCCACACCCTGCTTTATCTCTTGGTCAGGAGTCAGTGATTAAGCTAAGAAGCCTATTGATAGTTTAAAAGCCCTCAGGCTCCCATAGCCTACAGGGGAAAAAAAAAAGGCTTTTACACCACTGAACTCCAACTCGGGGATTGAAAAAACTGTTAACTTATTTAAAATGGTTAAAACAACAAGAAAAAATATTGGAGACTCGAACCAGGACAAGAGTCCAGCTAAAAGTCCTCCAGAGGGTGAAGCACAAAACAACGAGTTCAACATCCAAACATTAGCTAAGGAAATAATAACAGGAGTGAGTAGAGAATTTGAAAAAATTGTAATCAGAAATGCAGGAACAACAAATGAGAATATGGAAGAAAATTCTAATTATCTCATGGTTATTAGAGAGCTGAAAGCTGAAATCGCTGAGCTAAGAAGGCAACTAGCTGAACAAGCTAAAACATTATCAGAGCCGGGCAACAAAATAGATGAACTCCAGAAAGCAGTAGAGGGCAGAGAGAATAGAATCAATGAGGCTGAAGACAGAATTAGCAAGATTGAGGATGAATTAGAGACAACAAAAAAAGAAGTAAGAGATCTCAAAAAGAGATTAAGAGATGCTGAAAACAACAACAGAGTCCTATGGGATGACTTCAAAAGAAACAATATACGCATTATTGGCTTACCAGAGGAAGAAAGAGAAGGGGAGGAAGAAAGCATTCTCCAGGCCATAATAGCTGAAAATTTCTCTAGTCTAGACAACACCAAAGACATAAAGATTCAAGAAGCCCAGAGGGTCCCAAACAGAATTAACCCAGACCTAAAGACACCAAGACATGTCATACTTAGATTGGAAAGGAATAAGGATAAAGAAAGGATCCTCAAGGCTGCAAGAGAAAAACAAAGAGTCACCTACAAAGGAAAACCCATAAGATTAGCAGCAGACTTCTCCATACAAACACTACAGGCCAGAAGAGAATGGCAAGATATCTATCGAGTGCTCAATGAGAAAGGCTTTCAGCCAAGAATACTATATCCTGCTAGACTGTCATTCAGACTAGATGGAGGCATCAAAACCTTCTCAGACAAGCAACAGTTGAAGGAAGCAACCATCACCAAGCCTGCCCTGAAAGAAGTTCTGAAAGGTCTCCTATAAACAACCAGACCACCACAAATAGGACATATATCAAAACACTCTAAAACTCTACAAGAATGGCGTTAAAATATCTTCAATCTTTGATATCAATAAATGTGAATGGCCTGAATTCACCTATTAAAAGACACAGAGTAGGAAGATGGATCAGAAAACACAACCCAATAATATGTTGTCTACAGGAAACTCACCTAACGCAACAAGACAAACACAGACTTAAAGTGAAAGGATGGAAAACTATCATTCAAGCCAATGGCCCACAAAAAAGGGCAGGAACAGCTATTCTCATATCTGACATGATAGACTTTAAAATACATAAGATTAAAAAAGATAGGAATGGACACTACTTAATGCTCAGAGGATCAGTCAATCAAGAGGACTTAACAATTATTAATATCTATGCACCCAATGAGAAGCCATCTAAATACATCAAACTTCTACTGAAAGAGCTACAGCAATATATTAACAGTAACACAATCATAGTAGGGGACTTCAACACCCCACTATCTCAACTTGACAGATCATCCAGGAAGAAAATCAGTAAAGACATAAGGGAGCTAAATGAAGAGATAGATAAACTAGAACTATTGGACATTTTCAGAGTCATTCATCCCAAGAAACTGGAATACACATTTTACTCAAATCCACATGGATCATTCTCAAGGATAGACCATATGTTAGGCCACAAAGACAGCATCAGCCTATTCAAGAGCACTGAAATCATCCCAAGCATCTTCTCAGACCACAGTGGAATTAAACTAACACTTAACAATCAACAAAAGATTAGTAACAGTGCCAAAATGTGGAAGCTCAACAGTACACTTCTTAACAACTTCTGGGTCAAAGAGGAAATCAAGGAAGAAATCAAAATGTTTCGAGAGTTCAATGAAAATGAAGACACAAGCTATCAAAATATTTGGGACACAGCTAAAGCAGTCCTAAGAGGGAAGTTCATAGCTATACAAGCACACATTAGGAAACAAGAAAAGGCACAAATAAACAGCCTGATTGCACATCTCAAAGACCTAGAAGAAGAACAACAAAGGAATCCTAAAGCAACCAGAAGGACAGAAATTACTAAAGTTAGGGCAGAAATAAATAACATTGAGAATAGGAAAACCATACAAAAGATCAATGAAAGTAAATGTTGGTTCTTCGAAAGAGTAAACAAAATCGACAAACCTTTAGCCAGACTCACAAAACAAAAAAGGGAGAAGACCCAAATAAATCGGATAGTAAATGAAAGAGGAGAAATCACAACAGACACTGCAGAAATTCAACATATCATGCGAGGCTTCTATGAACAACTATATGCCACCAAGCTAGAGAACCTGGAAGAAATGGACCATTTCCTAAAAAAAAAAAAAAAAAAGAAAGAACCCACTATCTTCCTATAGATATATGGGACACAAAATAACATTTTTCATATAGAGTAATCATAATAATCATAATTGTGAATAAATCTCAGAAGTATGATGTTGAGGAAAAGTGTATTGCTGAATAAGCTTATCATGCTAACATTTGTATGAATTTGAAATAGGTAAATGTTTATGTGTATATAGTTTACAAATGCATGGGAATCACAAATATTATGTTTAGATTGTAATTACCACTGAGAAGGGAACAATGGAACTTTTTTAAAAGTGAAGAGCTACCTTTTATTTGAAGAATATAAAATAGGGCAAATAAATTAAAGTATTTGCAATGACTGATTTTGGAGGAAAAAGCTTAGAAGAATTTAAATGAGAGCTAATAAGATACTGGCATCATAGTTTTCAAACATTTTAGACACAAGCAGGATGTCATATGTTAAGATTACTGACTCCATTTTGACAGTTATTATCCCAATGAAGCACATCATTTGAGTTATTCCTTCTGATAACAAACTCCCATTTCCACTACATAATATTTAATTGCCATCAATTACTTTCCTAAATATTTTCCTAAAGTTGATCCAATCCATCACTTTCTCATAAACTTTTAATTTTTCCCAATGAGGGTTATTGCTCCTGTTTGGTGCCTATGCTACAATGGAACATTTTAAGAAAGGCTACCAGGAGATTAGTCTCTTTCTGTAGGTTTTTAAAAATATTTAATTAATAATGATATAAGGCTAGTGATTTTAAGAATCACACAAGTACTTAGAAGTGAAGGAACAGGGAGTCGGGTGGTAGCGCAGCGGGTTAAGCACACATGGCACCAAGCACAAGGACTGGCATAAGGATCCCGGTTCGAGCTCTGGCTCCCCACCTGCAGGGGAGTCTGCAGGTGTCTATCTTTCTCTCCCACTCTGTCTTTCCCTCCTCTCTCGATTTCTCTCTGTCCTATCCAATGACAGCAATATCAATAATAACTACAAGAATAAAACAACAAGGGCAGCAAAAGGGAATAAATAAATATTTTAAAATAAAATAAATATTTTTAAAAAAAGAAGTGAAGGAACAATCCATTACAGTCTACTCTGAAACATAGATTCAAAGAGAGAGAAACATGAAATCAAAATGTTGACATTTGGGGTAATATAGGTGAAGAATATATGGGTAAGTTTGACCTTTTAATGCAAATTTTTTGTTTAGGGAGCTGATGGAATTTTGTTTTCTTTTTCGTTTTTATTTTGTTGTACCTTCCTACTAAATCTGAAATGTTCAATAGAAAAATGAACAAAAATAAAAAATAATACAAAAAAATAAAAAATAAAAAAATATTACAAAATGGCCTCAACTAAACTTGACAAAGTGTTAAGATTTGATCACTGTTAAATGGTTAAATGTTGTGGACTCAAACTTTCATTATTTTCTGTACTTTGTACATTTGAAGTATTTCAATTTTGAAATATCAATAGTACATCCAGTGAATTTTATTTTTTTCTGTATTGGGGGGATTAATGGTTTACAATCAACAGTAAAATACAGTAGTTTGTACATGTACAACATTTCTTAGTTTTCCACATAACAATTCAATCCCTCTATGTCCTCCTCTGCCATCAGGAGGACTTAAACTCTCTTCCCCCCTCCCACCCAAGAGTCTTTTACTTTGGTGGCAGTGAATTTTATTTTATATGCTTAAAAGAAACTTAACATCAGAAAAAGAAGTTCTTAACACAAAACAACTTTGAATGACTATGTTTTTTTTAAATTTTTCATACTATAGTTTTTCCAATATAAAAAGCTTAATATCCCCTAAGTGTTCCATTTTGCCTCTGACCTCCAAGCAGATTGTAAAGGTATTCTTGAACACCATTCAGCCTTTTCTTGATAGATTTCTTCCCTTTATTTTTCAGTTTCAGTCATATATTGGAAAAATCTTTCTTAGCTTCTCAAATTTAAGCTACATGTCCTTCCTCTGTATTCTGATTGTCTAATGTTTCCCAATAGCATATCCATTGTCAGACTCTTGCTTACTTTTATATATCTCCCACTATATTTAAGCTTCCACAGAGCAGAGACTGTTTTAATCAAGTTTAGTGTTTCTATGTCCAAAATTACTCATAGCAAGGTGTGAGGTATATGAGATTCCCCAGCTGACTGGTAACTCAGTATTTAAATACAGGGTTTGAACTTAAATGCTAAAACATCAATTACTGACATTTAAAATACGTAATTTTGGGTGGCAGTGGGTTAAGTGCATGTGGTGCAAAGCACAAGGAGCGGAGTAAGAATCCCGGTTGGAGCCCCCGGCTCCCCACCTGCAGGGGAGTCGCTTCACAGGCAGTGAAGCAGGTCTGCAGGTGTCTTTCTTTCCCCCTCTCTGTCTTCCCCTCCTGTCTCCATTTCTCTCTGTCCTATCCAACAACGAACAACATCAACAATGGCAATAGTAATAACCACAACGAGGCTAAAACAGCAAGGGCAACAAAAAGGGGGAAATATGTAATTTTACAAGATAATGCAACTACAAAAAATTTAGGGACCAGAAGTTGGCATACACAGTTGAGCTCATATGTTGCAATGCATAAAGTCCTGGTTCAATCCCGTAGTCCCCACTGTGGGAAAGGAGAGATTCACAACTGGTGAATCACTGTTGGAGGTATCTCCCTGTCTTTCTCCCTCTCTCACTAACTTCCCTCTAAATTTCTATATTTATCCAACATATTTAAAATACCAGAAATGGCAATCAGGAGCAGAGGATCCTTACTACATGTCCTTCCTCTGTATTCTGATTGTCTAATAGTTTCACTGAGCCTCAGTCATAAATCTTGTGGGAATAAAAAGATTATCTTATTTTCTTTGACTATAACCTGGTGGCTGAAGATGCTTAGATTAAGGGTAGCAGATGCCTTGACTAATGCTTGCAGTGTTCAGTGATACTTTCTTAGCAGCTGTTATTCAGGTCACACTAGTTATGTCATTTATTATATGTAAGTGAGAGAGAGAGAGAGAGAGAGAGAGAGAGACCTACCTGAAAAGAGCTGCATGTATGATATTTTAGAACTATCCAGATTTTTCAAAGCAACCTGAAAGTCACAAGGCGAACATAACCTAAAATAATTTGGGTTTGCCTGAGAGGGTGCAGAAATTACTTGGGCCTCTGAGCGTCGCTGTTGACCACTTGAGAAGTAAAAGCCAGCGGGACAGCCAATCAACATTACCACTCTCCGCACACAAAGAACTGGGCGTTTTAGCGAGATGCTTCCTTGCAGAAGAGAAAGTCAATCAAACGTCTTCAGAGTGTCCTGGGTCTAGTGGGTCGTGGCCATCCGGGGCCTTGGGAATAGAGGTTGAGAATCGCACCGGATGCTGGAAGTTGTCCCTGAGACTAGCTTGCTCCTGGGTAGAAATGGCGGCTCCGCCTGAGTGGACACTACAAGGAAGGCTGATCCCGCTGTGCCTGCTTTGGGCGGCCCTGTGGGAAACCGGAGCCGGGCTGATGCGCTATTCTGTGCCAGAAGAGATCGACAAAGGCTCCTTTGTGGGCAACATCGCCAAGGATTTGGGTTTGGAGGCCCCAGTGCTGGTGCAGCGCGGAGTCCGCATCGTCTCCCGAGGTAGGACGCAGCTCTTTGCTCTGCACCCGCGCAGCGGCAGCTTGGTCACCGCGGGCAGGATCGACCGCGAGGAGCTCTGCGCTCAGAGCGCTCGGTGCCTGGTGAACTTTAACATCCTGATGGAAGACACATTGAATATTTACTCAGTAGAGGTGGAAATAACAGATATTAACGACAATGCACCTCGCTTTGGAGTAGATGAACTGGAGGTAAAGATCAGTGAATTAACTACAGCTGGATTCAGGATTCCTCTAAAGACTGCTCATGATGCAGACGTGGGGAAAAACGGTCTGCAGAAATACCAGCTGAACCCAAATGACCACTTCTCCCTGGACGTGCAGAGCGGCGTGGATGGGAACAAGTTCCCGGAGCTGGTGCTGGAGCAGGCCCTGGATCGCGAGGAAGAAACCACTCACCATCTTGTCCTCACAGCTTTGGATGGAGGCGACCCGGTGCTATCTGGTACCTCCCGCATCCGCGTGGTGGTCCTGGATGCTAACGACAACGCACCCCTGTTCACACAGCCCGAGTACCATGTAAGTGTTCCAGAGGATAAGCCCATAGGCACCCGCATACTCACGGTGACCGCCACTGATGTAGATGAGGGGTACAATGCTCAAGTGGCATATTTTCAGGAGAAAAGCCCTGATGAGACCACAGAGGTCTTTGAGCTGAAGTCCACATCTGGAGAAATAACACTTACCAGAAGACTTGATTATGAGGATGCCAAATTCCACGAAATTGATATTGAAGCACGTGATGGCCCTGGCCTCCTGACCAGAGCGAAGGTTATTGTCACAGTTTTGGACGTAAATGACAACGCCCCTGAATTTTACATGACATCTGTCAGTAGCTCAGTTCCTGAAGACTCTCCTCCAGGCACTGTAATTGCACTTTTCAATGTCCATGACAGAGACTCTGGGCAGAATGCACTTATTACATGCTCACTCCCAGACAACCTTCCTTTCAAGCTGGAAAGGTCAGTGGACAATTACCACCGACTGGTTACAACCAGAGCCCTTGACAGGGAACAGTTTTCCTCTTACAATATCACTGTGACAGCCAGAGATGGAGGAGACCCATCCCTGTCTACCAAGGCTCATGTTTGGCTGCAGGTGGCAGACATCAATGACAACCCACCTGCCTTCCCTCAAGCTTCCTACTCTGCCTACATTCCTGAAAACAACCTCAGAGGTGCTTCTATCTTTGCCCTGATGGCCCAGGACCCTGACTCTGAGGACAATGCCCATGTCACTTATAGCTTGACTGAGGACAGCGTTCAGGGGGCACCTCTGTCCTCCTACATCTCCATCAACACTGACATAGGAGTCCTCTATGCTTTGTGTTCCTTTGACTATGAGCAGTTCCGTGAACTACAGCTATGGGTGACAGCAATGGACAGTGGGAAGCCTCCACTCAGCAGCAATGTGTCCCTGAGGCTGTTCATTCTGGACCAGAATGACAATGTTCCTGAGATCTTGTACCCCACCCTCCCCACTGATGGTTCCACAGGAGTGGAGCTGGCACCCCGCTCTGCAGAGCCCGGATACCTGGTGACCAAGGTGGTGGCAGTGGACAGAGACTCAGGCCAGAATGCCTGGCTGTCCTACCGCCTGCTCAAGGCCAGTGAGCCAGGGCTCTTCTCAGTGGGGCTGCACACAGGTGAGGTGCACACTGCCAGGGCCCTGCTGGACAGAGATGCTCTCAAGCAGAGCCTGGTGGTGGCAGTGCAGGACCATGGCCAGCCCCCTCTCTCAGCCACTGTCACACTCACTGTGGCCATAGCTGACAGCATCCCAGATGTGCTGGCTGACCTGGGCAGCCTGGAGTCTCCTGCCAATCCTGAAGATTCTGACCTCACACTCTACCTGGTGGTGGCACTAGCCTCTGTGTCCTGCATCTTCCTTGCCTTTGTCATCGTGCTGCTGGCTGTCAGGCTGAGGCGCTGGCACACATCCCGCCTGCTCCAGGCTTCAGCAGGTGGACTGGCTGGCCTTCCTGCCTCTCACTTTGTGGGTATGGATGGGGTGCAGGCTTTCCTACAGACCTATTCCCATGAGGTGTCCCTCACTGCAGACTCCAGGAAGAGTCACCTGATCTTCCCCCAGCCCAACTATGCTGACACCCTCATCAGCCAGGACAGCTGTGAGAAAAGGGAATTTCTGTCAAATCCTCAATCTCTACTTGAAGATAAAGGAGCAGAACCATTTTCTCAGGTAAATTCTCATCACAATATACTTATGAGATAATTTTCTTTAACAAACAATTTAATCTCATCCCATATTTCCCTTGTTTGCTTGTGGAAATATTCAACCTTCAGAAAAACAGTTTGGGTGAATACTTAACAGTTTTAAGGATTACACCTAGCCATAGGGAAGAGAGCTTATATCTTTGTGTAATAAAGGTAAATCAGTAGTTAGAAGGTTTAAGGTGATGTTTAGGTTATCAACAGATTTGCACTAGAAACTTGGGTAATGATTTCTCAGATATTTTTTCATATGGGAAAATCTTCTCATTCATTCATTTACCTGTGGTAACAGTTCTTTCTCGCTTCAAAATATGAAAGTGGAATTTTGTTTACTCAAATTATTTACTTTTAAAATTAAGGTTCATATTTATTTTCACATTGTTCATAAATAAGTTGATACTACCTGAGCCTTGGTGAGATAGTAGAATTATGCAAAAAACCTTCCAGCTCTGATATCCCAGGTCAATCTCCAGCACCACTTAAGCCAGAAGTAAGCAGTGCTCTCCATTTCTTTCTCTCTACATCTTTCTTTCTGTTGCTCTCACTCATTAAAAATGAATAAATTGGGCCATGGAGTAGTGCACCGGGTTACATGATCATAGTGCAAATGCAAGGACACATGTTAGAATCAATGTTTGAGACCCCAGTTCCCCACCTGCAAGGGGGAGTCACTTCACTAGCGGTGAAGCAGGCCTGCAGGTGTCTATCTTTCTCTCTCCCTCTCTGTCTTCCCCTCCTATTTTCATTTCTCTCTGTCCTATCCAACAACAACAGCAACAACAACAACAATTGGGAAAAATTAGCCTCCAGGTGCAGTGGATTCATGGCGCAGGTACCAAGCCCCAGCGATAACCCTGGAGGGAAAAAAAGAATAACTAAAATAAAGATTAATTTAAAAAAAAAACATACTAATTGGTGGGGCCAGGGGTTGGTGCACCTTGTTAAAGTGCACAATACAACAGTGCACAAGGACCTGGGTTCAAATCCCTTGTCCTCTCCTGCAGGAGGAAAGCTTCACATGTGAAGTAGAGCTACAGGTGTCTCCCTATTTTTTCCCTCTCAATACCTCCCCTCAATTTCTTGTCTCTATGTAATAATAAATAAAAATTTAAAAAGCCACACTAATTGGTTAGTTCCTAGTTAAATCTCAGTAGCCTTCTTCATTCAGTTGTGAGGTGCTTAGTTTAACTTTATTTTCAGAATGTTCTTTTAAGATGAAAAAATTAAACAATAAATGCTTTACTATAGTATAGGAAGCTATGTCATGGAATTCCTGCTTAGTGTGAAGTACTCTATGTTTCTGGATTGATGTCTAAGGTAAATGGGTATTATAATGGCAAGATACTATTACTAATAATATTTATTCTCCTTTTGATATCTGGAAACTTTATTCCCTTTTTATCTCTAAGAATATTATACATCCTTAAGGTATTGAGACACTATATCAAAAAATTACATCTAAAGATCTTTCTTATAAGTGTTTCTTCTCAAAGTTTCCTACTCAAAGAAGCTATTAAAAATGTTTCAAGTACAGGGAGATATCCTAGTGATTGATCACAGACCTGACATGCTTCAGGCCCTAGGTTGAGTCCATGGGATCACATATGCCACAGCTGTATGGTGCTTAGGTTGGTCTTCTGATAAACATATATGTAGATAGATGTATGAAGCCTCTAATCCCTTAGTCCTCCTTACAGCCACATTCCCCCCATTACTACTTTGCTGGTTTTTAGTATGTTATTTACATATAATACTGTAAAAGAAATATATAAATAATCTATGTAATAGAATCACTTTTTTGGAATTTAGAAGTAGTCAAGTAGTGAAATATGTATTTAAAGTATCATTCAAAAGCATTTGAGGGAAATATTATATGAGATTTCATTCCATTCTGTTTATTATTACAAGATTGTTTATAAAAGAATAGAATTTACTATGGAACAATACATTATGACATCTTGTAAATAAATAATAAGGTATGAAATTGGAAAATTATATATAGACAAGTATTTTGATATGTACAGTTGCTCTTCACAAGAATAAATGTACTACTGCACTTGCTGTAAACTAGTAACCCCTTAATAAAAAGGCAAAAAGAAAAAATGTCCTATGTATCCTGACTGGAAGGAAAACTATGGGACTGGGTAATATGGTACCCAGTGAGCACACATGTTACCATGAATAATGACTCACTCAAGCCTACCTGCAAAGGGAGGGAAGCTTCACAAGTGATGAAGCAGGTCCTCCTCTCCCTCCCCCATCTCTTCTTTCTCTATCAAATAAAAGGGGGAAAAGGAAGAAATGTTCACTGTGGATTCACCATGTAGGTCCTGATTGCCAGTGACAACACTCGTAGCACAAACAGGAAAAGAGAAGAAATGGAAATGTCTTTTGCATTATATTATTCTCTGTGTCTAGAAGAGAGTATGCAGATAAAAACATTTCTGAAACATATAACAAACATATATAATACCAATTTTCACATTACGTTTCTAAAAAAAAATCCTTTTCACTCTAGAATGAGGGGAAGTGGACTACTTCAGTATCCCAGGTCTTTTCCCTTATCTGATGCTCTTAGATTTCTTGGGGATGCCTTTGCTTACTTCTAGGGCCAGGTTGGAGGCCATCCCATCACTTGTAGGTTTGCCCAATATGTCATTATGTCAATGCATTGCAAAGTCTTCTTTGCTTTTATATATTTACTACTCTGAGTGAAACCACAGTGTCCATCATATCATTCAACTTAAATTCCCACATGTTCCCTGTCTTCTTGTTACATACTTGTATACTTAATGGGTCAAACTGAAAAATATTGAA